>NC_089581.1:57656447-57990289 GCF_019320115.1 Miscanthus floridulus | reverse complement strand
ATAAAAAATGCTATACATTTTATTATATTGGAAATGAAATTTACCAGCATTGTGGCATCGACTCAGTAATACTTTATCCAACATATATGTAGTAAAGAACCATATAGCACCTCACTGTAAATGGTTATTTTCACTCAGCAGGAATTTCAATCTCTCCTTTGGTTGAGCCTGCCTGTGATACGACCACATTTTATATAACTTTCTAACTAGAATGTTCATGTCCACATTATTATGCCAGAACATGCACAAGCAGAGCAGATCTATACCTTGACCTCCATGCCACGCTGAAGTTCTCCTGCATGCAGCCGTCCAATTGCTATTCTGCCTTTGTGCTCATCATATTCAATATTAGATACCTTCATAGAAGCCAGCAATTAAGCATTGATATGGAGGCAATGAAAGATAAGTGCAGATATAGGCTGTGAACACCAAAACACGTTGAGAAGCCAGAAAGCCGTCTCAACAGAAAATTTTTCATGATAAAACAATTGGAGCTTTATAAGCATGAAGCCTGGAAGAAGCAACAAAATAGATAAGGCATTCATATTATGTGGTTGGTGAGTTTCGTGCTCAAATTAGCAATGGCGCCCTTTTAGTAGAAATGAGAGATCAGCTGTGAACATGAATCGAGATTGGAGACTTAGAAATCCAAGAGTAATAAAAATAATAATAATACAACTATTTGTTGATTGTGAATGTCGGAAGTAATTAATTTCCAATAAAGCTTTCACTTTTAGTGGATGCCAGATATCAGTCATCAACAAGAAACACCTATAAATTAATTTTCCAAGACATGCCTTTTAGCATTTTAGGATAACGTTGTTGCTCATATTTGATCCATATGAAGTAGGGCTATGGAGGCTGTCGGGATCATAACTTGAATAGACATTTAATCGAACACTTAAACTACAGGCAGCAGAAATCTAGCATCCAGAGCAACAAACCATAGCACAGGTTTCTTACCCAAAGGTGAGGAAGGTAGATGGAGTTGTCCCCCTAGATCAACAAGAATCCCTAGCAAAGCAATCTTGCTTATCCTCCGTGTCCCCTTTCTGAAACCAACACAATTTGACATTCTAGTTCCGTTCATCTGCTAGAGAGGGGATGGGCTACAACGCCTAATAAGGAGCAAGAGAAGAGGAGGATGTGGGAACTCACCTGGGCTTCAGAGCCAAGGAGCATCAGCACCGGCGCAGCTGCCGTCGCGAGTATAGCATGGAGGAGAGATGAAACCATAAGCTGAGGAAGTCTAGGTACTGTGCAAATCCTAGGCATGTCCATCAGATGTCCTCAGAGTAGGCTCCTGGACCGGAACCAAAGGCAAATCACGAATAAAAATTGCGCGGATGCAATAAAAGCTTTTTCCAATTTCAGATGACACCTATCCTATTCGCATCATCGTGCCAGAAAAAAATGGATCCCCTTTCCGTACCTTCGTTGCCACAACATCGGTGGCCGCCGCCGCCTGCGCGCGGGCCTTCATCAGTGCCACTAGCAGGCCGAAGGGGAGTACGAGCACAAGGGTGACCTCGGCTACATAGACGAACTTGTATGCCGTGGTGACCACAGCGTAGCCCTCGCCGTAGGCGAGACGCCCGATTTCGTTGGCGGTCAGGCCCAAGAAGAAAAGCCACAAGCTTGTGAGGAACAAGCACATGACGGCGGTCTAGGCAAGGTGAGTACACGCCACGGTGCGCCTTGCTGGCAGCGGCCGCGAGGCATGCACCTGGGCGGCAGCGGCGGCGATGGCCATGGAGGTGGGGAAACCCTAGGTTCTCGAAGCTTCTCCTCTAGGGGTTGGCTACTTGGCTGCCTCTGTGATGAAGAACATAACCAATAGCATGGCAGAGCTTTGGCGCATGTGACATAAACTAAGACATAACATGGACTGATTGTTCATCTGTGGATAATATACCCATCCTGTTGCCATAATTGGATCAGAGTACTTCGACACCCAGCGGACCATGATAGCTCCAACTGCCATGCTTTGAGATGAGAGGAACATCAACCATTCCCCACTTCCCCAGATTGTTGTGTCATTTCCTTCAATTGACAATACTAGAACCTAGCAAAAAAATAAACAATGAAAGGGGAGACAAAAATTCAGTTATAGTGGGCGTGGCTGAACTTTCCGGTTCGAATCATTTGTAACAGATGACGATGAAGCCATACTCGACCGATTGTTCAGCTGAGAACACAGCTTCTTATACTGGAGCACAAGGTTGGTATTTTCCACTACCTGCCAGAAAATAAGCATTCATATAAGTTCTAACATGTCATAAGCATGGTTAGTAGAGTTAGAATAAAGAGGTATCTGAGAATCTTTTTTTCTTATTTCTTTCACAGCAATCCTAAGCGCAAAAATAGAGCACAATTATCACAAGTTGTTTTTCTTTTCAGGGTTCCGCTACTGTCCACAAGAAGGTTTTGTCTCCTCGGATCTCACCACCATATGGTTTATATACAGAGATCAAGGGAACAGACATTTGACCAGTCAACAATGTAACACAGTCCTAAAGTAGTACGTCATGGCCATATAATAATGACAGAGAACAACTTCAAGACATGTAGAACAATATATACTATATAGTAATCCCAATTGCTAAAGCATGGATATCTTACCACACCTGTAGAGCCTAGCTGCAGTACACCTCATGGTAACACAGGAATAATTGCAACTAGTCTGCAGACAATAACTTATTGAGAGCTCCAAAGCAAACATTGTTTCAGTGAATAATCCACCATGCAAGGAAAAAAATCGTACTAACCGAATGCCAGCTGCAAATTGATGATTCATCTCAGCGGCAAGCTATCATCGTAAGAAGAACATAATCAGTTTGGTGTTCCATCACAGAAGCTCGTATTACAAATTAAAATCCCCCAAACAAACCAAACATTTATCTGCTTAGACAATAAGTAGGAAAGACCCCAAAGATATTGAGGAAATCCTCATGGTGCGTGCATGAAGAAAGGGAAATGCCATCATGGTTGACTTCAGCTCTAGGGCAAACCACCTTGAAAGATGTCTCCACTTATTCGTGTGTCTATTTGTGTGCTTTCACAGCTAGCTTATCACAATGACAGCTTGCTCATAGAATAATAGACCAAACTCACTACATGGCAAAGTTTCAAGGCGTAGAACAAATACTCGAGGACAAAATAACCCCACAAGGACTTCTGCAGTAGCATAAATCCCTTGGCCTCACGCTGTAAATACAGTGATAGCAAAATGGACCACGGAAAAACTGAAATTGGGCTACATTTATATCAGTTCACAAGGGAAGGAGAAGGAATCATACCTAGGGTCTGAGATTGTGATCATTGGCAGCAGGATCATGGACAATCCATTGATGATTCCCAGTGAAAGCAGCACGGCCAATGGTACTGAAGAGTACAAACACAGCATACATATATCAGTGAAGCTTGAGCTTCTCCAACAACGCCGAAGCACTTATTAGCAGCTAAGAACATTCTAACAAGGAAAACACAATTCGTGCTTACCCTTCACCAACAACATGAATTTGCGAGGCCATGACCTTCCTAACAAGCGTGCACACACTGGTGCCCGGCTCACACCTAGCTTCAGGAGCCTCAGATCCGACGGAGCATGACGCTGTGGCCGCAGCAACCGTCCTCCCACACCAAATGCATGCACGTCACCGAGGCGAAGACACACAAATCAGCAAAGAACCGCTGAATTCAGTGCAATAAGCACATCATCACGAAGCTAAATGCGCAGCACATTAGCGTTACACAGAAATGCAAGCGCATTTCACTGCATTCCCGCCCTTTTACACCCCAAGAACTCACACGCATTAGCACGAACTCAATGGGTACAGGTTCCAGTAAATTTGCAGCGGCGCCAAAAGTGCATACACGTTCTTTGTTCGTTTGAAGTAAAGAGCTCCCATAACGGGAAGGATGTCGAGGAATATGCCCATCCGAATGTTCCCCACGCGCGCTTCGCTTGTCTAGCAGGCAAATCTAGCTGAAACGGAATGCGCAGCAAAACTCCAAAGCCCAAACCCGGGGAGCGAAAAGTTGCATACGAATGTTCCGAAAACAAATGGGATGGGATTTCTTCGCAAATCGAACTGCAGGAGAAGCTTAAGGTCCGAGAAAAATTGGGAGAGGAAAAAAACAGGAGGAGGAAGGAGGGGTGGAGCTTACACAGGGTCGGCGGCGCTGATGGCCTTCCAGAAGACGGCGTAGGACCAGCCGACCTCCTCGTAGAGCTGGCGCAGCGCGTCCCCCATCGCCATCCCGGCGACATAGGAAGAGAACCCTAGCTCCTCCACGGGCCGCCACCTGCAGTCCCTTTCTGAGCCTTCTCTCTGGCCTACCTGGAACTGGAACAGGACGTGCGAGCAAACAAGCAAAGACGGGCGACGGCGCCCTCCTCTAGACGGCACGGCGGCTGGCTCGCCCGGCCTGCTTCACATGGAGCCCGCTGGCTCTCCTCGTCCTCATGCTCCCCCTCACCATCGGCGTGCAGGCGGCCATCAGGGGGGCAAGCCCACTCCCAGCATCCCAGCCAGCAGGCGCGGGTCCCATCGTCAGCGCCAGCATCCACGGGGGGGTGCGCTTCGCTTCACGTGGCGGCGGCGGCGAGCGAGCCTGCCTGCCCCAGTGCTGGGGCTCCGAGGGCTGAAGCTAGGGCTGCTGCTGCCGTGCTACAGCCCCCGCATCACGTCACGCACGGCCGCCTAGGCCGCGAGGTGCGCACGTGCGTGAATGGCACCACGGACAGGAGTCGCTCCAGCAGCGCGGCGTCGTTGAGATCGGCGTCCAGCACCACCACGCCGTGGCACGCCAGCAGACACTGCCGCGCGCTCTTCAAGGATGGGTCGTAGTAGGCGTTGAAGTTGTCGAGGCCGAGCACGCCATCGCCACGAGCGTGGAGAGCCAGCGAGCAGCGCGAGCCCACGAAGCCCGTGGCGCCCGTGATGACCTCGGACAGTGGCCTATCCCCCCGTAGCCTCGTGCTGCGCCGCACCTCCTGCTCCCATGCCGCGCCCCATCTATACGACGACGATGTCCCTGAGCCTAGCAGGCTCCAGTGCGAGTGCCGAGACCGCGGCGAGGAGGAAGAAGAGGAGGAGCCGGAGCCAGACGCAGGCAACGCGGAGAGGGCTGAAGGAGTGGGAGAGCAGGGACGGGTAGTGCACGGCGAAGAGCACGACGAGCACGGTGGCAGCGGAAGAGCAGGTGCGACTGATGCCGGCACGAGCTGCTTGGCGCCCGCCGCGCGGCGCAGCAGCAACGCCGCGTCCGCGTCTGCCTCCGCGTGGGAGCCCACCACTGCTGGCCGCGCCTGCCGCGACACGCGCTCGGCCCGCGCCGCTTTGCCACCACGGCCGCCGCGCGCTCCCCCCGCGCCTCCGCGTGGGGCCCGCCCTAGGTGAGGACGCACGCCGACAGCGTGAGCGAGGCCTCGCCCGCGCTAGGGGTCTCCTGTGTCGATGGCCGCTTGCGCCGGACCCGCCGCGGCGCGGCGCGGCGCCACCACGCCCACTGCACGCTCTCGGCGGTCGCGACGAGGAGCCAGGCAGAGAGCGCGAGCGCGGAGAGGAGAGAGAGGAGGGGAGGAGCGGAGCTGCCTCTGCCTGCCATTCACTCGAGAGAGAGAAAGAGGAAGGAGCACTTACGTGTGACGACGCCGGTGGGGCCCACCTCTGCAAAGCAAACAAGGGCCAACAGTATGCATGCACGCATGCGCGCCGCCCACCAGGCATCGACCATTCATCTTCTACGCGCCACCGTCCATTTGTATGTCACCTATGATCAGAGGAAGCCGTATTTCATTTAATGCGTGCATTTGCTTCACCTATCTACTGTCGAGTGCACGGAGGAAGGCTGATTGTGACGCGTTTCATCTGAACCGTGGAATTTCAATCTAACGCACTAAATTAAAAGAACTGACGTGGACATCCTAGAAAGGCCGCCGATTCGGACGTGCGTTCATATCTTTAGGCCTCGTTTAGTTTCACCCCAACTTCCAAAAGGTTGCTACAGTACCTGTCACATCGAATGTTTGCGGCCCGTGCATGGAGCATTAAATGTAGACTGAAAAGAAAAACTAATTGCACAGTTTGGTGGAAAATTAGTGAGACGAACGTTTTGAGCCTAATTAAGTACATATTTAAACACTATTTGCCAAATAAAAACGAACATGCTACAGTAGCCCCGAAATCCAAATTTCTCCAACTAAACCAGGCCTTAATATATCTCACAGTTTGCTTGTCCTGGCGCAACTTTTACTGCAATGGTTGTGGTTGCGTTTTGCTTCAGCTTGGGCAGATCCAGAATGGGTCCAGAGGGGGCTGAATAACATAAAGAGGCTTTGAATTGGGTTTCGATGGGCCTTTTGGGCTGAGTTGAAGGCAAGTTGGGCCGACATCCTCCGTGTTATTGTGGCTCCTGGGGGGAAGGGCCGGCCCTCCGAATCCGTCCCTGCTTCTTAGTGTCATCGAAGACGACCAAATGAGCTTTGTGCTTCCATCCAGCGGCGGAGCCCCGACACTTTAGCAAGTCGTTTTTTTTTGTCATTTACTGTTCCTACTATTTATATGTACGTCTGCAGGTTTGGCATGGCCCTATTCATCCTATTCGGTTCGCTGGTTCATATCGTTGTTGGTTCGTGAAGAAGTACTGCTGTCTGTTTTGTATGAGAGAAAAATACTGTTCCGGCTAAAAATTTACGATCGTTTACGACAAGCCACAGCTAAACGAACATGTTGATTATTGTCTGGTTTGATGAATGGATCGTTCTTGCTGTTGTGACTCGTGAATGAACTGCCAAGTGCTTTCCATGCTAATTCACGTTGACTTTTCCTGTCAGTGTACGAAAACTAGCTATACTGAACAAGAAACCTGTTTATAAGATAATTACTCTCTTCGTTATAAATTATAAGTCGCTTTAACTTTTGGTACATCCATTTTACTATATATTTAGATAAATAATGTGTTTAAATACATAGCGAAATGGATGAACTAAAAGAGTCAGAGCGACTTATAATTTGGAACAAAGCTTGAGTATTATAATATCTTCTTTCTTGCTATCACAAAACTAAAAATCTCATAATGTTATTTATACTTTGTATACCAATAATAAAATTTGCGGCAAAACCCCAGCACCAACGGTTGACATTGGACGAAGAGGCCATACGCGCCAAACCGGACCGTGTGGGCCCGGGCCCACTCCTGCCCTCTCCTCTCCGTACGGACTACGGGGTCGCTTGTCCTTAATCCAACTCCATGTCGTGCTGAGCATCTTAATCCGCATCCAAATCGCAGCCTTAACCCAACTCCTTTCCTCTATTAATCCTCGCAATCAGCTCGAAGAAGCACAGACTTGCAAACGCAACCCAACGAGGAGACGCTGTTTTTTTTTAGGGATCATCAACAATCACGTACGCCATGCACTCGCTTTTCCGACGCGCCAATAAGGCGCCGGCGGTGGCGTCCCCGCCGGCGCCGATGCCGATGCTGTCCTTCCCGGGCAAGAAGGCGCTGCGCTTCGCGGGGGACACCTCGGCGGCCGAGAGGGACGCGGACCTCGCCGTCCTGATGCACGCCCGAAACCACGTCGTGCTCACCACGGAGAGCGCCGGCGCCGCCACCCCTGCGGAGACCGCCGCCGCGCTCCGCGCGTACCTCCGCATCATCTACGCGTCGGAGCTGATGTCCGGCTCTAAGCAGCAGAAGCTCCGCTTCGCGTGGCGCGATAGCAGCGACGCCGGGACCGGGACCGCGAAGAAGAAGGACAAGGACAAGGCGGCGGCGGCGGCGCAGGTCCAGGAGCACACGTCGCTGGAGGCCGAGCGGGCGGTGGCGATGTTCGCGCTGGCCGCGGAGCTGGCGCGCGCGGCGGCGGCGGTGGACCGGTGCGGGCCCAAGGGGACACGCCGCGCGTGCGCCGCGCTCTCTGATGCGGCGGGCGCGCTGAAGGCGGCGGCGCGCGCGCGCGGCGCCGCGGACCAGCTGTGCCACATGACGGAGGCGTGCCTCGCGACGTTCGAGCGCCTCATGCTCGCGCAGGCGCTCGAGTGCTTCTTCGAGCGCGCCGTCGCCGGAGGCACGCAGCCGTCTCTGTGCTCCAAGATCGCCCGGCAGGTGCGTAAAAGATTTCTCATGGGCCGTGGCTACTAAACTTATTTCTTGTTCTAGATGAGTACAATGCAGAGCAAAAAAAAAGAGTGTATTATTAAAATCATGAATTTGCCGGCAATGTGCAGTTTGCTGTGAAGCTACACTCTGCAAATTGCCAAATTAGTTTGCTGATGATATTCATCCCCTCCGCGTTTTGCAGGTGAGCCTCGACTACCAAGAAGTTTCAGTCAAGCTGGGCAGCCTCCAGCAGCAGCAGCAGCCGATCGAGAAGTCGTGGGTGCCGCAGGTGCAGGCGAAGGCCGCCTACTTCCACGCTACGGCCAGCCTCCACTACGCGAGGTCGCTAAAGGAGGAGGGCCCCGGCTCCTTCGGCGAGGCGGTGGTGCGGCTGCGGTTCGCGGTGTCGGTCCTGGACGCCGCCAGCGGCAAGACGGGCCCGCTGAGCAAGAAGTCGCCGTGCGCCGCGGCCGTGCGGGACGCCGCGGCGCGGCTCCGGAGGGAGGTCGAGGCCGAGCTGGCGGACGCGGAGAAGGACAACTGCCAGGTGTACTTCGAGCGCGTGCCGGCCGCCGACGTGCTCACGGCGCTGCCGGCGCTGGCGAGCCCGCTGGTGCAGCCCACGGCGGTGGAGTCGGTTCTGAGGGAAGCCGACGGCGAGTCTGCCTTGGCGAACGGCGGGGCACCGACGATTCGACATTGACGCTTTTGTGATTGTTTGCCTGGGTTTGCAAAAATGGGACTAACATCAGTTGTTTACAGATTTGATATTGGATCCACGTTCATAGACACAGAAAGACCCACTTGTTATCCATCCGAGGGTCATCATAATCAAGGAGTCAATCTTTCGAGTGTTATTTCTGCAATTTTTTCACGCCGCGCAGCCATGATTTTGTGATTGATTTCTTCGATTCTGCTTCTCAGATCATTCCTCGTTTGGGTGAGAAGCACGAGAGTTGCTTAAAGAGACAATGTACAATTGTACAAAATGTTTCAGTTGTAAGAAAGTCTTCATGGGCGTTGAATGTCGTCTTCTTGATTTACGTTTACGACGCAGTTTTTCCTCCTGTTGTCCTCTTGAAGGGTAGAGGAGAAAGAAAGGGTAGAGTGCACTAGCGATTTTTAAACTTGTTCAGGTGTATCATTTTGATCCTTTAAATTCTCAAATTGTTTGAAATTTAATGTGGCCAACTAAAAAACTTGTTCGGGTCATTTGAAAAATTTGGAAAAAAAAATAAATTTAAGAACTTAAAAAAGTATTTAGGCCGCTAAACTATCTCAGATAAAAAAAAAGTGGTCAACTAAAAGTTGTAGATCTCACTTAGAGCTATAATTTTGGTATAGACCATGTCAAAATTTGAGTTGTTTGAAAATTTTAAATTTTGATAACTTAAAATAAATATTTTAGCCTCTAAAAGATCTCAAATAAAAAGTTTCTAACTACAAAGTTGTAGATCACTAGTAATGTCAACAATACCACCTAAGAAACCACTATAAAATGATCAAGAGAATATTTTATCTAGTTTTAGTTAAAAGTTAAGATGTGTATGTGTTGGATATCAAAATTCGATAGGGTCTTCTGAGTTGAGCGACTAGTGTTTTTTTTTGGGAATAAATTGAGCAACCAGCTGTTTAAGGGTAATTCGAACTTGACTTTGTAATAATGTTTGTCTGATGCCTCTCTTGTGAAGGATTTTTCTTGAATATGCAAAACATTTGTGTATCATTGCATTAAAGTAGAAATGTGAGTTTTACAATGCTTTGCCAAAGCAAACGCACTCTAGAGCCAAAGCGCACACTCTAGTGGTGACCTCAAGCTCTCCTGAAGGGCAGTCCCAATGGTGCATTGATGATGGTTTCTATCCTCATTAAATGACTTGCCACGTAGGCAAAACGCTGACATGGCAACGTAATTAATGAAGAAAGAGAGCAAAAATCATAGAAATTGTTTCTTCATGAAGAAATCAGGTCTACTCTTAGACCCAATGCACCAAGAAACCATGAAATCGTCATTGGGGAGAAACCATCAGTTTCTAGGGAGCTCGTGTCGCACTCCCATTGGAGGAAGAAGATAGAGTTGGGAGAGAGAAAGAGAAAATAATTATTACTCATAGAAACCATAGGGTTGTAAAACAGTACTTTTTTAGTGCGGTATCCTATGTTATAGAAACTATTAGTTTTTTTTCATTGAGACTGCCCTTACTCGCCAAACAAGCAACTTAAGTTGAAGGCCCCTATACGCACTGTACTGATTCAAATGCGAGCGGGGCCGCTCCGCGTGTGGCTACGGACATCATTGTGTGCTCCTTCGTCTCGAAAAACTCCTTGATCGCCCTATCATGGCTAGGTTTGAGTACCTCGCCATATATGGTGTTATAGCTCGCCTCGAAGGAGTTGAAGTGAAAAAAAAAATCCATTAAATATCGTAAAAGCAAACTCTATTTCCACTACGTGATAATTCAACTCGCTGGATTATGAGCACTAATATTTAAGCAACAAAGCAAACAACTCCAAATATAGTTAAGTTTTCTACTTCTGACCAACCATACTTCTATGCTACGTAGTTATATACGTACTTAATGTGCCTTTGGTGCGATCTTTGATACTAAAAGATGAGCTGGACTGCCTGTCCTTTCTTCTCCCTAAAAGATTACAACTCATGTCCTCAAGGCAAAATATTTTCCAGGTAATTCTTTCTGGACTTCAAAAGCTGATGATGGTCAACGGTCCGTCTTCTGGGCATCGATCCTGCATGTAAAAAAGGACTTGGTTAATAACACTATCTATCAGATTCATACTGGCAATAGTTCTATTTGGTCCACGCCTTGGTGCCCAATATGGGAAAATATTCACGATCATCTAATACTACCGGTTACTCAATCTCCACTGCCAAGTGTGGTGTCGGATCTTTGGACTCCGAACACTCACTCTTGGAACATGGATCTTCTAACATTTTTGACCAGAATGTGTTAGTTGATCTCCACCATCTACGTCTTGATCGGGGGCGCCCAACCTCTAATAGGTTGGTGGGTCCTCTGTCGCTACAGCACATATAAAGATAGGTGGGGATCACGGCTTGAGTAACGAGGTTGGTCTGAGCCGCCATGATCCCACCGATAGAAAACCTAATCCGATCAAAGTAGTGCTGCCAGCGACGGGAAGCCCACCGACTCCTGCCTGTCGCCTCTGCAGGGTCACCACCGTACCACTACGGACTCCACCGGGCCGAGCTGCCTCTACACTAGCGTTCAAGCCGCTGCGGCGCCATGGACAGAGCGGTGACCTAGACTAAGGTACACCAACTGTTTTCCCCATCTAGTCAAAGCTCTATCCCGATCTATGGTCTAGAGGTCCACTGTGATTCTAACAATGGTATCAGAGCCAGGTTGCCAGTGTGTAATCCTAACCCTAACCGGGTAAAAGCAAAGAGAAAAGGGACCGGGGGTGGCAGACGTCACTGGAACCCTCGTCACCACCGCCACCGCGCGAGGAAAAGATGCCGCACCGCCGTTCTCACCGGCGCACGGCAAGAACATAACAGATCTAGTTCAGATATGAGGAAAGGAGTAAAAGGAAAGAAGAACAGTGGTTCTCCAACCCTAACCCTAACTGGGTGAAGGGGAAGAACAATAGTGAACCCGATTCGGATGAACTAACTCATCCTCATCCCAATCGGAATCAAAACCATGAAAAGAAATCAAAAGAAAAGGTTCAACCGAACCCTAACCCTAACTCGCATGAAGAAGGGGAAGGGAAGCGATTCGGATGAACTCCCAAAAAAAGAAAAAGAAATCAAAAGAAAGATGCCGCACCGACGTCTTCGCCGGCGCGCGGCAAGAAAACAAGAGAAGAACATCCATTCGGATCAGAGAAGAGATAGGGCTCTCGGCACTTCAAGTCGAACCCTAACCCACAAACAGACGTGGGGAAGAAGAACAGTGGTTCCCCAACGCTAACCCTAACTGGGTGAAGAGGAAGGGCCCTCGGCACACCAGGCTGAACCCTAAACCGTAAAAGTCTTCAACGGGGAAGAGAAACAGTGATACCCTAAATGCCAGAAAGAATCCCCATCTCGATCTTAAATCAAAATCGAGAGAAAAACCAAATCGGGTTCAACCGAACCCTAACCCAAACTCGAATAAAAACGGGGAAGAGAGCGATTCGGATGAACTCCGAGAAGAAAAGAAATAAAAAAAGCCGAAACCTTAACCCAAGATCCCCATTCGGATGAACTCCGAAAAGAAAAGAAATCAAAAGAAGAGAAAACCGAATCGGACGAATCGAATCAGAAAAGAAATCCTAACCCTAGAGCTAAACCCTAACCCCCAACGCTGGTTCGGATAAGAGAAAAGCAGATCCAGATCGGAGAAGGGGAAAGGGGAAGGGGAACGAACCTACCTCGCCATGCGTCGGGATGACCCTTCGCTGGCGCGGGAGAAGAAGACCGAGTCAGGGGGAGATGTTTCGCCGGGCTCGGCCAAGGGGGCACCGCGGCCCGGCCGCTCGACGGCAGCGTGCTCACCCGTTGGGGAGCACGCGCGTCGGCGAGGGGGCTGGCGACGGTGCCATGGATGCCTCGCTCCACCGCCTTCGCTCGCTCTCGGTCGCTGTTGGTTGCGCTGAGGAAGAAAGAACGAGGCGAAGAGAGAGAAGAGGGAGGGGAGAATGAGATAGGGTTTTAGGAGAGCGGCGTCGTCGCCGTTTTTGTTCGGCCGAAGAACACGCGCAGCCGTTGATCTCCATCGGACGGCTCAGATTGAGCGGGCCAGCGAATGGCCCAGGCGGGCGCGCGCGGCCGCGCAGCTTTGGCGGCCTAGGCCTAGGTTGTGGCCTGGGAGCCCCAGCGCACGTGTCAAGGGAGATGGGCCGGGCCGTTTTGCCGGTTGGGCGGAATGCACAGTAAGAAATAATTCAGTTTTTTGTTTTTTCTTTTTCCAGCAAATATTTATTTCCTGTAAAATGAATAAATGGCTTAAAGAAAATAGAAAAGAGATTTGTCCCATGGGCAAAATTTATTAAATTAAAAGTTTTTCCGCTGCTAAAGAAATTATTTATTCTCCAGTTAATTTGTACCAACGTGATATTTAATTGGAGAAAAAGAAAGTTTTTTCCGCTGCTAAAGAAATGTTTATTCTCTAGTTATTTTGAATCAACGTGATATTTAATTGGAGAAAATGAGATTTTGACTTGATTATGATGTTGTTATTTTCTGACCAACGTTGTTAATAACAATATCGTAATTTTAAAGATTTTATGCCTTAATTCTATTTCTGCCCAACGGTGATGTAGAATCAGTGTATAAGAACAATTGTAAATTTTAATGATTTATGCATTAATTCTATTTCTGCCCAACGGTGATGTAGAATTAGTGTGTAAGAGCAAGTTGTGAATTTTAATGATTTTATGCATTAATTCTATTTCTGCCCAACGGTGATGTAGAATTAGTGTATAAGAATAATTGTATATTTTGATTTTGACCTACGTTGGAATCAAGGTATACAAATGGTGTTATTTTTATGTTAAGAAAAAAGTTTGACCTGATTTTCATCTTGACTGGGGTGGACTGGGTAGTCACCTCACCGTGTCTCACTGATAATGTGGCACCGGTGAGGGAGACCAACGAGAATGATGTCACTTGGGCAACTAAAGAAAGAGATTTTGAATCCCAAAAGATGTCCTATGATTTTAAACATAGGAAGTGGGTCACTGTCAATAAGAAATTTTTTAGCTGTGATAAAGAACATGATTGAGTCCTGTAATTGTGGGCTCAATCCCAAAGTGTGACACGGTCATCGAGTACCTCAATAGAATAAAGAGTCAGTTCACTGGCTCTTCAAAGACACTATGCCACCTAGCTGATAAAGCAGCTGTTCACAAAGTGTTAATCTGGAAATGGTGGCATAAGAGAGCTCACGATGCGTCATCGAAATTATGGCACTGTCGTTCAGGCCATATTTCGAGGGGAAGAATAGAAAGACTAGTTAAGAATAATATTCTTCCTCCATTAGAGCTCTTAGATTTAGAACAATACAGAGGATGCATAAAAGAAAAGTACGTAAAGAAAGTTAAGAAAGATGTCAAACAAAATGCATAAATTTTATAGATCATTCACACAGGCATCTGTGGTTAGTTTTCTGTAAAGAGTGTGGATGGTAATGATTCGTTCATAACATTCATAGATGATTACTCCCGTTATGTCTACATTTATCCAATCAAAGAAAGAACAGAAGCATTGGATAAATGTAGATATTTAAGGCAAAAGCTGAAATCCAACGTAATTTAAAGATTAAGATAGTCAGGGCCGACCATGGGGGAGTACTACGGTCGGCATACCCCATATGACCAAATTCTTGGACCCTTTTGCAAGGTTCTTATAGGAGAATGGCATAGTAGCCCAGTATTCTATACCGGGTGAACCTCAGCAGAATGAAATAGCTGAGAGACGAAATTGTACCTTGATAGATATGGTGCGCTAGTATGATAAGTTACTCCACCTTACAGATGAACCTATGGATGGAGGCGTTAAAATCACCATTCATATTCTCAATAAAGTACCAAATAAGTCGGTGCTGAAAACACCATATGAGTTGTGGACAGGAAGAGTACCCTTACTAAAACACTTAAGTGTGTGGGGGAGCCCTGCTGAGGCTAAAATATTTAACCCAAATATTGGGAAGCGAAATTCCAAAACAGTAAATTGTCATTTCATTAGCTACCCAGAAAAGTCAAAAGTTTTTCATTTTCTACTGTCTAGAGAGACATACAAAGTTGTGGAAACGAGACATGCTGTCTTTCTAGAGGATGAATTGATGAGAGGGAGCATGGTAGCTCGAGAAATTGACCTTGAAGTGAAGTGGGTGTATGCGCCCACTCCTAATGATTCATGAGTCATTTTTTTCACTACCTGCTGTCGCTGCACCGATAGTGCTAGATACTGTGGTGCCAGCACCTGTTGTTATCCCACCTATGGCAACAATGAATGACGATGAGGAACCTGTTCTTCAGGATCCTATAGAACCTATTGCCACACATGAGGGGGAGCAACAGCAGCCTCAAACAGAAGATGTGCCAAATGTGAAGGCCCCTAGAATGTCTCAAAGAGTTAGAAAATCAGCTATTCCTACTGATTATGAAGTGTACAACACTAAGGAATTTCAAATGGAGGATGATCCCACCTCGTTTGAAGAAGCCATGAGTAGTGATCATTCATCAAAGTGGCTTGAGGCCATGGAAGATGAAATAAAATCAATAAATGTCAATAAAGTTTGGGATTTAGATATAATTCCTAAAGGAGCCAAAACAGTAGACTGTAAATAGGTCTACAAAATAAAACTTGACTCTCAAGGGAACATAGAGAGATATAAAGTGTGACTTATAGCAAAAGACTTTATGCAAAGAGAAAGGATTGATTACAATGAGACCTTTTCTCCAGTCTCATATAAAGTTTACTTCAGAATCATAATGACATTAATGGCACATTACGATTTAGAATTATATCAGATGGATGTAAAGACGACATTTCTCAATGAAAACTTGGAGAAAAATATTTACGTGGCACAATCGAAAGGTTTTGTCATGGAAGAAAAGAACGAATGAGATACCGCCTAAAGAAATCCATTTATGAATTAAAACAAGCTTCAAGACAGTGGTACTTAAAGTTTGATCAAACAGTAAAGAATTTTAGGTTTTAAAGAGAATATAGAGGACAATTGTGTCTATGCAAAGTTTAAGAATGGAAAGTTTATTTTCCTTGTCCTGTATGTGGATGATATCTTACTTGCTAGTAGTGATGTCAGTCTACTACAGGAGATAAAGAAGTTTTGTCCTCAAAACTTGATATGAAAGATCTTGGTGAAGTCTCATTCGTTCTAGGGATCGAGATTCACCGAGATAGAAGAAAAGGGGTATTAGGACTGTCACAAAAGGCATACATAGAAAGAATCTTAAAGAAATTCAGTATGCACAAATGTAGTCCCTCACCTGCTCCTATAGTCAAGGGCGATAGATATGGGGATTTTCAATGCCCCAAGGAACCAATATGAGCTCAATCAAATGAAAGTGGTTCCATATGCTTCAGCTGTTGAAAGCTTACAATATGCTCAAGTATGTACAGCGCCCTGACTTGGCATTTTTTATCGGGTTACTTGGACAGATTCCAGAGCAATTCTGGAACAGAACAATGAAATTAGTAAAGAAAGTCTTGTATTATTTACAAGGAATGAAAGGCCTCATGATGACGTATAGAAGATCTGATTCACTCCACATAGTGGGAAATTCAGATTCTGATTATGCGAGAGATGATAGAAAATCTACGACTGGGATATTATTCACTCTCGAAAAGGGGAGCTATTTCATAGAAAAGCTCAAATACAAACCGTCACTACATCGTCCACAATATATGACAGCTTGTAGCGTGATATGAGGCAATAGGGCAGGTGAATTGACTAAAGAAGTTCATACCCGGTTTGAAGGTGGTTGACGACATCTATAGACCACTTAAGTTATACTACGATTATAATCTAGCAGTACAGTATGCTCACAACATAAGTCAAGTGGTGCTGCCAAACACATTGACATAGAGTATTATATTGTGATAGATAAAGTCTGGGATCAAGTCATAAGTCTTGAGCATATAAGTATAGAAAAGATGCTCACGGATCCGCTTACAAAAGGCTTACCACCCAACGTGTTCAGAGAATATGTAGCTAGCATGGGTTTAAGGGAAAACCTAAAATTCCTGGACAAAAGAAGGCTCAAAGATAAGTATCTATTTCATAACAGAGTAGTGCGTTGTAACTGTTAAATCTATCGGTAATGGACCGTGACGATGAGACATGCTCTATGCGCTAATCTGTAATGTAATGAATAAAAGTAAATAATATGAAATTAAAAGATGGAATGAGATCAAGGGGGAGAATGTTAGTTGATCTCCACCAATAGGCCCAACGGTCTATTGGGCCCTTGCCTCTAGCGCCCTGATCGGGGCGCCCAACCCTAATAGGTTGGTGGACCCCTGTCGCACAACACATATAAAGATAGGTGGGGATCACGACTCGAGTAACGAGGTTGGTCTGAGCCGCCATGATCCCACCGATAGAAAACCTAATCCGATCAAAGTAGTGCTACCAGCGACGGGAAGCCCACCGACTCCGCCGTCGCCTCTGCAGGGTCACCACCGTACCACTACGGACTCCACCGAGCCGAGCTGCCTCTACACTGGCAGTCCAAGCCGCTGCGGCGCCATGGACAGAGCGGTGACCTAGACTAAGGTACACCAACTATTTTCCCCATCTAGTCGAAGCTCTATCCCGATCTATGGTCTAGAGGTCCACTGTGATTCTAACAGAATGGTGTGCAGATTATATCGCAGGTGAAGACGGTACACAGCCATCAGGCTGACACTCTCCGATGGATTCCGGCAAAAAGAGGTGATTGCACAACTAAGAATATTCAGCCTGTTCGGCTAGGGCTGAAACGATCGTGGATTATTACTGCTGGTTGGTTTGGTGTGAGAGAAAAATATTGTTCTGGCTGAAAATTTACTGATCGTTTACGACCAAGCGAACATGCTGATTTACAGGCACTTAAGTACACAACTGCAGGTACAGCTGCCCCAACAAGGTTCCAGGAGCATTACACCACAGGCAGATAAAATTCTACAGAGAATGTGGAAGCTCAAGGAACTACCTCCACTCATCAAAACATTTACTTGGAGGCTCATAAGACGGGCACTGGCGACGGGAGATAGAGCTGCCAGACATACACCTCGCATTGACAAACACTGCAGTACCTGTGGACTAATCGAAACTGATGCCCATCTGTTCTTCCACTGTGACTTCGCTCGTGCGGTATGGTTCTCAACTCAACCTCCTCTTCGCACGGATTCTTTGCCACAAGAGGATGATGGTGTCCAGCTTACTGACACAATAGATAACTCTTTAATGCAAAAAATACTTATAACTATGTGGTATCTTTGGAAAGCGAGAAACGATAAAAGATTTGCAAATAAGAATTGCACTGCATGGCAGCTACACCATGCAGTTGCTGCTTATATCACCACAATCAACTCAGACACAGGTGTACCGGACGAACAGCACCAACAAGCTAGCTCCCGATCCAACAGGGAACAAACTGATGGCGATGCAGCCACCATGGCGACCACTCCATTACTGCAACCCCACAGCAGCCTGAATAATTCAAGGCAAGGTAGTACTTCTACCTTTGCAGGCAACGATGCAACACACACGATCACACAGCAGGAGCACACGAACCGGCAGCCAATGCACACTACAATGCAGGCCACACTGTCGGGTATGAATTATTTCACTGCAGGAAATGGATCATCACCATCACAGGCGTACAGACACAAGACAAGTCCAACACAAAGATTCATGTCTCGCTTTCAGCTTTACTGGAAGGACCTCGATTCTACACCGATGCCTCCACTATGCCGGATCAGGTTCCGTCCACTCCAAGGAAGGCCGGAATTGGAATCTTCATTATCAATACCCAGGTCCAGCCGACGCAGAATATCTACAAAGCAACCATGTCCAGCTCAGTCTCAGTCCTGATGGCTGAGGCGGCAGCTATGTCTCTGGCGGCGGTCATTACGGATCGACTACAGCTACAGCATACAAACTTCCTATCCGATAACCAAGAGCTGGTTCAATTCTTCAATTCCGGTGACTACTCAAATCCTCCGGATTGGAGAATCAAGCATCTAACTCAAACCTTTGCCAACCACACTCAACAGAGAAGTGCAGGGACATTCAAGATTAACAGGAGTCAAAACCAAACTGCGTTTCAGCAATGCCAATCCATGTACACACCTCCTACTGCTGCTTGTACTTGCTCCAACTTAGCTCATGTACATCAATGCCCCTTAGCGGTGCTACTGCAGAATGTAACCATTGACTCTGTAATGGTCTTAACAGCTAGATGCTGTTGAAATGGGAAAGTGTTTGTTGTAAAAAAAAAACTCATGTTTGGCTGCTGGCATTCGAAAAGTTATTAAGAGAAAAACTAGTTTCATCAGTTTTCTGAGTTGTAAGATGGAATGTGCCTAGGAATGAAAGGGGAAATGTAGTAGTATGATGGACAGTGTTCAGCATATTACTAACAAATACTGAAGAAGTGGATTTACTAAATTGAGATGGTCATATAAAACCTTTTTCGTTGCTGATTTACCTAACCATACACCCAAAATGGAAAAAGGATGTGAATTACCTAACCATACACCCAAAATGGAATTAGCACATGGACTCATGCTATAATTAGTATATGCTATAATTGTGAAAAAAAATGTATATTCCTGAGGTGACATAGGTGCTTTGACAGGTTCAAAGTGATGATCAAGGTCATATTTTCTGCAACTTTGGAACATGTTGTCTAAATCAGGTATGCATGTATGTATAACATGAAAGAGAGAATTTTCTGGAAAGTCGTTTAAATTAAAAAATAAGCATCCTTTCACTTATTTCGGATACAATCTCAACCTATATTCATGTTTGCAAAAAAAATATTAGTGGTTTCAACTATTGATTGTTGATTGTTGCACGCACATGGGGTGAACAACACATATTTATATCCCACTGTAGTTGAACTATGCTGCTCCAAATTGCTACATGTATGTGTTCAGATCTGCTCTAAAATCAGGTATTTGGAAGCTGGCATGTAGCAAGGTTCTGGAAGGCAACAATTCAGCTATTATGGAAAAATTTAATTACCATCATGCAGCTTAGAAAGATTGCAAGTTTTCCCTGCAACTTTGTAAAGGCCTGCCAATTGCATGCCTGCAACTTGTATTGTGCAGTTGCTGTCTTTGTTTTTGTTCGATTGATAGAGATAGACAGTATGATACTTGCAGTGCTGCGGGCTGATTTCCTTTGCACTCTTGCTGATGAATTTGCTTGCAGATCTAATTGAGGTTCAAATTTATTTTTTATGGTGCACTTGAATTTACTTTTTGAACCATTTACCTGGCAGCTGGTAGTATGGTATACCAAAGGCTAGAATAATAGTACAGGCTTCTTTATGCTAGCTTGCTGTTTGGATGCAGTGCTCGATTATTGGGCTAGATGCAGTAGTGCTCCATGATGGACTTTTGCTTGATTTGGTTGCTTTTATTCATAACTTTATCAAAGGCACGGCATCAGCCAAAAAAATGCATTGATGTAGCAGTGTGTTGTTCCAGAATTTTATAAAGCACAAACTCTAATTTCTAATTTTTCCACTGAACTCTTTTATCTGAATAGTTAACTTGAATTGTAGACATTATATAGTTTTTAATTCTGTGCATTTTTGGAACGGGCAATCATGGGTTGCCATATATTTTTGCCTCCTTTGACATGTACTTCAGCACTATATTGTGTGTCTAAAGGCTACCTTTTGCTTTCAGAATGGTCTATGGAAAGGGTACAGTTAAACTATTTTGATGAAGCATGTTTAACTGGATTCACTGATATGACTCCGAGATAATTGGGGAACTCTCAGGCAGCGGCTATCTATCTGGGAGACGAGTACGTGCATGGTATAACAATAGTGAAAAGCCAGAAGTAGAGAGGAGACGGTAGTGGAGTGGTAGTAAACAATGGTTCATTTTCCTGACATTCTACGGGGATACCATTAGTTTTGCAATGTCTCGTCGTATTAGCAAAACACTGAACTTTTGGTGCTCAGTTCAGCACTTTGGAAACAGTTTTAACGAAGCACAATTAGCTAAGTACTTCAAATTTGATAGAATTAACTTTGAACTTAATGTGGTTCGTAGCATTAGCATGGGCACTATACTTTACTTTATTGTGCTTTATTATACATAAGTGTTTTCCGGATTATATATATGGTCATATACATTGCGTGAAACTTGAACTATGAAAAAACAATATCGTTGTTTGGTTGTTTATATGTCCATGCTGAAATAAAACCATGACGTTAGCACGGGCATTGTACTAGTATAGTTAAGTTTTCTACTTTTGATCAGCCATACTTCTATACTACGTAGTTATATACGTACTTCAGAAATTATTGTAGCCAAAGCTTTCTGCTGCCCAAGATGACTGACGCCATGCTGCACACTGGACACAACCCTTGCTCAGTTACTCTATCCGAGTATGCTTTGTAATTTTTTACAAACACTTCCTCTTCCTTTTTTTATTTCTTTTTATTTACTACCTGGGTTTAGATACATTACATTTAGGACAAAACGCCATACTCCCTTCGTTCAAAATTATAAGTCGCTTTGACTTTTTTGGTTCAGCAGTTTTGCTATGTATCTAAACATATTATTATATCTAGATGCATAAGGAAATAGATGTACCAAAAAAGTCAAAGCGACTTATAATTTGGAACGGATGGAGTATATTTTAGCGTTAAGGTAGTAGCACGAAACGTATTATCTAGAATAATGGCCATCACCACAAAATCTACACCACCCGTAAATGTCACTTTTGAATGAAAACGTTTGTGGCTTGTGTAGATAAATCCACCATTTCTGAGCGTCATATTGTTTGAAATTTGGAGCGAGAATAAACTGATTTTCTCCTGATACATATGGATTTGAGGGGATTATTTTACTTCACAACGTAACAAGGACTTAGGTGGGCTAATTCTACTTCATGCTATTAGTCATTACAAAATTGGCATGGTTTAGTATTTTAATTTGGCATGCTATTGGTCATTACAGCGTAACAAGGATTTTAGTACGGTTTAGTATTTTAATTTGGCATGGTTCAGACATGTCTTGTGACAAAATTAAACAAAATTTACCTTGTCCTGATTTGGCTATGGCTTTGTCAATAGCTGCATCAATCCACCCTCGCCCAGTGGATTCGTGCCCAGTAGAGCTTCTCTAATTTCTGAAAGGAAATGTCACTAGTCGCGCGCGTATCCGTGTAACCGTAGCGAAACTTGCATTGCAGTTTCTTTGTCCCAGTCCCAGATGAGACCTGCCTCTGCCGCGCAGGGCAGCGCAAGAGGCGGAGCCTTCCTGCAATGGCAGCCTCCTCAGGTGGACGCTTGCCATCCTGCGATCTCCTTCTCCAGTTCTCCACGCAGCCAACAGCTTCGTCAACTCCACCCTTGCAGAGTCCCAACGTCGAAGCCTCGATCCCCCGCGTTGCTGGCTGCTGCGCGAGTTGCGACTCGCGACCCGTCGTCGCTTCATAACCTCCGCTCTTCTCTTCTTGGCGGCCGACACGAGCGTTTGCTCCTCCTTGGCGTAGTGTCGTGTCCACAGAGAGCACATCGTGCGCGCGCCGGCCATGAAGCCCGCCGCCTCCATGACCTCGTTCGGCGAGCCTGGCCTATTCCCGGTCCCGCACGCCGCCTCGCGCCGGCGTCGGCTGGCCACGGTGCTCGCGCCGCTGCTTCTCTTCCTCGCCGTTGAGATTGCCTTCCCCTGCTCGTCCCGTTGAGGCGCCTCAACCAGCTCCAGTTACTAGACCTCCGCCGCCGCCGCCGCGTCTGGAGGAGGAGCAGCCGCAGCCGCTTCCCCAACGGGTGGCGGTGTGCCTGGTGGGCGGCGCGCGGCGGTTCGAGCTGACGGGTCCGTCCATCGCGCGCCACGTGCTGGGCGCACTACCCCGGGCGACACCGACGTGTTCCTGCACAGCCCGCTCGACGCCGACGCCTACAAGCTCTCCGTTCTGGCCCGCGCCTCGCCGCCGGGGGCCGCACTGGCCGCCGTGCGCGTGTTCCGGCCGGAGCACATCGCCGTGACGCCGGATCGGGCGCGAGCGCTCACCGGGCTCAACTCGCCCAAAGGTGTCCAGGTCAGTTTGCTTTGCCTCGCTTGCATGCCATCGCCATGCCTACCGTGCCCCAGCCGAGGCTTGCTCGCCGAACGCCCACGGCGTGGTCACGTGGGAAAGAAAATCGCATCGGTATCAAACTAACAACGCTAGCTTAACAACATTAACTTGTACCAATAGAATATTAGCAGTGACGGACGTATAGATAGGAAGTCCAAGGGAGGTTAAAATTTCATCTCCAATCTCCAGCCTCTCCTTATCAAACAACAATGGCAAGAGGAGCTCTAGAGGGGCTTCATAAGATCAGTGGCGGTAGGGGGGCATGAGCCTCTTCCACCCCACCGCTAGATTTGGGTAAGGAAATACTTTGGTAGGCCAACCTCTCGACCTTATAGGTGGAATCTATGAGCTGCTTAACAACAATACAGAACCGTCGTCTCAGTCGTCTTCGTCTCTCAGAAATCATGACTACTCGTGCTCTGTTGCCACTTCTATGCCTCCTTTTCAGCATGGCTACGGCAGCGGCGCCAGCGGAGTGACTTGCTGCTCCACTTCCACCGTCGACGCCTTGGAGGGGGCTCCATGGGATCAGTGGCATGTTATGGGGGCACGAAGTGTTAAAATCATTTAGGATCTCTAGCAGTAGATCTAGGAGGGATATACATAGATTCGTAATAACACATGCACATGTAAACCTAGAACACTACACCGAGAGGGAGATAGGAGAGAGGTGTTGGTGTTGAACCTGAGCCCTCGTAGGGAGTCGCAGATGAACAGGAGCCGGCCATCTCAGGTTCGGTGATGAAGGTCTGCACACAGGCAGCGACGGGTGGAGTAGAGGTGGCACAGACGTCGATGCAGTGCAGACGGACGGCGTAGCAGTGGCGACGGCGAAGTCAGTGGAGCTTCCCGTCGCTAGCTGCGCGCCCTCTCAGATCGGTCTAGAGTTTGTCGGTGGGGTTTGCGGCTCACGGTGAACCTCGTACCTCGAGCCGCCGGCCCTCACCTCTTTATATAGCGCAGTGCGACGGGGGCCCACCAACCATGTAGGGTTGGGCGCCCCCGATCAGGGCGCGTGACCAAGGCCCAATAGGCCGTTGGACTTATTGGCTGGGAGATCAATCTAACATTTTTCCCCTTGATCTCACTATTACTTTTATCTTTAAATTTTAAACTTCAATCCTTTTATCCTTACTCATTTCTTCACAGATGATGCATAGAGCATGTTTCATCGTCACAGTCAATCGCCAATAGATTTAACAGCTACAATGCACGTCTCTGATCTGAAATAGTTACTTTAACTTTTGGGCCCTTTATAGTCCAGGAATCATAGGTTTTCTCTTAAACCCATGCCGGCTACATGTTCTCTAAACACGTTGGGTGGTAAGCCTTTTGTAAGCGGATCCGCGAGCATCTTTTCGGTACTTATATGCTCAAGACTTATCATTTGATCCCGGACTTTATCCTTCACAACATAATACTTTATGTCAATGTGTTTGGTAGCACCACTTGACCTATTGTTGTGAGCATATTGTACTGCTGGATTATTATCGCAGTATAACTTCAGTGGTCTATTGATGTCGTCAATCACCTTCAAACCAGGTATGAACTTCTTTAGCCAGTTCACCTGCCCTGTTGCCTCATAACACGCTACAAACTCGACATACATTGTGGACGATGTAGTGACGGTTTGCTTTGAGCTTTTCCATAAAATAGCTCCCCCTGCGAGAGTGAACACATATCCAAACGTGGATTTTCTATTATCTTCTGCATAATCAGAATCTGAATATCCCACTATATGGAGTGAATCAGATCTTTTATACATCATCATGAGGCATTTCGTTCCTTGCAAATAACGCAAGACTTTCTTTACCAATTTCTAGTATTCTATTCCAGGATTGCTCTGGAATCTGCCAAGTAACCCGATAACAAATGCCAAGTCAGGGCGCGTGCATACTTGAGCATATTGCAAGTTTTCGACAGCTAAAGCATATGTAACCACTTTCATTTGATCGATCTCATATTGGTTCCTAGGGCATTGAAAATCCCCATATCTGTCGCCCTTGACTATAGGAGCAGGTGAGGGACTACATTTGTGCATACTGAATTTCTTTAAGACTTTTTCTATGTATGCTTTTTGTGACAGTCCTAATATCCCTTTACTTCTATCTCGGTAAATCTCGATCCCTAGAACGAACGAAGCTTCACCAAGATCTTTCATATCAAATTTTGAGGATAAAAACTTCTTTGTTTCCAGTAGTAGACTGACATCACTACTAGCAAGTAAGATATCATCTACATACAGGACAAGGAAGATAAACTTTCCATTCTTAAACTTTGTGTAGACAAAATTGTCCTCAACATTATCTTTAAACTCAAAATTCTTTATTGTCTGATCAAACTTCAAGTACCACTATCTTGAAGCTTGTTTTAATCCATAAATGGATTTTTTAGGCGGCATTCCAAATGTTCTTTTCCATCCATGACAAAACCTTTCGGTTGTGCCATGTAAATATTTTCTTCTAAGTCTCCGTTGAGAAATGTCGTCTTTACATCTATCTAATGTAATTCTAAATCATAATGTGTCACTAATGCCATTATGATTCTGAAGAAATCCTTACATGAGACTGGAGAAAAGGTCTCATTGTAATCAATCCCTTCTCTTTGTATAAAACCTTTTGCCACAAGTCAGGCTTTATATCTCTCTATATTCCTTTGAGAGTCAAGTTTTGTTTTGTAGACCCATTTACAGCCTACTGTTTTGGCTCCTTTAGGAACTATCTCCAAATCTCAAACTTTATTTGCATTCATTGATCTCATTTCATCTTCCATGGCCTCAAGCCACTTTGATGAATGATCACTTTTTATGACTTCTTCAAATGAGGTGGGATCAGCCTCTATTTAAAATTCTTCAGTGTTGTACACTTCATAATCAACAGGAATAGATGATTTTCTAACTCTTTGAGACCTTCTAGGGGCCTCCTCATTTGGCACATTTTCTGTTTGAAGCTGTTGTTGCTCCCCCTTATGTGTGGCAATAGGTTCTATAGGATCCTAAGGCACATGTTCCTCATCATCATTCATTGTTGCCACAGGCAGGATAACAACAGGTGCTGGCACCGTAGTGTCTTGTACTATCGGTGCAGCAACAGCACGTAGTGAGAAAAATGACTCATGAATGATCAGAGTGGGTGCATACACTCGCTTCTCTTTAAGGTCAATTTCTCGAGCTACCATGCTCCCCCTAATCATTTCATCCTCTAGGAAGACAGCGTGTTTCGTTTCCACAAACTTTGTATGTCTGTTAGGATAGTAGAAACGAAAACCTTTTGACTTTTTTGGATAGCCAATGAAATGGCAACTCACTATTTTGGGATCTAGATTCTCAATGCTTGGGTTAAAAACTTTAGCCTCAGCAGGGCTCCCCCCACACGCAAGTGGTTAAGTGAGGGTACTCTTCCTGTCCACAACTCATACGGTGTTTTGGGCACCGACTTACTTGGTACTCTATTGAGAATATGAATGACGGTTTTTAACGCCTCCATCCATAGACTCATCGGTAAAGTGGAGTAACTTATCATACTACGCATCATATCCATCAGGGTACGGTTATGCCTTTCAGCTACTCCATTCTGCTGAGGTTCGCTCGGTGTTGAATACTGGGCGACTATACCATTCTCCTATAAGAACCTTGCAAAAGGTCCAGGAACTTGTCCATATGGGGTATGCCGACCATAGTACTCCCCCCCCACGGTCAGACCTGACTATCTTAATCTTTAAATCATGCTGATTTTCAACTTCTGCTTTAAATATTTTGAATTTATCCAACGCTTCTGTTCTTTCTTTAATTGGATAAATGTAGCCAAAATGAGAGTAATCGTCTGTGAATGTTATGAATGAATCATAACCATCCACATTTTTCACAGGAAAAGGACCACATATGTCTGTGTGAATAATCTGTAGAATTCATGTGCTTCGTTTGTCATCTTTCTTAATTTTCTTTACATACTTTCCTTTTATGCAATCTCTACATTGTTCTAAGTCTGAGAGCTCTAATGGAGGAAGAATATCATTCTTAACTAGTCTTTCTATTATCTCCCTCGAAATATGGCCTAAACGACAGTGCCATAATTTCGACAACGCATCGTGAGCTCTCTTTCGTTTTATGTTTGCATTGTTCGATGAGGATACATTCTCATTCACATCACATACGGAATTCACATTTTCACGAAGTGATAACAAATAAAGCTCGTCTTGTCGGAAGGCAAGACCAATGCATCTATTATTAAACAGTATCTGACATTTGCCATTTCCAAAATGGCAATCATAACCATCATGGTCCAACTTTGATACACTAATCAAGTTTCTTTGCAAAGAAGGTACATAAAGAACATCTCTAAGAAAAAGTATAAAGCCATCAGCAAGCTCTAGCGGAAGATCGCCAATGGCCTCAACATCTGCTTGTACTCCATTTGTGACTTTAATGAAACTTTCGCTTCTTTGCAAAGTTCTCATCGAATGGAATCCCTATAATGAATTAGCAACATGAATAGTTGCACCTGAATCAATCCACCAAGTAAATTTTGAAAACTTTACATACAAGGATTCATTTACGAACGTAATAATGTTCTCACCTTTATTTTTCATAATCATCTTTAGGAAATCGGGACAATTTTTCTTATAATGTCCCGTCTTCTTACAATAGAGACACTGGTCTTTATCCACTAGGAATTGCTTGTTCTGAGACTATTGCATGTGACCCTTTCCAGATGACTTAGAGGAAGAGCTGTTATTATAGTTCTTTTTCTTATCTTTTAGGTAGTTGACAGTACCACCCTGTGAAACTTTTATTCTTTCCTCCTCCTGCACACATATGGCTATGAGCTTTTCTAAATCCTATTTTTCAGGCTGTATGTTGTAATTAACAACAAAGGTGTCAAATTCTTTGGGCAAAGAAGCAAAAATAAAATGAATAAGAAACTCATCCTTGAGTGTCAAATCCATTGGTTTGAGCTTAGATGCTAGATTGCTCATTCTCAGTATGTGCTCTCTAATGCCACTGCCGTCACCAGAGTACCTTTTTGTAACCAGCTGCTTGATCAGCTGGGTTGCATATGTCTTTGAAGAGCCAGTGAACTGTCTCTTTATTCTTTTTAGGTACTCTGTGACTGTGTCACAATCTGAAATTGAGCCCATTATTGCAGGCTCAATTGTATTCTTTATTACAGCCAAACATTTCTTATTGGCTGTGACCTACTTTCTATTTTTAAGGTCAAAATACATCTTTACGGGAGCAAAGTCCCGCTCTCTGTTCTGCCATGCAACATCAGTCTCATCTGTCTCCCTCACCGGTGCCATAGGTTCTCTGGGACACGGTGTGGTGACAACCCAGTCTACCTCAGCGAGGATGAAAGCCAGGTCTATCTTTTTCTTCCACTCAATATAGTTATCACCTTTTAGAGTGGGGATCTCTTTGATACAACTCATCAAGTTGTATCCTCCTGAAAACACAATTCAAATAGTATGAGAACACAAATAATAACAACAACAATTGCATGCCTTAGTTTAACGTTGGTCAAAATTAAAACATATAATTGTTTTATACATTAAATCTACATCACCGTTGGGCAGAAATAGAAATAATGCATAACAAAAAACCATAATAACATCAATATTATAATATTGCTATTAATCAACGTTGGTCAGAATAATAACAACATTATAATAACTGTTAAAATTATCTATGTTTCAAAATTAAATTCTTCCGTTGGTTCGAATTTAATAATGAAAGCAACAATTTTTAAGTACACAGCGGAAACTTTAATAAATCTTTTAATTCTATTTTCCAGAAACTGTTATAACACTTTACTATTCTCTGAACAAAATTGACGTTGGATCAAAATTGTACAGATTTCAACATCAAAATTCAGTTCGAATTTATCAAATATGAATCAAAAGTTTCTGAAAAATAAAAATGAATTCATTTCACTATGTTCGGCCATTTCGGCCCATAGCAGCGCAAACCGGCCCAAAAACCGGCAAAACCGGCTCGGCCCACTTCCTTCGCGCGACGCCCGGCCGCACCCAGACCGCAACCTGGGCCTGGGCCGGCAAAGCTGGTCGACCGCGCGCGCCCGCCTGGGCCGCATCGCCGGCCCGAGCATCTGGCGCCGTTGGAGCCGATCGGACGGCTGCGCGGCGTCTTCGGGTGAACAAAACCCGCCCCCCGGCCGCGGTCAGCCAACCCTAGCGGCCATTTGCATTCGCACTCTCTCTCTCTTCGCCTCACTGCTCTCCCTTCTCTCCTCAGTCAGTCACCGAGCGAGCGACCACGGCGAGAGCAAGCAGCGAGCCCCGGCGCCGTCGCCGGCCCCCTCGCCGGCGTGCGCGCTCCCCAGCGGGTGAGCGCACCACCGTCGAGTGGCCTGGCCGCGGCGCCCCTGTGGCCGGATCCCGGCGAGCCATGTCCCCCGACCGGCCTTTCTTTTCCCCGCGCGCCAGCGTGACTGTAGTGCCGCGCAACGGCGAGGTAGGCCACCCCCTTTCCTTTCTTCCCCTTTCTTTTGATTCATTTGTTCGGATTTCATCCAATTTGCCGATTAGGGCTAGGGTTAGGGTTTGGGATGGCCACTGTTTTCTTTTCCCCGATTTGAAATCGGTTCTCTTTCTTTCCTTTTTCCCGAACTCTCTAGAGTTAGGGTTAGGTTTTCTTCATCTGAACCTTCATCTTTTCTCAGATCCGAAGGGATCGAGGTTAGGGTTCAACCGAACCCTATGTCGACCAAAGCCCCTAATGACCGTCCCCTTTCTGTTAGGGTTAGGTTTTCTCTTTCTTGATCCAATTCAAAATCGGACCAACTTCTTTGGATTTCTTTCGATTGTTTTTTCTGATCTAGATCCACGTACTAGATAGGCTGGCTCTGATGCCATTGTTAAAATCATTTAGGATCTCTAGCAGTAGATCTAGGAGGGATACACATGGATTCGTAATAACACATGCACATGTAAACCTAGAACACTACACCGAGAGGGAGATAGGAGAGAGGTGTTGGTGTTGAACCTGAGCCCTCGGAGGGAGTCGTAGATAAATAGGAGCCAGCCATCTCAGGTTCGGTGATGAAGGTCTGCACACGGGCAGCAACGGGTGGAGTAGAGGTGGCACAGACGTCGATGTAGTGCAGACGGACGACGTAGTAGTGGCGACGGCGAAGTCAGTGGAGCTTCCCGTCGCTGGCTGCGCGCCCTCTCAGATCAGTCTAGGGTTTATCGGTGGGGTTTGCGGCTCACGGTGAACCTCGTATCTCGAGCCGCCGGGCCCCACCTCTTTATATAGCGCGGTGCGACGGGGGCCCACCAACCATATACAGTTGGGCGCCCCCGATCAGGGCGCGTGACCAAGGCCCAATAGGCCGTTGGGCTTATTGGCTGGGAGATCAATCTAACGAAGCCCTCCCACCCCGCCGCTAAACCGTCCCTGGAAGTAAGAAAATACTTTGGTAGGCCAACCTCTCGTCTTTATAGCTGCTTATTAACAACGAAGTTTTCTACTGTGTATAAGTCACCTAGCTCCCAAGCCACAGATCCCTCTCATCTCCAGAATGCTAGATCCACACACAATCTTCCTTAAGCCAGCGCCACCCTGCTCGCTCTAGTCTGCTTCGCCATCATCAACATCCTCTGGCGCATGGAGGCGCGTCGCCGTCATAGGCATGGAGGGGAGCCAATGGCATGGAAGCGCATCCCCTCAGCGGCCTCAATCTTCGTTGGGTTGTTGCTGCATATGTGTTCTAAACTCTGGGTCGCTGACTTGCAGAATTTCATCTAGATAAGCGCGTGGTACTCCCCCCACTTCGTTAGTCTACTGATCAATAAGACTCTGCGGCGCCCGGCAACGAAGCCCGTCTGAGGAGGGAGGCGTGACTGATGTGAGTCAGGAGATAAGCTGATATAGCTCGCTTCTGGTTTTTGCGGTTGCGACTGCATCTCACAGCTACACTCATAGCTATAGTACAATGCAGCTCACAACTACTGTAGCTGTGAGCTGCAGCCGCCTTGTACCGTAGCTGTGAGATGCAACCGCTGCAGCTGTAGCCGTAGGAAGCACAACCGCTGTATGTGTGTGGTTATATAGGCATGTTCTCTTCAACTACTATAGTAGCTGAAAAAGACAACTTCCCAACAGGCCTAATATTAAGCAAAGGTAAGCAAGCGGATACTATAGTAGCTGAAAAAAACAACTTCAATAGTTGAATTGTTGTCTCCAGACCTTAAGATTCCATCAGCTAAGAACATCAGCTCCCTTGGTTTTAGGATCAAGCACTAGTATAGAAACGGGCTTTACTCCCGGTTGGGAAACCCCTTCAGTCCCGGTTTTTCAACCGGGAGCACGAATCCGGGATTAAAGGGCCTCTCCTTTAGTTCCGGTTTCTCGCCCGGGACTAAAGGTCCACCTTTAGTCCCGGTTGGTAAGACCAACCGGGGCTAAAGAGGCCTCCCGGCTTGGCCACGCGGGCCGGCCCTTTAGTCCCGGTTGGTATTACCAACCGGGACTAAATGTTTTCTTTTTTTTTGTTTCTATTTTTTTTATGATTCATTCGCATTCTACGCTACTACCGTTTCTTTTGATGATTCGGTTTCTTTTTCTTTTGATGATTCGTTTGTATTCTACACTGCTACCGGGACTTTCTATTTTCTTTTTTTTTGTTTCTATTTTCATTTGATGATTCGTTTTGGCTTTCGAATACGCATTCTACGCGGCTAGAATTTTCAAATATGCATTCTACGCCGCTACAATATACGTAACATTCTGTACAAACTAAAGTATCAAGGATGCAGTGGTACGATCCTATAGACCAGATCCGTTTCAAGTAAAGTCGTGCTGCATGGCTACAGAGCTGAGCTTTTAAGTTAGCTTTCACTCTTCTGAGCAAGCGAGGTGGTGCTAATAGGTGGGACTGGCCAGCAATTCTCTCCTATGTGTGGGCTTCAAGTCGAGTCGGCCTATCGAGACAGCAACCGGGACTAAAGCTAATGCAGCCTTTAGTCCCGGTTCTAACAACGAACTGGGACTAAAGCTTGCTAATGTACGGTCCTTTAGCAATGTACATCACGTACTATGTGCATCACGTACTAAAGCTTGCTAATGTACGGTCCTTTAGCAATGAACCGGGGCTAAAGCTTGCTAATGTACATCACGTACTAAAGCTTGCTAATGTACGGTCCTTTAGCAATGAACCGGGACTAAAGCTTGCAAAAAAGCTGGAAGAAAGGCTGTAGTACGGCGGAAGCTCCGGTCGTGTCAGGTCAGGTCAGGCTCAGGCGACGCAGTTGAGGCCCATGCAGCCCATCCACATGCTCAATCAGTTGAAGACCTTTAGTCCCGGTGGGATACAGCAACCGGGACTAAAGGTCCCTTTCTAGTCCCGGACGGAGCCTTCAGTCGGGAGTAGACTTTTACTCTTGGTTGGAGGAACCAACCGGGAGTAAAAGATAACCTTTAGTCCCCGTTGGTAGCTCCAACCGGGACTAAAGGTCCCCTGCAGCAAAAGCCTGCCACAGTAGCCGTTGGGCAGGGACCTTTAGTCCTGCTTGGAGTTACCAACCGGGACTAAAGGTTTCTCTAGTCCCGGCCGCGAAAAATACCGGGACTACAGCTAAATTTCGAAGTGGATCAAAGGTCGTTTCTCTACTAGTGAATGTTAGCTTGTCAAACCCTTTTCTAATGTTTCTCAACGGAATGTAAGTGTCCTGATGTTCTTGATGTGAACTAATGTTCAGCAGACCACTAATGACACCTCTGAAGCTAGATACACCTCTGGGGAATTTGATCTCTTTTAAAACCTCAGCCCAAACCACTTTCTTATCCTTCCATATGATGAATGAAAGCTTTGCGAGACCATATTTAGTTATCTCATCAAATACACTAGAATGGGGTGATCCCATCCCCCCAAAATAGGAATGGAACCACCCATATATCGTCCCTAAACCAAACAAATGCTTTATTTATGTCTCCGTCTTGATCGGTTTTCATACCCTTGCACCCCATCTCCTTGAACTTTAAATGGCGGGAAAAGAGGAGGAAGGGAGTGGGGAGATAGTGAAGCTGATTCTAGGTTGACAAACGGGACAGATCTGGTGGCTAGCGGCTAGAATCAGTGGTGGCAGCGCACAGGAGGGAGACGATCACGTGTTATTTGTGGATCCATGTTCTGTTGCGGGTGGAAAGGGAGGAGAAACGGAGACGGCAGATAAGTAGGGGCATTGGAGGGAGGGAGGATTTGAGTGACTCTTGCTTTTGAGGACTTGGAACCCTATTCGAGCTTAATTTTTTCCTCTCATTCTTATAAAATGAGATAAAAGCTCAATTAGGGACTCATCAGGGGTCTCCAAAACTAAAGTTTGACCTATAGTCACTCTTATAGCATAATGTTTGTTGCGACAAAATTATTGCCGTAATACAGTAATTTCAAAAATATGAATCCAACGATATAATTTTAATATTGTAAAACAAAATCCACGTCTTATAAGACTAACTATTGATTGAAGATTATGAAGTTTTCGAAATGCTTGTGCCCTTATGAAAAGGAAACGGAGGAAGGATTATACAATATATATACATACACACACTGCCTTAGGATCAATCAATAATTCAATGTGCTTTTTCGTTTTTGCGATTAATAATTCAATGTGCTTGTGAAACCAGTTGTTACGTGACTGACGTATGCCCTTGTCCTGTTAACGAGGTTTTCGTACAAGTGACTGGTAACTTATCCCGAAGCCAATGAGCCATAGACTTGACTCGTGTACAGCCAGGTCGTCCAGCGCTTCACTACTCTCGGATGAATCGTGTCTTTCACTTGTCTCAGCTCGGATGGGACCTGCGTGTGCAGACCGCAGAGTGCAGCGAAGCATCAGCAGGAGCAAGCCGCCTCTCAGATGGAGGCTCTTGACGCCCCAAGAGCCATGCAGATGGAGGCTTGACGCCCCAAGAGCCATGCCGCATGCCAGTAGCCCTGCTGACTGACTTCCTTCCACCTTCCAAAGTCTCAAACAACTCGTGGCATCTGATCTACCCCCGCGGCGCGTCGTGTGATCGTGTCCCCTGCCTGGCCGGCTGACTTCATAGCCTCGTCTCCCCTTCTTGCCGAAGCCAGTCACCAGCCATGAAGGCCGCCTTGACCTCGCTCGGCGGGCCTGGCCTCCACCCTGCCGCCTCGCGCCGCCTCAGCCGCCGCCCCCTGGCCGCGGTGCTCGCGCCGCTGCTCCTTTTCATGGCCGCGGAGCTCGCCTTCAATTCCTCGCCCTTCCTCGCGCTGGCGCCCCATAGCGACGACGCTTCTTCGTCTTCGTCCTCGTCCTCGTCACCGCCTCCGCCACCGTCAGCGGGTGGCGATCTGCCTGGTGGGTGGCGCCCGGCGGTTCGAGCTGAAGGGCCCGTCCATCGCGCGCCACGTCCTGGCGCCGCTCCTCGGCCGCGGGCGCCACCGACGTGTTCCTGCACAGCCCGCTCGATACCGACGCCTACGGACTCTCCGTCCTGCCCGCGCCTCGCCGCCCGGGGTCACGCTGGCCGCCGTGCGCGTGTTCCGGCCGGACCACATCGCCGTGACGCCGGCGCGGGCGCGCGCGCTCACCGCGCAGCACTCGCCTACGGGCGTCCAGGTCAGCTAGCTGGTTCCTTGCCTTCCTGGCGTGCCGCGCACCGCGCTCGCGCACATGTGAAAACCACTGCGATTTGACTACTAAAAATTCTCGGTTCTGGATGCATGATGCATGATGCATTTTCCAAATCCAAACATGGACTGCGCATACAAAGTTAGAGAAGCGCGTCTACACGTGTTGCATGTCATATTGAGTGCTAGTTTAGTGTTATGCATTTCTGGCTATTATGCCGAATATTTTCTTTACTTAACGTACATTTTTTTGACACGCAGGGTCTGCTGCAGTACTTCCATCTGGTGGAGGGATGCCTGGACTTGATCCGGGAGCGCGAGTCCCGAGGCAACTTCACCTACGCCTGGGTGCTCCGGACGCGCGTCGACGGCTTCTGGTCGGCGCTGCTTGACCCCGAGGACGCCTTTCACCCCACCGCCTACGTCGTGCCCGAGGGCTCCCGGTTCGGCGGCCTCAACGACCGCCTGGGCGCCGCCGGCCGCGCTGCCTCGGGAGGCCGCGCTGGCACGCCTGTCGGCGCTGCCGCGCCTCGCCGAGGCCGGGTACCGGGACCTCAACTCCGAGTCGGCCTTCCGCGCGGCGGGCGTGCCGGCGCGGGAGCACCGGTTCCCGTTCTGCGTGCTGAGCGACCGGACCTACTCGTTCCCGCCGTGGACCAGGTCCGCGGTGCCCGTGGCGTCGCTGGGGAGCCGGGGCCCGCTGAGCGGGGCCAAGTGCCGGCCCTGCCGCCCCGCCTGCCGCGGGTGCGTGGCGCGGCACGTCGCGCGCCTGCACCGCGGGTGGAGCTGGACCGAGTGGCGGAACGGCACGCTGGAGCTCTGCGACGCCAGCGGGCCCTGGGAGCGCGGGTGGGAGGCGCTGTTTAACGAGGTCGCCGGCGCCGAGGCCGCGGCGGTGCGGCGCGGATGGGCGCGGAGGAGTGCCTAGAGGAGGTCGAGGCTCTCAAGGCGCGCGCGGAGTCGTGGGACGCACCGAGCCCAGCCGAGATATGCCGCCTCCGGTTCGGACTCCGGACTCCGGACTCCGATCGCTGGCGCTGAGTCGACCCGAGTCTTCGTCGACGGACAGTGACGCTACTAGCGCTAAGGCCAGTCCCAATGCTTTCCGACCCATGGTTTTTATGAGTAATAATTATTTTCTCTTTCTCTCTCCCAACTTTATCTTCTTCTTTCAATGGGAGCGCGACACGAGCTCCCTAGAAACTGGTGGTTTCTCCCCAATAGCGATTTTATGGTTTCTTGGTGCATTGGGTCAAGAGTAAACCTGATTTCTTCATGAAGAAACCATTTCTATGATTTTTGCTCTCTTTCTTCATTAATTACGTTGCCATGTCAATATTTTGTCTACATGGCAAGTCATTTAATAAGGATAGAAACCATCATCAATACACCATTGGGACTGTCCTAACAGACCAAGTGACCAGCCTTTCCTTGAGACACCCTGACGGTGGTTATCTTTTCCAGAGATAGTTACACATGCTTGACATCTTTTGTACATTCTTTTTGTAGTTCAAGTTCATATCGAATTGTCGATCACGAATACTAGTATTACAGTCCCAAGCTCGAAGCTGGTGAAAAGCGCACTCCAATTATTCTGCAATTCAGATTCTGCTTACTAATTAGCTGCTGAAGAAACCAGATGTTTGGGTATCGATACACCTTACGCAACAACATGAATAACTTATCACTTGATGACATGAATAACCTATCACCTCATGATAATAATGATGCCTACAAAACATAAGCTCATACGTATATCTTGAGAAACGAAACTTCAGTGGCCATAAATTTTCCAGACGAGCTCAAGGGCACCTAGCAAAGATACACACCATGCAGTTGACAGGTTACGAAAAATGTACATCCATAATGGGGCAAATCTCCTTACACTGACATTTTATAGTTTTACTTATTATTACAGAAGACTGCCAGCATGACAAAGATGTTATTCCAACTGCACCTACAGTTGTGTTGCAAGGTAACCCAGACGATGAAACAGTCACAGAAATGGGAAATGTTGTTTCTCATAGATGCAGCAAATCACTCTCAAACACCAAACATCAGGCTGAACTTGGTGGCCAGAGGGACGGATATTATGGCAACTCCCAATGCGACACCAAAGATACGGTGCGAGATAGAGAAAGTAGCGCTGAACTGTGGCTTCTTCAGAGGAAGATGGGGCGACAGCGGGCGGTTTGCTACAGGAGACGATAGGGGGCGGCTCATGTGCAGGAGTCGATTTCCAGGAGTAGACATCTTTGGTCGCACAGCTGCTAGAGGGGAAGATGTGTAGCCCCTGGCTTGCTCAAGATATGAGCTTGAACTACCAAGAGCACCTGAAAGATGGATGTGACACATTTATAAGGGCCCCAAATTTATAATAGGCAAAAGTATATGTAATGAACTGCAAACATTGGCTGTGTTCGGCTGCAGCTGCAGAGCAGCACCAACAAAAAACGAAATAGCAGTAGCCGTCGGAAGTAGCACTTCCTAACACATCCATTATACTCCAGAAGTACCTTAAAACAACTCCCTAGTTCGTTTTTTTTTTTGGCAAAATGGGCCCTCCAACACTTCTGTAAAACGACTCCCTATAAGCACTTGGTAAATCTCCCCTCCAACTCGCAAATATATGTCTCAATCCTGCGCCCACCCAGGCAGCCCCTCCCCAGCGGTAACCCCCCTCCCCCCAGTTTCCGAGCTTTACGAAGGTAACTATTGAAGGAAGACAAAAAAAGAGCTCCTTATTCATTTTGTTCACTTAGCATAATCCATCGTTTACCAAGTGACTTTTAAGGAGCTCTTGGAGATGCTCTAACCAGAAAAAAAAAAGAGAGAGGGAGAAAATATGGCGGACATCTAAGCGCATTTCACCAAAGCGTACATAAAGAAACGTGACTATAGTCCATTCAGATATGTATATCAAACTATGCATCTAAAATCAAAATAAAAATAACATATGTAACTGAACTGATTAATGCTACGAGGCATGCATGAAACTTTTGCCTCCAGGTAAGGAAGAGCAACTTCTGACTACATGTTGTAAAATGATCGTAGAGATATGGCCACTACTGGCACCCCTTTGTGCTAATGATATGATGGACCAAAACACAAATAGTGAGTGATATACTGCTACACGTCTCAACATAAGCCCCTAAGCTTCCAGAATGAAATGTTAGTGTCATTTCCAGCCTCACATTACAGCATATCCTGAACAACATAACATAGTTGGGGTGATTACAGTGCGCTACAACTATCTCCTAATGGGTCTCAGTGTAATATTGATTGTTGTCTCAAAACTACATGACAGAAAACATATAACAAACCAGAGCAGGAGTCCTTACCACGGAGGGGAAATGGAGACTCTCTCAAGGGTGCAAATTGAGTGTTGCTGTTATACTTCTCCATTGCTGTGCAGCCTACACAATAACCAATAATCATGGATTAGCATCAGCACAGAATCACGGTTTTAGTAAAAGAAAATTTGAATACAAATTTTGCCAAGCAAAACATAGAAAGATTAACTGATATCAATTAAATTGGAGAATACCAAAATCAATTGATCCTAATGAACTTGGTGTTTAGAACAAACCCAAGTAAAGCATTTCAGCAATTCCTAGACCCTAGTCAATCTCAATGCTAACCACTGTGGCTATGTACACAGAGCTAAACAGGATACATCTGATAGAATAGAGAACATAAATTTGAGCATTGTAACATATTGAAATTTCTAGGCACTTTACTCATGTTTAGAGAGAGCCTGGCCTAAAATCCATATAGACATGCATTCTGAGTAAGCATGAGTTGTCAAAGTCACACTATTGTAGGTAACTTACATTTCCGACCAATAATCAAATCACTAATGAAGCAAACTACATAGGTCTATCCTACTATGTCCTGTGGACTTAACTGCATGAAGAGGAGAAACATGCAAAACTCGAGTTGTGGACTAATCATCAACGTTCCTGTGGGATGTTTTTAGTATTTAACTCTTTCGTTCCAACCAAAAGAGCAATATTTGTGAATAATTCAGTGTCGGAAGCATTCATATACAAAACTTTCATAACTTGCATGCCTGCCAAAGCGATGTAATGTTGCTTCTATTGTCACTTGTCAGTAAGGTAGCACTACCTTGCTTCACTGGAAAGCTTGGTTTGTTCTGCAGAAGTTCTTCTTTGCTGTGAGACCTCTAGTGCCCAGGTTCCTTCCTGGGATCAAAGTGGATGAAAAGTCGGATCCACCTAGTGTTGCTCTGGATCTTGCTGTGATTTTTTTTCCTATTGATTTTTTTTTGTTCAGTTCAAATGAATCCCTCCCCCCCAACAATAGTAAGTGTTATAACCTGACACTACTTATGTATTTGAATTGAAATTTGAAATTACATTGCATGTTCCTATGAATAGTTGATTTTGTGTAAACAACTAATGATACTGTGGTTTATCAGTGTTTCAATCATTTTATATCCAAAAGTTCACTTCTGTAAATGTAGTTACAAGTCACATCCTTCAGTTTTATTTGTATTATAATAAAATCACAGGTAACTCTAACGTTGTATGTTTATCCTCTTCATGCATTTGAGTCAACAGAAGGGAGGGCCTGGTGCAAGCGGTAGAGTCTTACCGCCTGTGACCGGAAGGTCCCGGGTTCGAGTCGTGGTCTCCTCGCATTCCACAGGCGAGGGTAAGGCTTGCCACTAACACCCTTCCCCAGACCCCGCACAGAACGGGAGCTCTCTGCACTGGGTACGTCCTTTTTTTTATGCATTTGAGTCAACAGGCCTTAGTAGGATTATAGTTTGTTCCATTAGTGGTTCATGATTTGTGGGAAATGCAAGTTAGCAACAATAGTTTGACTGCATGACACCTCTTGCCTAGGCACGGAGCCAGCGGTGGGGCTAGGGGGGCTCCAGCCCCCCCTACCGCTCGCGAGCAAGCGAAGCCCCGTAGAGCCGCCGTCTGAAATTTCATGTACAGATAGGAGGGGTTGAGATTTGCTGAACCTCTTTTCTTACTAATTGCCGTTGTTTAGCCCCTCCTAAATTTTTTCCTAGCTTCGTCCCTGCTCTTGCCTAAGGTTTGCCATCATAATTTTGTTTCTTTTAGCTAAGGAACCATAGGTGCCAGGTGGTGTTTGTCCTGCACGCCTATACACAAACAATGTTTATGCATACATTGAGGTAACAACTCCAGCAGCCTGATCAATAATTTTAAGCCGCTTGATAGCGAAACCATCCATTTATACAATGATAAATTGCAATTAGAAATGGACATATACTTATCCAATTCACGTACGAAATGAAAAACAGCTTCAAAACTCATCTGTGTTCTGTATAGTGGCATAGGTTAAGTTAACATTGGAAAAAATTCAGAGAAGCTCAAAGTTAGAGCAGGACATGCGATTCCCCATACTGAAAAGGCATCAAGACAATACACCTTGCACTTGTGACAAACCAATGCAACTAAGTGCTTGAATGAAGAGAGAACCAACCTAATAACTGACATATAGAAAACTAACTTTTATGATATCAACAAGTAAAAATTGGTCTGTTCCAATGCTAAAAAGAAGAACCTATGCAACGACGCCTGGTATGTGAGAGGAATCGAGCTGGGTTTACCTTGCTGCTCCGGGGAGAGGCCTCCTTGCTGGCTATACAGAAGATCTGCAGGAAGAGGAAGAAGAGGTCAGGATGGAGAGGATCTGGGCGGCGGAGGGCCAAACCTATCTCCATGCGCAGGGGGGGAAATATGGAGGAGTATGTGCGCGCCCAGTCGTGAGGGGAGGGAACAAGTCGGCGGTGATCCGGACGCACGATCCGCGAAACATATCCGTGCATGTGCCCCAGTCCCCACGATCCGGGGCGCGCGCCCAAAATCCATGGTAATCCGGCCGGGAGAGGAGGCGCATCGCGTAGACTCACCAGAACAAAGGGAGCTCGGGACCGATTTTCCGCCGGAGGAGACGGCGTCAGGAGGCGGCGGGCGGCGGTGTGGTGAGAGTTTTTTTTTTTTTTTTTTTTTTTGAGAAACAGCGGTGTGGACGTGTGGTGACTGGTGAGAGGTGGAACGAGGAAACGTGCTCGTGCCTCTGCTGGCAGTAGGCCCTCTTTTTGCCGGCCCGGCCCGGTTGGCATCGTGCCTCGGCTGACACAGCCTGACCCGGTCGGCATCATGGGCTTATGTGGCCCATTAAACTGTGTCATCTTTGGGCGAAGGAAGCGTGGCACGAACACTATGCGCTCCCCGCCCTATGCGCGCTCCAAAGGCCATATTGGGCCTGTTTGTTTACTGGGCGAGGCGTCGGTCAGGCCAACGGTCTGCACCCACGCGTGTTTATTTACCTGAAACCTATCGGACCAAGCTGTGTGGTCGTCTTAAAAAAGAAAAAAGAAACTGGTATGTTCGGTAAAGCGCCTATAAAAAGACAGGTTCTGTCTCTTCTCAACCTGATTTGCATGTTGCCGATTAAAGGGTCTATTTGGATCCCCTTTTTTTTTATAAATTTTAGAGTACTTGAGCTCACTTTTGAGTTATAAAGCTCTAATATGACTATGGGCTAAAGTTTAGAACTAATTTTAGATTAACTATTTGAAGATTTAGCTTTAAAGTTTGGAGGAGAGGATCAAAACATGCCCTGAGGGTCTGTTTGGTTCATCCCCTCTAAAGTTTAGAGCTTTAAAAATTTTAGAGCACTTTAGCTCACTTTTGAGGTTTAAAGCTCTAATGTGAGATGGAGTAAAGTTTAGAGCTAATTTTAAACCGCCTGTTTAGAGCTTTAGCTTTAAAGTTTAGAGCTATAAAGTTTAGAGATATGAACCCAAACAGGCTCTAAGTCTCGTGAGGAAATTGATATGAGGGTGCATTGGCCTTGAGTGCATGACCGTGTAGACAAAGCAAACATCTCGTCCAGACCCGTTTGCTGCAAAAGAGCAGTGGTTTGGTTGCACTTGCCCCATGTGATCTCCGTGTGTCTTGGGCCTGTGCACACGATACAATCACCTTGGGCTAGGTAAACAAACACTTCCATAGAGTGTATTTGGTTTATTCACGCTATCTCGACCAAGTTAGCCTGCTTTGTCCTAGTTTTAGCTACATTATTGAAGCTTGGCCACCAAATTGAGTGGTGTCGGTGTTTTTGACCACCGACGAGTAAATTTGTATTTACGCGTCTGGCTCGGATGGTGTGCTCGGAGGATACAAGGGTTTATACCAGTTCGGGTGGAATTTCCCTACGTCTAGTTCACTACTGCTCGTGTTACCGACACTTGGTTTGTAGTAGGGGTTACAAATATGAGAGAGAGGGAGGAGATCCTAAGTCTCTGATGGAAGGAGTGGACGGGTGCTGAGAGCTCGCTTACCTGCTCAGCCATATGCTCGTGTCATGCTCTTGTGTTCCAATTTTGTGCAGATCTCCATCCCCCTTCATGGGGCGCCCTGCTTTCTCTTTTATAGGCGAAGGGAAAGCGTGGATTACAGTGGAGGAAGACTGAGAAGAATGAGAGAGAGAGAGGGAAGAAGGCTTCCTAGGGTCTCCGGGTCCTTCTTCTCCTTCATGCGGGTCCCGTCGATCTTGTAGATGTTAAAAGGGATGGCTCCACGTCGTGGTCCTATTCATCACTGGCGCCATGCGCAGGCATCATCTGCCTAGTCATGGCGTTCCACTCCGTCCTAGGCGGACATCGTGGTGAACTGACGCACCTGTCAGCGTTCGTACAAGGGTTAGGCAGAACAACACCGACACGCCCGACACTGTTCTTGATGTGAATACCTAGGTATGGCCCAGTCATGGCCACGGGTTACATAGAGGCATGTCAGTCTCTTCCCTGATGTCAGAGTTTTGACCCAGGCCCATACGCTTGGACCTAGAGTGGTTGGCGGCGGTATGGGTTCCTATCAGACGAGACAAAAACCACATCCTTAGGTCGAGTGAGATGGAGCCCGCACCCAAGGGGTCGAGCGAGACGAATCCTATGGCCTTGGGCAAGACAGAAACTGCGGCCTTGGGGTTAGGCGAAACGGAGCCTGCACCCAAGGGGTCGGGCGAGATGGAGCCCATGGCCTTGGGCAAGACGAAAACCGTGTCCTTGGGGTCAGGTGCGATGGAGCCCGCACCCAAGGGGTCAGACGAGACGAAGCCCGCGGCCTTGAGGTCGGGCAAGACGGAGCCTGTGGCCTTGGGATCCGGTGAAACAGAGCCCGCACCCAAGGGGTCAGGCAAGACGGAGCCTGTGGCCTTGTGATAGTCGTTCCTCAAGCATTTTTTTGATAAAATAGAGGGGTTGAGCCGTGTCACGTTTTCCCTCGATGGATGAAACCTGGTGCTCGGTGAGCTGTTAATGGGCTAGTCCAAGTGGGGCCCCAGCTTCCCATTCATGGGGGTCCAGCATGGGTCAGCTGGTGACCGACTCTAGACTCTTAGCGGCCAGTCCATATAGTTCTTAGGTCTGTTCGGCCGGTCCCAAGGGCTTTCTCGGCGCAAAAATGTGTCGATGCGCCTGGCACATAGCAAGCCGAAAGGATCTGCTTGATGGAGCAAGGCTGAAGATCCGCTTAGCCTCAACACAGGGCTAGCCGATCTTGTAAAATCCCGAAGGCGTGCTAGTCAATTTGACCTGCAATTGACAAAGAAAGAAAGTTTATTAGTAATTCAAGGTGGAACATGCCAGTTTTTACCCAGACAATTCCAAGTGTGCCAATTCGGGAGCAGCCAGACGAAAAAATCGACTAAACAGTCGATACGCAAAAAAATCAGCTATTAAGGACTATAAAGCTCATGGATTGCGATTGATTTTATGATGACAAGTACAATGTGCGCAGATGTAAGTAAAATCATCAGCTAGGTGGATATTACCAATGTAAAGCATTGAGCCGATGAATCTAATGAGAAAGGATATAACATACAAACAAATCGACTGTTTAGTACAAATGGGTCTACAAACGCTCTAAATCTAATCTATTACCATCAATAGTGAGGTTCGATCGGATCAATGATAGCTATGATGATAATAACAAACTAAAACCAAAGAATCCATAAAACAGTCTATACATTGATAGGTTTTCTGAAAGACATGTTATATGTGTGAAAGCACAGGTGAATTGGCTAAAAGAGCCGATTTAGGTAGAAAAAGGATCATAGCATGTGAACAATCGACTATTCGATACGAGCAGACCTATAAACTCCTCAAATCTAACCTATCATCTTTAACAGTGGAGTTCAACCAAATTGATGTCAGCCATAATAAAGATAACATATTAAACCTTTAAAGAAAATAGATCTAGTCATATTTAACAGGATCATGAAAACATACTATGAGCGTCAAAGTGCAGGCAATCGGCTATTTAGCCGATGCAGGCATAGCAAATAGCCAAGGTCACGCTTGGTCGAAAGCAAGTCTACCAACTAGCATCCTCTAATCTTGAGTGCCATCAGTGGGGATCGACCGGATCGTTACGGCCATAATAGCGAGCTATAAACCAAATTTAACTAGCCTAGTAAACCTCCTCAAGATCAGAGATGCCTTAACCACGTACTATGCACGATCAAGATCAAAGTAGGACAACCTGATGAAACATAATTTGTTGTTTAAAGTAAGAATTATCACAATGTGACAAAGTAAATGAGGGACTAAAAGGATGTGAGATCGATCTAGTTCGATCTTGATCGGGTAGGTTGATGTTGCTAAAACTAATGACAATAAGAACATCAGCAAGATCAGTAACTTAATGAATCTACCCAAAGGACGCCACCCTTAGGTAGAGCCGATAACTTGACCTTAATCTAATTTGAGCAGTGGATGTCAAACTTAACTGATGCAGTCGTATTTGAACTAGATAAGAGTCGATAACTAGCTTATACTAGAGCTCGTAGTGGAGGTCGAACTTAACCGATGCAGCCTTACAAACAGAAGTATAAGCCATGACGATACTTACAAACAAGCCAGAGGTCGACCGGACCGATGTAGCCTTGCTTGTTGAAGAACTCATCGAGATCTACACTATAAGGAAAATGGACCCTAGGCCTATTTACTTTGGATTTTGGTATTTGATGATCAACACAACCAAATTGGACTAATGAATTTGCAAGTGATTGTTTTGTAGTCCAATAGCGTGCAAGACGTGACTTGGACGAAGGCGACATGATGATTCGATGATCAACACCATAATCAAGACCCTAGAAGTACAAGAGAAGACTCAAGATATCAAGCAAAGTCTAAGCACGAAGATAGGAACCAAGCCGTATGCAAGATCGTGAAGAAATGAGCTCACAGAGGTGACCGGACACTGGACCGGACGCTGGAAAAGTGGTCGGACTCTCCGATCAAGAGGCTCGACAAACAGGCGTCAGCAGCAGCGACCGGACATTGGATCGGACGCTAGCGGCAAGTCAACCAGACACATGATAGTAGAGTTCGATCGAGTATAGAGAGGTTCTAGAGCGGTGAAAATGCGATCGGACGTGTCCGGTGGCATGTGACCGGACGCTGGCAGCGTCCGATCAGTTGATCACAGCTCCAACGGTTGGGACTATCGGATGCGTTTGGTCAGGACGTGATCAATGTTCGGTCAGTAGCAGAAAAGCGGGATTTTGTCCCCAACGGCTACTTTCTCAGTGGAGCTTATAAATACAACCCCCAACCGGCCAAATAAGTGTGTGGAGCTGAGGAAACATATCAAGGGTGTTGATACACTATTTTAGTGATCTCCACTTGTATAGTGCTTAGTGTTTCATTAGGTGATTAGCATAGGTGCTTTACGAAGTGCTTAGGTTGATTAGACCACCGCTTATACGCTTGCTCTAGGTTTAGGCCTAGTGTTTAGTGAGGTTTGCATACCTCTTACCACTCAGTGCTTGCACGCATCATTGTTGTACATCAAAGAGGCTTGTAGTCTTGCGAGATCACACCAACTACATTTGTGGTGTGGCCGCCATCGTGTACCAGAGGGAACAAGGCCCGTGGCATTTTGGCCGGAAGCTTGATAGTGAAGACGGCGGGGAGCATCCGAGAGGGGCTTACTGGAAGGCATGTCGGAGACCCACTTGCATGTGGGGAAGGCCTGAGGCTATCCACGGAGTTATCCGACTGGGAGCTTGGCCCTTGCGAGGGATTCCTTGCTAGGGGCTCCAACAAGGACTAGGAGGAAGCTTAGGCGCTTCTCGATACCTCGGTAAAAATATCGGAGTCATCAATAGGAGTTTGCATATCTCTACCTTGCTCTTTAGTTTATGCATTTACATTGATTGTATTACTCCTTTGCGGTAGAGATAGCAACACACTAGCAAAATCGTAGTTACACTTTTAGATAGTTTATCTTTTGCATAGGTTTTGCTAAGGTTAGAAAAAGAGGCCATAGTTTAGAGTTAGAATTTTAAGTTACCTAATTCACCCTCCTCTTAGGCGTCAAGGTCCCTTCAATTGGTATCAGAGCCGGTTGGCTTAATTTAGACTTTTGGCTTAACCATCGTTGAGCCGATGCTATTTAGAGTGATTGGGATAGATACCTCTAGGCCTCCACACTTTGATGGCACTAACTATCCCTATTATAAAGCTAGAATGGCTTGCTACCTTGAGGTGATTGATTTGGGAGTTTGGAGAGTCACTCGTGATGGAATGAAACCCATTACGAATCCCGATAAACCCACGAAGAGTGAAGAAAAGGAAATACATTTCAATGCTAGAACTAAAAATTGCTTGTTTGAATTATTTAGTATGGATGTGTTTAACCAAGTGTTCACTTTAAATATAGCACATGAAATTTGGTTAAAACTTCAAGAGCTCCATGATGGCACATCTAATGTCCGTGAGCAAAAACATTGTTTAGCTAAACAAAATTATGATTCCTTTACAATGAATGATGATGAGCTTGTTCATGATATGCATTCTCGTTTGAATCTAATTATCAATGGACTCCATTCAATAGGATTAACAAAGCTAGATGATGCGAACATCGTGAGGAAGATCATCTCCATGTTACCACAAAAGAAATATGCAAGCATCATCACCATCCTTCACAACATGGAGAACTTGAGCACCATAACCCTAGACATAGTCATTGGCAAGATAGTGGCATTTGAAATGTCATGTAAGATGGGTCAAGGTGAAGCCTCTTCATCAAGCAAAGGCAAAGCTCTCACATGTAGCGAGAAAAAGAAGATGAAGGGCAAGCAAGTTGAGACAAGCTCAAGCTCAAGCTCCTCAAGTGAAGATGAAGAAGAAGATGTGGATGATGACGAAGATTCAAGTGAAGATGATGAATCTTCCTCTTCCACCTCCGACCTTGATGAAGAATCAATCAAACTAATCAACAAGGTGAAGAAGATGATCCAAAGGCGCAATGTCAAGGGTGTGCCCATCCAAATTCAAGATATCATCTTCACTAATCAAAGAAATGAGCAAAGAAAGAGAGGATGCTATGGATTCGATGAATTGGGGCACTTTGTGGAAGTTTATCCAAACAAGCCCACACCTAAGACAAAGAAGAAGGCATGCAAGAACTAAGCCCTCACATCAATAAGGTCATGTGATGATTCTTGAAGTGAAGAAGAACACCATCACAAGAGGCAAGGGCGCAAGCATTCATCATCAAGCTCTTCTCGTATGTGCCTTATGGCATGAGGTAACAAAAGCTCATCCTCTAGTGAGAGAGATAGTGATGATGAAATGCCTTCTTATGATAAAATTGTGCAACAAAATCTTAATTATGCTAAAGTTTGCACTAGTCAACAAAACAAGCTCGAAAAATTAAAAGAAAATCTAAATAGTTCATAAGAAGCATACAAAACTTTGCTTGAACAATATGAGAATTTTTCTAATCTCAATGTTGAACTATCTACTAAAATTGAGCAACTTAAGGCTAGTGCAACAACAAATGCATGCACAATCAATGATGAGCAACTTGTAAAGAAAAATGAAAGATTAAAAGAAAAGTTAGCTAGCTCACAAGATGCTTATAAAAGTTTGCTTGCTAAAATGGAAATCATGTGCAAACATTGTGATGAGCTAACTAATAAAGTTGTTAATCTTGAAGCCGTTAGTACAACCCTCACCAAGGCATCTAAAAAGAAAAGCTCTATCTTTAACATGCCTCAAAAGGATGCTTGTACTTCTTGTAATGACTTATGTTTAGACTTATCTTTGTACAACCAAGTTTATGTTGAGAAAGTTGTTGTAGATACTTGCACATAAGAGGTTGCAAAGGAGAATAAACAACTCAAGCAAGAAGTAGCTCGCCTCACCAAGGACTTGACTCAAGTGAAAGCAAGGCAAAGCAAGCCCAACTTCATCAAGATAACACTATCAAGGGAGTGAAGAAGCTTGATGAAGGACAAACAGTGGTTTGCTATGTGTGCCACAAGGAAGGTCACAAGTCCTATGAGTGCAAGGTGCAGAATGGGGGGAGCAAAGAAGAAAGAGAAGAAGCAAATAAGCAAGGTCTCCAACACCTACACCAACAAGGTGGATAAGAAGGCCTCCACACCATACTTGTTAAAGAAAAAGAAAAATGATAAGGTGGTGGCCATCAAAGTGAACAAACAAGCCAACAATGGGGTCAAATGCTTTTGGGTGCCAAAGGAAATCATTTCCAACATGAAGAGTACTAAAAAGGTTTGGATCCCAAAAGAGAAGTGCAAAGTCCAATGGACTTCGGGGAATTTGAAGACTTGGCAAAGTAAGGGTGCATTTCATGGGGTGCATCATGATGGACAAAATCATTGTCAAGTGGGTTAGTAAATACTATAGACCCAAAATCCCCTTCCCATGTTAGGTAACTAGATTTAATTTCCTTCAAGTAGTATCAATTTGCATTTCCTACAAGTGGTATTTCTTACAAATTGGTATCTTTAAGCATCTAGTTACTTTTCATGCCTATGTTTGCATTTGCATGCTTATATCTTTTGTCATGCATACACTAAGTATATCTTATGGTAGGCTTGCTTGGTTTTATTCTTAACCCTTGGAGCAAACCTACATGATTTAACATTATTTAGGAGCATGACACATAGCTTGTCTTTTGATTGTTCATCTAATATGTGCCAAAGTCCAAATTGTAGATAATTTCTCTCGAATATCATCCTAAAAATGATTCTCACATTCATGCGATGTCATCTTCCAAGTGGTATTATTGATTCTAAAATTAATGTGCATAACTTCTACAAGTATCCCGCACTTGTGTGCATAAATTTAGGGAGAGGTTACTCTACAAGTTGGATGCTTTGAGACTAACACCTTTTCAAGCTTATCATGTGTGTAGTAGTCTCATTGCAAGGAAAATGGAGTCCCCGGAGTTAAGCATCATACTTCAAATATCCACCACCTATTGCAAGTGGTAGAAATCAAATTGGTTTCCACATGTGGTATTTCTAAACCAATATCATCATGTTGATTTCATTTTGATATTTATATGCTTTCTCCATGTATTATATAGATTAAATTTTCTTGAGCAATAATTTGCCAAATATGCATATGCCTTGCTTTCTACCATATGTATGCATATATTTAGGAGGAGCTTAACCTATATAATGTGAGAGTCAAATTTTGTGACCTATTCCACTCTACACACAAAGGATTAGAAAGTTTGACCCTCCCTTGTGCTAATAATGTCTTTCTTTTTGGTGTTTGATTCCAAAAGGGGAGAATTTAGGGGACCAAAAGCAAGCACTAATTTGTAGGACCAAAAGCTAGATCATAATCATTTACAAGTGGTAATGGTCTACAAGTGGTGTCTACAAGTGATAATGGTCCGAGAAAGGGAGGATAGTGGATTATGGATTGCCTATGTAATGGAGAGAATTTGTAGGAAGCAAGGCTTAAATCCATAATGCCACATGGGGACATTTGCAAGGGCAAGATAAGTTTTTATGTAGTATCTTTTAGTCTTACAAGTAGTATCTTTTAGCATCATATAAACTTGCCCCTTGCATTGCATCCTAGCAAGTAGGTAGTTTTTAAATTCCAAATTTTTATTATTTACCTACTTTGGTCGTGTTGTCATCAATCACCAAAAATGGGGAGATTGTAAGGAAAATGGACCCTAGGCCCATTTACTTTGGATTTTGGTGTTTGATGATCAACACAACTAAATTAGACTAATGAATTTACAAGTGATTGTTTTGTAGTCCAATAGGGTGCAAGACGTGACTTGGATGAAGGCGACGTGATGATCCAATGATCAACAACATAAGCAAGACCCTAGAAGCACAAGAGAAGACTTAAGATATCAAGCAAAGTCTAAGTACGAAGATAAGAACCCAGCCGTACGCAAGATCGTGAAGAAACAAACTCACAGAGGTGACCGGACGCTGGATCGGACGCTAGGAAAGTGACTGGATGCTCCGATCAAGAGGCTTGGCAAATAGGCGTCAGCAGCAGCGACCGAACGCTGGACCGGATGCAGGACAGTAGAGTCTGATCGAGTATAGACAGGTTCTAGAGCGGCAAAAATGCGACCAGATACGTTCGGTGGCATGTGACTGAACGCTATCAGCGTCCGATCAGTTCATCGTGGCTCCAACGGTCGGGACGACCGGACACGTTTGGTCAGGATGTGATCAACATTCGGTCAGTAGCAAAAAAAACGAGATTTCATCCCTAATGGCTACTTTCTCAGTGGGGCTTATAAATACAACCCCTAACCAGCCAAATGAGTGTGTGGGGCTAAGGAAACATATCAAGGGTGTTGATACACCATTTTAGTGATCTCCACTTGCATAGTGCTTAGTGTTTCATTAGGTGATTAGCGTAGGTGCTTTGCGAAGTGCTTAGGTTGATTAGACCACCGCTTATGCGCTTGCTCTAGGTTTAGGCCTAGTGTTTATTGAGGTTTGCATACCTCTTACCACTCGGTGCTTGCGGGCACCATTGTTGTACATCGGAGGGGCTTGTAGTCTTGTGAGATCACACCAAATGCATTTGTGGTGTGGCCACCACCGTGTACCAGAGGGAATAAGGCTCGTGGCATTTTAGCCAGAAGCTTGATAGTGAAGACGGCGGAGAGCATCCAGGAGAGGCTTGCCGGATGGCACGTGGGGAAGGCCCAAGGCTATCCATGGTGTTACCTGACTAGGAGCTTGGCCCTTATGAGGGATTCCTTACTAGGGGCTTCAACAATGACTAGAGGAAGCTTGGGTGCTTCTCGATACCTCAGTAAAAATATCGGAGTCGTCAACAGGAGTTTGCATATCTCTACCTTGCTCTTTAGCTTCCGCATTTACATTGATTGTATTACTCCTTTGCGGTAGAGATAGCAACACACTAGCAAAACTGTAGTTGCACTTTTAGATAGTTTATCTTTTGCATAGGTTTTGCTAAGGTTAGAAAAAGAGGCCATAGTTTAGAGTTAGAATTTTAAGTTGCCTAATTCACCCCCCCTCTTAGGTGTCATGGTCCCTTCATACACTACTCCTACTCCTAAGGGTTGGCGTAAAGCCGAAAAAAGTAATTGGTATTGATTGATTGGATGTCTCTTTTACAATAGCTGGTGTCCAATATTTATACCCAGAACCTAAGCATAAATCCTACTCAAGTATGACTTATTACAACCTTTGGTATAAAACATTCCTAACTTGAGATAACTTGGACCCTAATCTTTTCCTTTTTGTAGAGTCCAACATGTCTTTCCCGACACCAACCGTAGCTCATTGTCATTATTTGCTGACGTCATTCAAAGAGAGCCAATTCTAGTGCCGCATCTGAATCAGCTGATGTCGATCCTTATGTAATCGATTCCTTGATGACACAATCTGAAAGCTTCAAGTTCTCATGTTCTTCTTCCCAAATTTTGGTGTAAACACATGTCCCCCAATTTTGGGATAAAAATGATTTTATTCCAAAATTTCTATTTACCTATTCACCATGTCGCAACTGTTTATTTCAAGATATACGCATGACTCTTGATATTCTCGGTCCAAATTTTATATAATACCCCAACAATATCATTTCCAATTCATTCGGCCCATCTACTTTCCCCTTCTTCTTTGAGCGAGCCTCAACAACCAAAGCCACCATCGCTAAGGCCTCAACCCTAGCAAATCCTCTGCTTCATCAAGCTGTTATTCAAGCAGCCTTTCCTAGATTTAGATCTATTTTGGCCGCAATGGCGACCAGTGACTATGTCCCTGAGGTATGCTTCCAAGTTCCCACTTTCCAAGTACTAGCCGCTACCCTGTATTTTCTTTCTTCTCAAATTTATTTCATCTGGTTTCTAGGAAATGAGAAACAAAATCTTGATTCCATTGGCTATTGCTCTCAATGTCTATTTTCTTGGGCCTATGGGTGACCCTGATCCATCTGACTTTATCCATCAAGAAACCAACCGAATCCCCTTCAAACAATCTATAGTGGATTTGTCCTCTTAGAACACCAAAACTCCCTTCAGAAACTGGCTCAAAATGCCTAGGGGATGGAGAGATTGGTTCCATAGAGTATCTAGAAAAGGTTGGAGATAGGAAGATTTATGACTTGAACCAATGCTTGATACTCTTGTTGTCTGAAATAGAGAGAAATAATTCACTCCTGATTTTTGCATCTTATTTTGGTCTAACACCCTAAATGCTTTTGTTTTCTATCATAGCCCAATGACCATCACTTTGGCCGATGTTTATATGTTGACCAGCCTTAGAATAATAGGATCAATGCAACATTATGACCTCCTAAGTGCTGGATCCAAGAAATTAGCCAAAATATCATACTGCACTGGATGAGCAAGATTCTGAACCATATTGGAGATGGATCAACTGTTAGCGAAAGAGAATATGTGGCTTTCCTGAATATGTGGCTATAAAGATTTATCTTCTATGGGTCATCTTATGGTCCAACTTATAATCATAAACTCATGGTAGAGTATCTGGCAGTAGGCGTTGGGATTCCTCTTAGCAAATATCTGTTGGGATTAGCTTACCATTTGATGCATCAGGTGGCTACTCAGCTACTAAAAATAAAGTGGTGCACACCATCAGCGGCCCTTGGTGGCTAATACAAATGTGGTTAAACTTGTACATGCATAAGATTGTAAGGCCAAATCTCTAGAATTTGAGCTTTCCCTCCTCTACCTTTGATGAGGAATACAGAGGTGGAGAAGAAAGAACCCATTAGTGTATGAATTATGGCGAAGCTGCATTGGCCATAACAATTGCTGTCGATGTTGGTCATCTCTTCAAGAAGTTTTATAGAGGGTTTGATGCAGATATCCTAACCTGGCTACCCTATGATGAGGATGAGAACAATGAGTTGGTCTTTCCATTCAAATTTTGATTTGAATCAGGCTGCTCAGACGTAACAGCGGCTGCAATCTTCAATTCCTTCATCAAACCTTGTGTTCTTCCAGCCGAATTTCATCATGGCTGTGGCAAAATGTCTACAAGGTTCCTTCCTTCTAGGCAACCTTCCAACCTATGAGTTTTATAACCCTTCTTTTGTAGCTCGTTAGTTTGGTCTTGGTCAACTATCTCCTCAAATTTTTTTCAAGGATACACTGAAGCCAAGAGAGGGTATTAGTGAAGTAATGGAAGCCTCCAGAGTCTTTCAACTAGGATCAGATCTTCCTTCTTTTTGCTTGCATGACCGGATAAGAGTCAACTTCTCTTCCAACCTTTTTGACTCTTGATAGCAAGAATGTCACTCTCATCTCTTCTGTGGGTCGGTCCATCCTAGATGCATAGCTCTGGATGGAGAGCTTGCTTCCGATAGTGAGGTAACTTACCATTCCTTTTTCAAAAAAAATTATTAGATGAATTCCCCTGCCAACTATTCTAACAAACCTTTTCAGGACACCAAATTTGATCCACCATGCCCAGCTTCAAGAATAGGATCAGCAGCACTTCCACTGAAGAAGCTGATGAAAACACATGCTGCTTCTACAATTGTAACATACCAATCTTCAAAACGCAAGGCAGTCCAAGGGACAACCCAGAAAACCATTATTGGGAAAAGGCTTCGTAGAACAAGACTATCAACCGCTCAGGTAAAATAATTCACCCTCTTCCCAAAATGATATTCAATCTCTAATTCTGATTCTTTCCTTGCAGTTATTGACCATTGCATCTCAACTTGCTTTGGGTGCAAAACTGTTGTCCTAGACGTTCAAGTCAGCATCAACTAAACCTTCATTGACCGATCCTCAAAAGGAGCCAATTTCGATTGAAACAACTGATGCTTCTAAGACAGCAGAAGATGTGAGTCCTTCCATTTCACCCCCTAATGCTGCCAAGGTATTTTTCTCAAAATTCTTGATTTTTATTCAGTTTTCACCCTTCTCTAACCATTTACCATGCCAGACACTCCCTGAAAAAACATTCACGCAAGGGCAGGAGTCTGGCAGTCTACCCATTGAAGGTGATCCTGTTGATGTTGACACCTTGATTGTCGAATCTCTAGTCTAGCAAATATTGATGATAAGGAAGTCATATGCTTAGTTTATCTCTCTGCAACAAACATGAACTAAAAATCTTTCTCGATGTTTGTAGATACCAATGTTGACAGTTTAGAGCCAATTCAACTAGATACTATTGGTGCATCATCAGCCGTTCCTTCTTCTCAGATAGAAGTTATCCCAAAAAAGGTACCATATTTATTTATCTTATTACCAACTGACTCAATCCTCCTAACAAGATTTTCTTATATATAGTTACTTAATTTTCTAGCTCTGAGCTACTCTTTCAATCTTGAAGAGTATCTGGACGAAGATGAAATCAGCTCATTAGCCACCTCTTCTAAAGAAGTTTTATCAGAAGAGACAAGAAATTGGCTAAGGGACATATTGCCAATGCTTGAGAAGAATATAGCCAATTTGGTCCAAGATGTGGATTCAATGCAAAGTGTCTTCTTAGCCATTAAGGATAATTCATCCCTAGTTCTTACCAAAGTCTTGTCACCTTTATCCATCATTGAAGATCAAGCCCCAAAGGTGAAAAAGGCTCAGAGGAACCTATCTGTTGACACCAGTTTTTTGCACGTGTCAAAATGATCAGAGTGGGCTAATCGGCAGGAGGAAAGTTACTGTATACGCTGACAGTCGATGAAAATCAGCTTGTAAAGATGGTTACCGATGAATGGTGGTGATCGATGGAAAGGTTGATTTAGACTCGGGCGTTGCCGATAAGGTTGGAGATGGTATTGTCGATGCCGATGAAGGAAGGCTTGAAGACTACTGCCGATGAAACAGGAAGTATGCCGATGGAAAGGAGGTCGGTGAGATTTCCATCGTAATTGAGGCGGACAGGGAAATAGATAGGAGTTGATTTCCTTTTCTATATTTGTTAGAGTATGATTCATGTAAGAGTCACGTGTTTCCTTAGATATGGACTTGGTGTCCTAGTTGTATTTGGTTATGTCTCTTTAGATCAGGGTATAAATATAGATTGAGGGGCAATGTAATAAAAAAATCAATATCAAAACCAATTTTTACTCCTATTTGCATCTACTTACTTTTCGGCGACTTCGTCAATTTGCATATTTTTCCTTTTTACGAGTTCTCATTGATTCGGCGAGTTGCATAGCTTCAGTGCGACCTTCGGAGATTCTCGAGTTCCGTGTGAGTACCTCTTGGCCGTGACTTCTGGGCGTATCGCTGTTGTCAGGACCAAAGTGCTCGTATCTTCATCCTTGTCGATTAATAGGTCAAATCGACTGGCACGCTTTGGATATCGATTCGGGTATTAGCCCTTTGTGTTTGCAGATCCACTTTTGCATCAACACATCTTTTGGCACGCCCGGTGGGACCAATCAATCCGATCAATATGTTCAATTCCGAGATCGATTCAGGGAACATTATCGCGGTATCAGAAGAAGATCTTAAGGAAGAGCAGAGGCAGGCTATGGAAAAGGCTGTAGAAGAATATAGGCAGCTTTGTCTGAAATCGTTTAGCCTGAACAAGAGTGGACAAGTCATCCAGAAGCAAGATTTGCCATGTTGCCTCGGCAGGTTACCTTTGACTCCAATCCTGGTAAACTTCAAGAGATGGTTAATTCTGCAGTAAATCATGCTTTGATTAATCATTCCAATGTGCTATCCAATACTGTTCATAATGCTGTGGTTCGAACTCTCAAAGAAGGACAAGCGTCACCGCATTACGTTGGGCCTGCCTATCACCAACTAGAGCCGGCATCTGTCAAAACTCCATCGGCTCCCTCGGCCGTTGTGGGTACAGAAGTTACTTCTCCTCCAGTATCGGCAGGCTTACCTAATATTCAATCTACACCGATACGATCAGATCCGGTACTACCAGGAGGACGAGTTCGGCTTAATACAGATCTATCGGCATCAGCTATGTCAGGCCCTGTGTCTCAGAATAGCCAGATTCCTGCTAATTGGTGGGGATATGGTATGCCTCCAGAGTCATCTGCTTTCAATCCTGGGTTACCTCAAGTGTTTGATGCAGTAGGAAAAGCTCCTATACCATCGGCTATTTCGCCGATGGCTCAAGTGCCTCAATATGCCACAGCAACTACTGTGCAACCAACTCCAGGAGGTTTCCAGATGCCTTTGGTTCAAACACCCAATTCAAGTCCATCGGCAAGCTTACTGCCGATGCAGCAGAAAGCCCCTGCTATGAGTCAAACTGGGGTTCAGTTCATGCCTCAAGCTGGTTATAATTATCCAACAATGTCAGCAAATTACCAGCCATCGGTAAGTTTTGTACCGATGAGTTCTAATAATGGTTGGTCAGGACAGTTACCTGTTCAACATACAGTTTAGCAAAATCAGCAGGTTGCAGGGATTCAACAAGGTCATATGCAAGCTGGTTTCCAGAATCAAGCATCGGCAGCTCAGCCGATGAATCCTTTCCAACAGGTTAATGGACCACAAGTAACGGCAAATATGCCGATTGCTGGAGATCGTGGGCCACAAAGATATGTGGAGGGATATCAGCAGGCACCTCCCATAGAAATTCAGCCAGTTCATCAGCAGGAGGCTGATGCTTTTTGGGCCGATAAGATAGCAGAAATTATGAAGGATCAGTTTGGGATAAAGCCCAAGGTCAATACTTATTCTTATCGGACTCCATACCCTCCTGCATATGATTTAATTCCTCTCCCAAATTGGTACAAGGTACCAGATTTCACTAAATTCTCTGGGCAAGATGATACATCAATAATGGAACACGTCAATCGCTTCATTATTCAATGTGGAGAGGCAGCTAGCAGAGATGAATTAAGAGTTCGATTATTTTCATCATCTTTGTCTGGATCGGCATTTACATGGTTCATTTCATTACCACCAAATTCTATTATTACTTGGGTTGATCTAGAAAAACAATTTCATAAGTATTTCTTTGCTGGAATCCATGAAAAGAAGCTTACCGATTTAGTAAAATTGAGACAGCGTAATGATGAATCGGTAGAAAGCTTTGTGCAAAGGCTACGAGATGTAAAAAATAAGTGCTACAGTCTGGTGCTGGATGATCGGCTAGCTTGCCGATCTGGCTTTCCAAGGGTTATTGCCACATCTTAAAGACAGATATGCTTCTCAGGAGTTTGAAAGCCTCAGTCATCTTGTGCAAAGGATCTCTGATCAAGATACTAGGGTTTTTGAACCTAAAAAGAATTGGAGTAAAAAAGTATCATTTGTTGAAGAAGTAGGAGATTCTGATTCTGATGAAGAACCAGTTATCGGCTTAGCTGAGTGGGTTAAGAATAAAAAGCCGATATCTTGTCCCTTTGGTCAGAAAGAACCAGAAAAGTTTACCTTTGATATCACCAAGGCCGACAAGATATTCGATCTTCTGCTTCAAGAGGGCCAAATTAAGCTGTCACCTAATCATGTGATCCCATCGGCTAGAAGAGTTGAAGAAGATCTTGTACTGCAAATGGCACAATGCAACTTCACACAGTACAAATGAGTGCAAGGTGTTCAGGCAACAGTTACAATCGGCTATTGAATCTGGGAGAATTAAGTTTGGTACTTCCAAGGCCCAGAAGCCGATGAAAATTGATCAACACCCTTTTCCAGCAAATATGTTGGAGGCCAAAGGGAAGACCAAGGTATTGACGTCAGAGGCTGCTGAGAAAAACGCATCAGTGGATCCCCAACATCGGATAACTACCGATGATGCAAAAAGTAAGGGTTTGCTGGGAGAAAGCAGTAGTTCCAAAAACCCTCCTCGACCTGGCATTGTGATTACCCATCGAAGGCAGCAGGAGGGTTGGCGTCAGCGTAAGGACCGATATCAACAACAGCAAGAAGAGAGACGTCGGGAAGAATGGTATCGGCATAAAAATCATTGGAGGTGCCCGTTTTTCATCCATTGCTGGGAAGAAGGTATTAAATTGCCAACTGTTGAAAATTGCCCTGAGTGCAATGGTTATTATGGGGTCAATCGGTCAGAAAGGAGGTTGCAACCTGGCAATCAGGGTTTATTTATCAATGAGCCGATCAGAGGCAGAGCATCAGTGCATGATCGGCTGGGGGGCAGACTTAGTGTACATGAAAGGCTTGGTAAACGCGCTGGATATTTTCCAAGAATCAAGAGGAGCTTGAGGAGATGGCAAACGCAAGAGTTCCCGATGAAGAAATATTCTACAGGGACCCTAATATACGCCATGTAGAATCAACTGGGACCTGTTATCAGCTGGTTTGGAAGACCAAGTTTCCTCGATGGTGCCCGGAGGGTCTGACAAAGACACAGAAAAGAAGGATGCAACGTGAGCATCAAGAGGATTTATACCGAGAGGAAAATTCCTCCAATGAGAGGTCCGGTCATCAGCAGTGGCAGGTAAAACACAAAAATAAGGTCCATCGGCAGATGTTAATATGGTATTCATGTTGCCGATGGAGTTTTTGGCACTATCTGATAATGAGGAAGAAGTTGTTCTCTCTGATCAAGTAGCTCAGTTGACACTAGATCCAATGATGGCTGTTTTTGAGAAACCTACTGATGACGAGAGACAGCATCTTAAGGCTTTATTTGTGAAAGGCAGAGTTGATGGGCAGCCTGTATCTAAGATACTTATCGACGGAGGGGCTGCGATTAATATTATGCCTTATGTGATGTATCAGAAACTTGGTAAGGGAGATCAAGACTTGGCCAAAACCGATATGATGCTGAAGGATTTTGAAGGCAATGTGTCACCGGCTAAAGGGGCAGTATGCGTCGAATTGACTATCGGCAGCAAAACCTTGCCGACGACGTTCTTTGTTATTAATGGCAAGGGTGCATATAATCTGCTTCTAGGGAGGGATTGGATTCATGCTAATTGTTGTGTTCCTTCTACAATGCATCAATGCCTCGTACAGTGGATTGGGGATAAGATTGAGTTTGTCCCTGGTGATTCTTCTTATATCATCGCATCGGCAGAATCAGATACTTATGAGCGAACTAAATGCATATCAGGAGAAGTTTGGGAAAAAGAATTCCTTAGAGTGGCTGATTATGAAATTCCACCGATCCAAGCAGTCGGTTCTGAAGAAGAGTTTTAATGGATAGGTTTGCCGATGATGGAAAATTAGGTCAAGGGTTCACATCGGCAGATGATTTAGTAGAAGTAGATATTGGTGATGGCGATAGGCCAAGACCTACTTTTATTAGTGCTAAGTTAGATTCCAAGTGTAAGCAGCAAATAACTGATTTGTTAAAAGAGTATAAAGATTGTTTTGCTTGGGATTATACTGAGATGCCTGGATTAGACCGATCAATAGTTGAACATCGGTTACCTATCAAATCTGGATTTTGGCCACATCAGCAGCCAGCGCGCCGATGCAACCCTAATATACTTCCTGACATTAAGGCCAAAATAACTAAATTAATTGAGGCAAAGTTTATTCGGCAGTGTCGATATGCAGAGTGGATCTCTAATGTGGTTCCTATTTATAAGAAAAATGGAAAACTTCGTGTTTGTATTGATTTCAGGAATCTTAACAAAGCCACACCGATGGATGGCTATCCAATGCCGATTGCTGATTTGTTGATTGATGCTGCAGCCGGACATAAAATTATCAGCTTCATGGATGGTAATGCAGGTTACAATCAAATATTCATGGCTGAAGAAGATATTCCCAAGACTGCTTTCAGATGTCCTAGGTCATGTAGGGTTGTTTGAGTGGATAGTCATGACGTTTGGTTTGAAAAATGCCGGCGCTACTTATCAAAGAGCTATGAACTTTATTTTTCATGAATACATCGGCACATTAGTGGAGATCTACATTGATGATGTAGTGATTAAGTCTGGAGATATCACAAAACATCTAGCCGATCTACGAAAGATACTGGAGTGCACAAGGAAGCATGGATTGAAGATGAATCCTAATAAATGTGCATTTGGTGTATCAGCAGGTCAATTCTTGGGTTTTATGGTGCATCAGCGGGGCATCGAAATTAGTAGGAAGTCTATTGATGCAATTAACAAGGTGGTTGCTCCTGCCAATAAAACTCGAATTGCAATCTTTGATCGGTAAGATTAATTTCATTAGAAGATTCATATCTAATCTGTCGGGTAAGATCAAGGCTTTCAGTCCATTACTTAAATTGAAAGCCGATCAGGAATTTGTATGGGGAGCTGAGCAGCAGTTAGCCCTAGATGAAATTAAGAAATATTTAACAAATCCTCCAGTGCTAGTTCCACCTCAACACGGGAAACCTTTCAGGTTGTATTTGTCAACTGATGATACCGTTATCGGTTCAGCTCTTATTCAAGAATTTGAAGGGAAAGAACGTGTTATTTATTATTTGAGCAGAAGATTAGTGGATGCTGAGACAAGGTATTCGGCCATCGAAAAATTATGTCTGTGTTTATACTTTTCTTGTGTCAAATTAAGACATTATTTGTTATCTGCCGAATGTACGGTCATATGCAAAGATGACGTAGTTAAGTATATGCTGTCGATGCCGATATTAAGTGGTAGAATCGGCAAGTGGATTTTAGCATTATCAGAATTTGAACTACGTTACGAATCGACTAAGGCAGTTAAGGGGCAGGTTATGGCTGATTTTGTCACTCAGCATTGTAATACAGTGGACTCTCTGGAGGTTGCTCCTTGGACACTTTTCTTCGATGGGTCCACATGTGGTGAAGGAGCAGGTATCGGCATTGTGTTGATTTCACCTCAAGGAAGGAAGTATGAGTTTTCATTGCCGATTGTTGCTACATCGACAAACAATCAGGCTGAATACCAAGCCTTGATAAAAGGGTTAGAATTGCTGAAGGAGATACGTGCCGATGCTAGTTGAAATCTTTGGTGATTCTATGCTAGTTATAAATCAATTGGCTAGGCTTTATGAATGCCGAAGTGAAGTTTTAATTTCGTATTATGAAAGATGTTTGCAATTGTTGAAAGGGTTTAGAGATTTTCGTCTTGAACATATTTCTCGACTACATAATGAAGAGGCTAATCGACTAGCTCAGCATGCTTCAGGGTATCAGCCTATTCAGGAAGTGCTAACATCGGCGGTCGATACCGATGACTGGAGAAAGGAGATTGTCGATTATTTAAAGGATCCATATAAAAAGGTTGAAAGACGTATAAGGTTCCAAGCTACCAAGTATGTGCTCCTCGATGATGAATTATATTATCGAACTATAGATGGAGTTTTACTCAGATGTGTTAGCAGTGATGAATCGAAAAGCTTGATGGGTGAAATTCATGAAGGAGTGTGTGGAGCGCATCAATCGGCTTTCAAGATGAAGTGGATGATCAGAAGGAATGGATACTATTGGCCGACTATTCTTGAAGATTGTTTTAAGTATTTTAAAGGATGTCAGGGGTGTCAAAAGTTTGGTAATGTTCAAAGAGCGCCTGCATCGGCTATGAACCCTATAATTAAACCTTGGCCGTTCCGGGGATGGGCTATCGATCTCATCGGTCAGATTTATCCGCCATCGAGCAAAGGACATAAATTTATTCTGGTTGCTACCGATTATTTCACAAAATGGGTTGAGGCAATTCCTTTAAAAAAGGTGACATCGGCTAATATGATCGATTTTGTGAAAGAGCATATTGTTTACCGATTTGGTATTCCTCAAACTATCACTACCGATCAGGGTACTATGTTTACATCGGGAGAATTTGATGAGTTTGCTGTAGGTATGGGAATTAAAGTTTTAAATTCTTCTCCATATTATGCTCAAGCTAATGGTCAGGCTGAGGCTTCTAACAAAGGGATCATCAAACTCATTAAGCGCAAAATTAAAGAAAATCCTAAGAGGTGGCATACAGTATTAAATGAAGCCTTGTGGTCATATCGGATGTCATGTCATGGTGCAACCAAAGTAATGCCTTATCAGTTAGTATATGGACACGATGTAGTATTACCTTGGGAAATTAAAATTGGCTCTAGGCGAATACGTTCTCAAAATCAGCTGACAGCCGATGATTATGATACTCTTATGAAGGATGAGTTGGAAGATGTGGCGGGTCATCGGTTAAGGGCTTTAGTTAGCATCGAAGAAAATAAGAAAAGAGTAGCCAGATGGTATGACAAGAAGGTGAAGGTAAAGGAGTTTGCCGATGGAGATCTGGTCTGGAAATTGATTTTACCGATTGGAACTAAAAGTTCAAAGTTTGGAAAGTGGTCTCCTAATTGGGAAGGTCCATATCGGATAAATCAGTCTGTTCCTGGTAACGCATATATTCTAGAAACCCTCGAAGGGGTTGTGTTTCCCAGAGCATTAAATGGAAAATATTTAAAGAAATATTACCCTAGTATCTGGATGGATGCATAAAAGTATAAGTGCCGATAACAGTCCTATCGGCTAGAATTATACAAGGATGTCAATGTCTCATAAAGTGCCGATGCAATAGACAAGATTTACAAGTTTAACAAGGATTGGATAGCCAATATCGCACGCAGGCGAATCTGGTCGGCTTCCTTCATTTCTTTGATGTCTTCATCGGCAGCACCCTCCACAGGCTTGAGTTTTTTCTTCATGGCCAAGGCTTTGCGAGCCTGGATGTCTCTTTCTTGCTGAAGGGCCTTGATGGCATTGGGTAGCCTGGCTTTCTTCTTGTTGGGCATGAGTTAAGGCTGCCTCGACTTCTTTCAATTCAGCCAATAGAGCCATCTTCTTTGCCGATAAGTCTAAGATTTTCTGCTTAAGTTCAGCGCCCGAAGTTTGCAAGTTGCCGATGCCCTTGTGCTTCTCATCGGCAATCTGTTTCAATTGTAGCATCTCTTCTTTGAGTTGAGCCTGAGCTGCTCTATCGGCAATGCGTTGAGCAGCCCAGTTGATATTGCAGTTGACGGCTTTCTAAATGGGCTGCTGGGAAGAGTACTTCTTCAACATCGGCAGGGACCTGGCCACGGATTGTTTTGAAAATTGCCTTTGCGGGGTCCGAGTCATCTACCAGTTGGGCGGTATCCTGCTATAACAAGTTCAGGAGAGCTTCCAACTTGGACTTAATTTCTGCCGATATTGTTCCCTAGTGCAAGGGAAGAACTTGTTTCCTCTCCATCATCGTCAGAAACGTCAATGGCAAAGGAAAATAGGCTGTTTGGGGAGTCTTGTTCCTGAGAAAAAGAAAAAGAGGTCAGTTAAGGATAAGTATGAATATTATAAATCGACTAGGTCAATCGGCTTACCTGTTTCAAGGCAATTTCCTGTACTTGGCTGGAGGAAGCAGCCTAGAGTATGCCATGTGGAGGATCGGCTGAGCTTGCCGATGGGATATCCTCTGTGGCCTCATCGGTGGTTGGCTCTTAGGGTATGATGACCGATGGTATGTCCTATACAGGAGGATTAACTGCTTGCTCAGTTGCATCGACTGATTCTGGCCGAATTGCAGACATTGGGGCAGATGTGGGGATCGGCATGGACTTCTATCGTTTTGGCTGTGTCTCAGGCATCTGTTAAGGCTTTGCGCTTTGCTTGGGCCTCAGCAATGGTTGGCTGGGGGGCATCGGCACTTGTTGGTTGTGGAGCTTGGACATCTGGTACGCTTGTCGATGTACCCATTTGTTGCTGCAAAACAAGTGTAAGGTATGATATTTAATAGATAAAATGTAAAATTAAAGGAATACCTCTGAAGGTTTGTCAGAAGTAGTGGTGCTTGATGTTGGAGGAATTGCCGATGATGATCCAGCAGCGGCTCTTACACCCTGATGATTAATGTTAATACAGTTTGTGATCGGCATGAGTAGAAATAAATAGGGTTGTTACCTTGAATGCCTTGATCAGGGTTGTAGCAGCAGCCAATGGAGTGGCCCTAGCTGTAGCCAATTTGGACTTGGAGGTGATGGTCTTAGCACAGGGTCTTCTGGTGAGTCAAAGCAGCTAAGGTGGGGGCGTTGTAGCCGATCGGTGATATCGGGGAAACAGGCCGAAGATCGAAGGGTTTTCCACTTTTGCTCATAGATGGTGCTAGGGTTGTTAACCTGTCACTGAGAAAGTTAGTTACCTGATATATGAAAGGAAAAAGCAGAAGGGAGTTAAAAGAAACTTACTACGTCATCGGGAATGGCGTATTCAGGGTCGATCATGTGCCGATATGTGTGAGCAGATGTTGCAAACAGTTGTTCCCTCCACTCTCGCCACCATTGCTTATATGATTCGGTGATGAAAGATACTGGTGTCCAGATGGATATATCGACATCTGTAGTATCGGCATCGGGGGAGAGTCGCACTACCCTGCTCCAATCTGTTCCGCAGGTGATTGTTTCTCTAGGGTTTGATCACATCGGCAAAACAAAGTTTGATTGGCAGTTGCCCAAAAGCCAATTGATGGGATACTTGCCGATGGGTTGTAAAATTCATATGTGATATTGGTGTTTTTCCCGCTACCGAATGTGTTTACTGGGATTGCCCTAGGGAGTAATGATGGCCATCATGAGTTCATTATCCTGATTCAGAGTGTCATCGACAAAGTTGAAAAGAAGGGGGAATCTGTTTTCTTCATCAATATAAGGTACCCAGGCCCTATGATCACGAGAAAGACCATTGTAGAAGCTTTGGAAAAATCTGCCGATCTGGTCTTCATTGGCCTCTGTTCCAGGGAGGACAATTATGGCTTCACCAAAATTGAGGGGTGAGCGTGTTGCCGATTCCTCGTCCCCAAGCACGTGGTCTTCAGCAATTTCTTGTGGGAATTGTTGGGCAAAGAAGTCCCATTGCAAACATGTTTGTGCATATGGGCATTCAGCCACATGTTGAATAAACCACCACGGGCCTCCTAAGTTGCCGATGGGTTCGCCAAGCAAAAGTTTCTGAGACACTTGATGAAGAAGATGATAAGTGGAGCTCAGAAGGTATCGGCCAAGAGGGAACCTTACACCATTAGCCAAGAGTTTCAGCCGCGGGGAGGAAGGCGTTGGTTGGTCCTACTGATCGACCATAGAAGATAAATTTTTCTAGCCACATATTCAAGAATGTGGCATGTTCCCTCTGGTTAACTATCCCGGTTCTCTGGCATTCTTGAATGTATCCCTGTCCAACCACCGATGTTGCGGGTATTCACCCTATATTCAGATTTTCTACCATAGATGGAGCCTTCATCGGTAGTTGAAATGTCCAAGCCAGTGAGCATGTAGACATCGGCAAGTGTGGGAGTAGCTGGGCCATGTCCAAACATAAAAGTGTTTGTTGTGTCTGACCAGAAGTAAGCAGCTGCAATCATCAATGACTCGTTCTTTTGCATATCGGCAATGGATAGCCTAATGCATTGGTCTAGCTTCTGTTCTGCCCAGTGTACTTGCATCGACCTATTGACCCTCAAGTACCAATCTTTCCACCCTTTGGTGGTTTTGGGCCAAGATCAGAATGTATCTTTCCATAAATTCAGAGAGAAATTTTGGGCTCTAAAAGGGATTCTGTTAACCTCTGCATTAATCAGATCAGTTGGATCTGGGTTGCCCATTGGTCCTAGGCATTGGACATGCGGCTGATCGGTTGGAATAACTAATTTGTTGCGCAGTTCCTAAGTTTAGAGGATCCGAAGAACAAAAGAAAAGAGAAAAATTACCAACTGTATGAACTCGCAAAGACCAGAGGAATCGAGGTAAAAGGTAACGGAAGTGGAACGAACCATAGGGACGTCGAAGTTGATTGCCATTATCTTGAGGTAGATGGGGGCATGAGCCGGAGACTCGAGGTTGACGCTGGAGAAAAGTTCTTGTTGGTTGAGGTCGCGCAGTTGTTCGTCGGAGTCGCCGCCGGAAAGAGAGAATGTCGAAGATTGGAGTCTGAGGGTAGAAGACTGAGCGTTCCAGAGAAATCTATTTATAAGCCGCTTGGAGTAGGGGTATTCTGGACTTATCTCTATGCCGCGCGCATGTAGGTCGAGGTGGTTCAGATGGATATGGTAACTGTTCGCACGATAATCAAGGGATTGTACAGATGATTTGATGGCAAGTAATCATGACTTGGAAGAGATCTCGGTACAGGATATTTTAATTCTGAAAATGGCGGCATTATTATGTTAGGATCTTGCCGATGGATTATTGTTTCGATATCTTAACCATAATCAGGGCAAGAGTGGTTGGCAATTGTGCGATATTTACTGAGGTGCGTGAATCAGGATTAGATTTGATTAGATTTGATAACAGATCAAGTTTTGGCTTGAAGGATGAGTTACGGTAATTGGGCGAAGGCAAACGTTATCTGGAGTAAATTTCGGAGCATTAATGGTTTTATACTCCGAAATTGGGGGGCATGTGTTGACACCATTTTTTGCACGTGTCAAAATGATCAGAGTGGGCTAATCGGCACGAGGAAAGTTACTATATACGCTGACAGCCGATGAAAATCAGCTTGTAAAGATGGTTGCCGATGAATGGTGGTGATCGATGGAAAGGTTGATTTAGACTCGGGCGTTGTCGATAAGGTTGGAGATGGTATTGTCGATGCCGATGAAGGAAGGCTTGAACACTACTGCCGATGAAACAGGAAGTATGCTAATGGAAAGGAGGTCGGTGAGATTTCCTATCGTAATTAAGGCGGATAGGGAAATAGATAGGATTTGATTTCCTTTTCTATATTTGTTAGAGTATGATTCATGTAAGAGTCACGCTGTTTCCTTAGATATGGACTTGGTGTCCTAGTTGTATTTGGTTATGTCTCTTTAGATCAGGGTATAAATATAGATTGAGGGGCAATGTAATAAAAAAAATCAATATCAAAACCAATTTTTACTCCTATTTGCATCTACTTACTTCTCAGCGACTTCGTCAATTTGCATATTTTTCCTTTTTATGAGTTCTCATTGATTCGGTGAGTTGCATAGCTTCAGTGCGACCTTCGGCGATTTCTCGAGTTCCATGTGAGTACCTCTTGGCCGTGACTTCCGGGTGTATCACTGTTGTTAGGACCAAAGTGCTCGTATCTTCATCCTTGTCGATTAACAGGTCAAATCGACTGGCACGCTTTGGATATCGATTCGGGTATTAGCCCTTTGTGTTTGTAGATCCACTTTTGCATCAACACTATCTAATCGTGAAGCTTTATTGGCCAAGAACTCCAATAGACAAGAGGCCAAAGAGCTGACATAACTGATTGACAATTTGAAGAACTCCTCCCTTAGGATCGATCTAGAGCTAAACCAACTAGAAACCAAGCGTGCAAAACTTGAGCAGGAACTTGAGAACATAAAGGCTACCATCGATCACCATAGGTCCAATCTGGCTCAAATACCCAATGCCATCAAGCAGAAGAAACAAGAACTGCTAACCAAGGTTAGAGAAGGCAGGGCCATCTGTAGCAGCCTTGAGGATATTCCTAGATCAGCCAAAGAGGACAAGCAATAGATCGCGGAAGTCGACGCTATCTGGCTAGAAGCATTGAAAGCAATCTAGGATGTTCTAGACTTGTAATCTATGTATTAACATGTATCTTGTGTAGAATCAATGATAACCATATTTTCTACTGATCCATTGTATTTCTTGTCTCGACTAAAGTGCCAATTTGAAAATAGCCGATTCTAGACCTCTGACCTTAATCCAATTAAGTCTGAAAACACGGTCTTTATTAAGAAAATTCCCCAATCTTCTATCCTCAGTTATCAACGCCACATTCTCTTCGGCATTAGTGAGGTAGTGCTTCACCTCCTATTAATTGTAGTTACCTTTTGCACATCTCGAGATGTCCACCACCTCGCTTCGTGGCTACAAATACCAGCCGAGTGTTTCAGCCTCGAACACATCTATACTCACAACTGCTTCAATTCCTTTACACTTCTCTGCCTTCACAAACCCTATAGTGGTTTTCTCCCCCCTTTCCATAGATCCAATCAACCTTATGGTCGGCGAGGACAACCAAGGCAAGCGCACGGCAGAGGAGGTTCCAGAGGAGAACCTACTGATGAGCCAGTGCCTTCGCCGTATGAGGTGAGATATATCTTTTGCTCATGGCGATGAAGTTCTTCTAAGTCATTTATAGGTTTGTCTTGAATGACAGCCTTCATTTTCCTCCTCCTAGGACCAGTGAGCCCTCCAATGCTGCATCTGATGCTACCTCCACACTAGACTTGTCATCGGACTCCTCCGATTCTTACAATGGCGACGACGCCCAATGTTTCCTCTAGGAGTGGAGGGCAGCATAGGACCATTATTCAAGGCAACTAAGGAAAATGACCAGCTTGAGATCCACCTTGGGGTCTCTCAAGCCACCCTTCATGCCACCGAGGAAGAGGCCAGCACTGCTCAGGGGCGGCTGGCTGAGTTCGATGCCATGGTGGTGGGTAAGATGGACTCCAAGAACACCTTTATTTTGATTTCCACTATCTTTATCTTGATAGCTCTTTTGTTTATATGATCGCCAGCCTGATGGTGTAGTTGGAGTCCCTCCAACTAGCGGCAAATGTGGCTATGGTGGCCGTCAATGCTCGGGGCCCCCTCATCAACGTCTACCTCCACAACGTCCCGGCCCGCATCCAGGAGATTGCCCTTCATGGCATTCGTCATGGTGCATCGGTGGCGCTGGCCGTGGCATAGGTCTAGACTAGGTATGAGCTCCATACCATGGAGACCAGTTTCCTGATGGGCGATGGCCCTGAGGAGCATGAGGAGTTGATCGAGGAGTTCATCGATGCAATGGAGGCCATTGTGTACATCACATCCACTCATAATGTGATAAACAACGTCTTTGATTAGTTTGTATTTAGGGCAAACTAATCAATGAATAAAATCTTCTATTTTTCTATGATCGTATCTCAGTGTATTTTCTGTAATGTCTTCGTATACACCAAGATTGTTTTTGTGTTTTGTTTTTTTGCTCTATAGGCGATACATCTCGTATCGCCTTTTCCCCCTTTTGGGGTAATTTTAAGCTAAAGGCGATACCCTTTAGGTACCGTCTATTAGAGCCAACGACTGAACAAATTGGCTGTCAAGTGTCAATTCAAACGCTAAGATAATATTCTTCTAGACATTTTCCACTGATCGCTTCTTGATACGTTGCACCATAACTCTTTAGACTAAGGATCAAACAACCGATCGATCTAGGCCAAGTATCTCATTGTATTTCTAAGCAAAACAATCTTTAAATTCCTTTAATAAATCCATCAACTCTTACTTATACTCAGGATCCAACTTAGCATTCACATATGTTGGCCTAGGCCTATCTCTAGAACTAATATCTATCTCTTTTAATTCATCAGTCGACGTAAAGCCATGTCCTAGTTTACTATCCATAACGTCCATTGGATTATCCATTAAAACAAACTCTCAGAGATGATTGCTTGGATCGGCTATTGGCTTTCATCGTTGATCTTAATGAAGCCTCCTTCCCATAGCTTGCCAGAAAAAACACTCGAAGTCTTCCAGTTCCCAATATACTGGATCGACTGTTGTGATACTTATAGAATCATCAGCATAAACCAGTTTAACATCATCTTTATGCCACTGAATCAAACATTGATGCATGGTTGATGGTACACAATAATTTGCATGAATCCAGTCATGACCAAGGAGTAGACTGTATGAACCTTTTCCATCAATGATGAAGAATGTGATGAGCAAAGTCTTACTTTCGATTGTCAATTCGACGATCATTGCCCCCTAGTCTTAGATGCATTACCCCCAAAACCCTTAAGCATCATGTCGGTCTCAATTAGATCTTCTGGTCTCTTGCCAAGTTTATAAAAAGTAGTATAAGGCATAAGATTGATAGAAGCACCTCCATCCACCAACATCTTGCTCATTGGCTTCCCATCAATGAAACCTTTTACATATAAGGCCTTTAAGTGCCGATGCTTGGCTAGCTTATCAAATATAGCTTGTTGTATCACTGACAACTTGGCAACTATCTCCTCATACTCTGATTCATCAAAATCTAAATAGACTTCTTGATCAGCTGGAGCTCTGAATTCTGACGGTGATAGAAAAGCTATTTGAATATTAGCCAATGGTTGACCCCTATCGGCTGTTTGTTTAGCACGCCATACATGAGGTCTACCAGATGCCTGAGCATGTTCTAGCTCTCTATTCCTTAGGCATTGTACCCTTCTTTTCTAGCTTCTTGTCAAACCTCCTAAACACTATTGCCCTTCCTGTTAAACATACTCTTCCTCATTACTTTTTTCTTCATAATCAGCCCAGTTTTGATCAACAACTCGCTTCCCAAGCCGATCATGAACATTTTATTTTTAAGTGCTGATTCATATTATTATGATGATACTCTTCTCGAGCATGGATAGACCGGTGGTTGGCCTGAGATTGCCTAAACTCCCAAGGTTGCTCACTACACTCTGGGCAATTATTTCTAGTAGGCAACTTCAAACCTTCATTCCAACAGTGTCTGAAGAAAGGACAATTCCAATGTGAATTAGCTTTTCTTTCATACCTCTCTTTCTCATGTTGATGCTGGTACTCTTTCTCTTCTAGCCAGCGTTGATAATCCTTCTCCTTCTGCCGTTGCCATTTATTCAACAAAATTCAAGATGTGACACGTGGCCTTATTGCATAGTTCCATGATGTCTCTCCCTATTCATATCGACTCTTTTATTGATTACAATGCCTTTTAACCTCCTTATATTCATCAGCCGATATTTGCATCTTCGAGGCGATGGTTCTGGCTTCTTTGGCTCTAGTTGATGTTAGGACTTTAGTCTTCCCTTTCAGCAACCTCACATCAACCATATTCTGATCTCTTGGGAAAGGATTATCATCAACTTTCATCTTTCGAGGTGTATCAAATTTGTGCCTCCCTTGCTGAATAGCCCTCTATATATGTTGCCAAAAAACTCTACACTCATTAGTAGAATGAGAAGTAGCGTTATGAAATTTGTAGAACTTCTTATTCTTCAACTGATCAGGTGACAACATAACATGATTATCGGGCAACTTGATTTGTCCCCTCTCAAGCAAGAAATCGAAGAGTTTGTTCAATTTTGTGACATTGAAATCATAGCTCTCTTCAATTCCTTTTCCCCAAGGATTTGGCACCATCACTGTCTTCTTACCACAATTCCATTCGGTCGCAGCAATCTCTTCTTCTTCATCGTTCTCATAGTCGTCATTGACTGAATATGGATTATAGGCTTCGGTAATTATGGCGTTCTTCTAGAATTGGCTATTGAGCGCTGCCACTCGCTGAGCCAACTGACCTAAATTGTCAAACTCTTTCCCTAGTAGCTTCTCTCTCCATGTTGGCAATATTCCTTGAATGGCCAAAGTAGCTAGCTGATCATCAGTCAAGTTCAATGAGAAGCACAAATTTCTGGTCTCTCGGACCCTCTAAAGAAACTTGGCACCCGATTCATTAGTTCTCTGCCTTATGGTCATCAAATCAGTAATTTTCTTTTCTCTTGTTCTAGTATAAAAATATGCATGAAACTTCTTCTCTAGGTCAGCCCAATTGGCAATGGAATTAACTGGTAATGATAAAAACCAAGCGAAGGCTGGTCCTGATAGGGATAAGGAGAAGAAACAAACTCAATGGGCCTCTTTAATGAATGCTTCACCCAACTATGTAAGATACTGACTGACATGTTCTATTATACTTGTGCTATCTTGGCTAGTGTACTTAGCAAACTCCAGGAGCCTATAATTTATAGGAAGAGCGATCAAATCATACCACTCTGGATATGGGCGTTTGTACGAGAAGGTCTGCTCTTTTGACTTCAAACTGAACTGATTCTTCATCATCTCAGTCACTCTAAGCATCAACTCATCAGCATTTGAACCTGAATTTCTTTGCAATTGCTGACCCATCTGTGGATTAAAATTTTGGGTACCTTGATACCCGGATTTGGAATCATATGAAGAGTATTGTAATCTGTGCCATAATGATATCCTTGTGGAATCTCTATCTATTAGGTCCTTTGCTGGTTTGCTACTTCTTGATGGCTAGTACCGGTTTGATTAGTCCCCTAAGTCAATGGATGTGGAATATTGTAGTAAACCGGTCCAACCTGATCAATTGGATATCTATGAAACACCTCTTTCATGGTGTTGTGGAATGTGTTCAAGAAAACTATATTATGGTTCAATATGGCATCATGAACAGATTTGTTTATAGCCTCTATAAAGAAATGCCTATCCTTAGCTTCATCAATATCTGACTGCCCATGCAATAAAACTCTTAGTAGTGGATATTTCTGAATAATTTTATTATCGTGTGTCTTGGTGTAGGATAACAAACACTTGTTCTGAAATTCTTCTATAGCTTTATTGATGACATCTTTATCCTCATCAGGTAGGTCCTCATAAGGCACCATAAGGATGTCACTATTGTTGTGAGTTGCCATGATAATTGTGGTATCCCACCATGCATGCCAGAAGGTGTGTTGGCGCAAAAATATGCCGATGCACCTAGCACACAGCAAGCCAGAAGGATTTGCTTAATGGTGCAAGGCTGGAGATCCGCTTGGCTTCAACACAGGGCTAGTCGACCTGTGAATTCCCGAAGGCGTACCAGTCAGTTTGACCTACAATTGATAAGGTGAGAAAGTTTATCAGTAATTTAAGGTGAGGCATGCTGGGTTTTACCCAAACAGTTCCAAGTGTGCCGCTTCGAGAGCAGCCAGACAGGAAAATCGACTAAACAACCGATACATGAAAAAATTGGCTATTAAGGACTGTAAAGCTCGTGGATTGCGATTGATTTTATGATGACAAGTACAATGCACGTAGATGTAAGTAAAATCATCAGCTAGGTGGATATTACCAATGTAAAGCATTGAGCCAATAAATCTAATGAGAAAGGATATAACATGTGAATAAATCGACTGTCTAGTACAAATAGATCTACAAACGCTCTGAATCTAATCTATTACCATCAACAGTGAGGTTTGATCGGATTGATGGCAGCTATGATGATAATAACAAACTAAAACCGAAGAATTCCATAAAACCGTCTATACATTGACAGGTTTTCTGAAAGACATGTTATATGTGTGAAAGCACAGGCGAATTGGCTAAAAGAGCCGATTTAGGTAGAAAAAGGATCATAGCATGTGAACAATTAACTATTCAATACGATCAGATCTATAAACTCCTCTAATCTAACCTATCATCTTTAACAGTGGGGTTCGACTGGATCGATGACAGCCATAATAAAGATAATAAATTAAACCTTTAAAGAAAACAGATCTATTCATATTTAACAGGATCATGAAAACATACTATGAGTGTCAAAGTGCAGGCGATCAGCTATTTAGCCAATGCAGGCATAGCAAACAACCAAGGTTATGCTTAGTTGAAAGCAAGTCTACCAACTAGCATCCTCTGATCTAGAGTGCTATCAGTGGGGATCGATCGGATCGTTATAGCCATAATAGCGAGCTATAGATCGGATTTAACTAGCCAGTAAACCTCTTCAAGATCAGACATGCCTTAACCGCATACTATGCATGATAAAGATCAAAGTAGGATAGCTGATGAAACATAATCCGTTGTTTAAAGTAAGAATTATCGTAATGTGGCAAAGTAAATGAGGGACTAAAAGGACATGAGGTCGACCTAGTTTGATCTTGATTGGGCATGTTGATGTTGCTGAAACTAATGATAATAAGAACATTAGCAAGATCGGTAACTTAATGAATCTACCCGAAGGATGCCACCCTTAAGTAGAGCCAATAACTTGACCTTAATCTAATTTGAGCAGTGGAGGTCGAATTTAACCGATGCAGCCATACTTGAACTAGATAAGAGCCGATAACTAGCTTATACTAGAGCTCGCAGTAGAGGTCAAACTTAACTGATGCAGCCTTACAAACAGAAGTATAAGCTATGACGGTACTTATAGACAAGCCGGAGGTCGGCCGGACCGATGCAGCCCTACTTATTGAAGAACTCACCGAGATCTACACTACTCCTACTCCTAAGGGTTGGCGTAAAGCCAAAAAAAGTAATTGGTATTGATTGATTGGATGTCTCTTTTACAATAGCCGGGGTTCAATATTTATACCCGGAACCTAAGCATGAATCCTACTCAAGTACGACTTATCACAACCTTTGGTATAAAACATTCCTAACTTGAGATAACTTGGACCCTAATTTTTCCTTTTTGTAGAGTCCGACATGTCTTTCCCGACGCCAACCATAGCTCATTGTCGTTATTTCCTGACGTCGTTCGAAGAGAGCCAATTCTAGTGCCGCATCGGAATCAGCTCATGCCGATCCTTATGCAATCAATTCCTTGATGACACAATCTAGGAAGCTTCGAGTTCCCATGTTCTTCTTCCTCAATTTTGGTGTAAATAGGCTCGTTGCCTTTCTTCAAGGAAAAACCATAGACTAGGAACCAACCAAGACTTGAACGTGGGTTGGGATGCCCGCGGCGCTCGTGTGCTTGGGTATTGGCCGCGAGTGGGCCCATCCCTTTCCATCCCTTGCTCTAAGGGTGCCCCAGAGTAGCTGTGAACCTATCAGTGGGCTAGCCTTCGAACTCCTAGTCCTGAATGGTCCGTAGGAGCGTTTTTATCTATATATCCCTCCTTACCTATGATGGTTCTTGGCCCATTAAACAGGTGAACCATCATCCGACGTATCCTTTGAGGGCGTGACCAGAGATAGCATGCGTGTGATCTTTAGAGGGAGGTGACGTGATGCGGCGTAGTGGGTGCATGAATCTAGGCAGATAGTTGCCTTCTCGCCCTGCTCCATCCTATGAATAGCGGCCTCCCCCTTCATGTTTCTGCACACCAAAACCATAGCTTTACCTTCTCTGTTTCTCCACCGCCGCCATTTGGATCTGCCATGTTTGCTAATCTACCGCCAGAGCCCTAGATCTATAGCTTCCGCTTCTCCACCACCACCTTTGCTTCTCCGCACTGCTTCCATCCTCCATGGATTTGTGGTACCGCTCTGATGTTACCCATGCATGCATGGAGGGCCTCGTCAAGCATGGAGGACCAATGTGGTGGAGTGGCTTGTGCCCGGCCACGAGGATGTGCTGGCGCCGCTCGATGGCTATGTCGTCTCCTTCGTGCCCTTCCACGAGAGTAGACTCACGGTTCCTCCCCACCCATTCTTCTAGGGTCTACTACACCACTATCAGTTCAAGCTGTAGCACTTGAACCCCAATGAGATCCAGCACATCGCGACCTTCATCACGATGTGCGAGGGGTACCTAGGCGAGCTATGGAGATATTTCTTCTCCATCTCCTAGAGGCTGAGAGACCCCAATGCTGATGGGATGCGCAAGCATCCACCTCTGAGGGCAGCAGGTGGTAGAGTACATGCCCTGCCAGCTCTCCAGAATCAACAAGGGGTGGCACTCGCATTGGTTCTACCTAAAGAATGACCCTGTCACTCCCTTGCCGATCTTCTTCGAGCGCCTGGTTAAAGAGGCACCGCCGTCATGGCCGTGGGGGACACCCATCAAGGAGAAGAAGAGGATGCGTGACCTCCTTGAGGCCATCATGTTCCTAAAGACCCATGGCCTCTATGGGGCCAGCGTCATCGGGGGTATCACGCGAGGAGGGTGGTGCCCCTAATGGCATGGGTTCTCTCGCTGTACGGGATGACACAAGATACGTAGCTCATTGGGACAACGCTTGCCTAGGGCCCACTCTATGATAGTGAGGTCACATAGCGCATCAAAGAGGCCATGGGGGAGGCCGACGTCATGTTCCTAATCCTGAGGCATCCCGTGATACGTCTAGACGTGGGTTTCATCGAGCTGTCGGCTGGGTTAGCCTTCTGGTACTCTATCGTGCCACTGCCAGAGCATGTGGCCATGAGGGCGGCGAACCGTGTCATGGATGAACAAAGGAAGAAGAAGAAGGACAATGAGGAGAAGAAACGATGGTCAAAGTAGCGAGCGAAGCTGTAGCGAGGGAAGCGGGGTCAAGGCTCGTCGAAAGAAGAGGAGGAAGAAGAATAGGAGGAGGACAAGGATGATGGCTCCATGTCGCCCATCCTATGGGATGATCTCGCCGCTAGGGATGAGGACCCACCTTCACTATAGGTGGGGCCCTTCCCATGGCATGTCATGACTCAGGAGGGGAGGGCGCACCCCTAGAGTCGGTAGAATCAAACAGCTTCACCCCATCTAGACCTTCGACGATGACATTAGAACAGGAAGAGTCAGGCTGCCTTGCCTCATCTAGGCCTTCGACGGTGGCCCCAAAGCCAGTGAAAACAGTCTGCCCTGCTCCATCCAAGCCCTCGGTGGTGCCTCTAGAGTTGGCGGGAGGTAGCCGTTCTGATTCGTCCGATCCCTCTGAGCTGAGGGAGGGCTCGAAGCGGCAACGTGCCAACCAGGAGCAGCCAGGGTTAGGCAAGCCAACCCCAAAACGTCCTCGTATGATAGCATCAAGGTGAGTTAAGAGTTTTTTCATCCTTTTGTCTTAATGGACTTTTGCACGAACTGATTGCCATGTCCCTTGTAGCGTTGGGGGATGTGGGACTCTCGTACGACTCACTCCGAAAAAGATCATCCTTCGACAAACGTGCCAGGAGCCGGCTGGCACCACGCCGATGGTGAGCGTGAGTTGAGTTGGAGCTGCCACTGCATCGACTGGGGAGGTGCAGCCAATGGCTATGTCCATGGGAGAGGAGGCGGTGGAGGGCACATCTAGGGCGCCTGTGGCAGCCATGGCATGGCCAGTCATGTCCTCGACATCATGGGCGAAGGCGGCATGGCTGGAGCCATCATTCATGCAAGTGGCCATGTCCGTGGTGTAGCAGATAGAAAAGGGTGTACCTAAGGCATCCTTCATGGATGTGGTGATAGGGTAGGTCTCTGTGTCCGCATCACCCACCCCCTCTATCGCTAGAGGAGCAGCTCTAGAGGAGCTACCACCGCAAGAGAGGTCAGCGCCGCTTGAGGTCAACGCGGGGACGTCCTAGTCTCTGGTCTAGGTGTTTGCCCTCGATGAAGTAGCAAAGGAGAGGGAATGGCACATAGAGGTTGGGGACACAGTTCGTGCCCTGACCACTATGCTAAGTTCGATGCGCGTCATTGTCGCCCCGATTGGCCAGGTATGATATGACCATGATTCCGACCCCCATGTTCTCTTTTCATGCCTCTAAGCCTTTTCTTCTTCATAGATCCTTATGGCCCACAACTAGGAGAAGTCCTAGTTCCTTACTGAGGAGACATGGTAGAGTGAGGGTCTGGACACACAGCTCGATGCCGCCCGTCAGGAGGTGGCTGAGCTTGCCCCTGCCGCCCAGGAGGTGGCCAACCTCTGAGTCAAGGAGAACGATGCTCGTGACAACATCTGTAAGGCCAAGGAGAAGCTCATAGCCCTAATTGAGAGGGTGTGCATGGACGCCATGGAGGGTGAGTGGCTATGGAAGGAGCGGGACGATTTGCTTTCAGCCGTAGAGGAGCTCTGCACAGGGATTGACTTGGCTCGCCAAGAGCGTGTCATTGCTCAGCAGTGGACCAACCACCTCGAGGATGAGCTTCAAAGGGAGAGGGAGCTAGAGGTTGCAGCCGAGAGCGTGTCCACCAGGCTCACCGTGGAGGTCGGTCAGTGCTAAGAAGAGATCCAGCGTCTAGAGGCCAAGGTGACCCGGCAATACGATAAGTCTCTGGTTTCCCTTGTTGTCTTTCTCTCTAGAATCCATGGTAAGCCTTTTGACATGGTCGGTATGTGATCTGGGTAGGTCTCGATGATAATCTTAGGGTGGAGGTGGTGAAGAGCCACGGCCTAGAGAAGGAGCTCAGTGAGGTGAAGGACACCCTCTAGAAGGAGAGCGATGAACATGACAACCTGCGTGTTGCTGTCCAACTGTTCTATGATGAGCTTGAGCTAGCCCTGGAGCAGGAGACAAGCTCGCTGGTGGTTCGCGCCACTCGGATCACAGACCGGGCACGTGATATGGCAAGGGGCACGCTTCACTTTGGCGTTCACCGATCATTCACGATCGCCCGTTCTCATTACGAGAACATCAATCTAGCGACGATGAGCCAAGGTTTCACGCCCATCTATACCAATGCCGAGCTGGACGACATCGAGAAGGAGGTGGCCCCCCTAGCGCATGACCTTTCTGCCAAGATAGAAGATGAAATCATCCCCCCGAGGGGTTAGTTTAGTCAGATAGGTCAGGTGGCGTATTTGTAATAAGTGGACAAGTTCCAACCGTCTTGTTTTGTTTAAACAAGCTTGTTCTTTTGTTAAACACATCCATGCTAAAAGATTCAAATAAGCAATTTTTTGCTCTAGCATTGAAATATATTTTTTTTCTTCACTCTTTGTGGGTTTATCGGGATTCTTAAAGGGTTTCATACCATCACGAGTGACTCTCTAAACACCCAAATCTACCGCCTTAAGGTAACAAGCCATTCTAGCTTTATAGTAGGGAAAGTTAGTGCCGTCAAAGTGTAAAGGCCTAGAGGTATCTATCCCAATCACTCTAAATAGCGTCGGCTCAACGGCGGTGAAGCCAAAGGTCCAAATTGAGCGAACCGGCTCTGATACCAATTGAAAGAGGACCGTGACGCCTAAGAGCGGGGGGGGGGGGGTGAATTAGGCAACTTAAAACTCTAACTCTAAACTATGGTCTCTTCTTCTATTCTTAGCAAAACCTATGCAAAAGATAAACTATCTAAATATACAACTACAATTTTGCTAGTGTGTTGCTATCTCTATCACAAAAGGACTTATGCAAACAATGTAAATGCGGAAGCTAAAAAGTAAGGTAGAGATATGCAAACTCCTGTCGATGACTTTGGTATTTTTACCTAGGTATCGAGAAGCGCGCAAGCTTCCCCCTAGTCCTCATTAGAGCCCCTCATAAGGAATCACTCGCAAGGGCTAAGCTCCTGGTCGGATAACTCCGTGGATAGCCCTGGGCCTTCCCCACATGTAAGTGGGTCTCTAGTGTGCCTTTCGGCAAGCCTCTCCTAGACTACTCCCCGCCATCTTCACTATCAACTTCTGGCCGAACTACCGTGGGCCTTGTTCCCTTTGATACACGGTGGTGGCCATACCACAAACACGGTTGGTGTGATCTCGTAAGACCACAAGCCCCTCCTATATACAACAATGGTGCGCGTAAGCACCAAGTGGTAAGAGGTATGCAAACCTCACTAAACACTAGGCCTAAACCTAGAGCAAGCGCATAAGCGGTGGTCTAATCAACCTAAGCACTTCACAAAAGCACCTACACTAATCACCTAATAAATCACTAAGCACTATACAAGTGGAGATCACTAAAATGGTGTATCAACACCCTTGGTATGTTTCCTCAGCTCCACTCACACCAAATGGCCGGTTGGGTGTCTATTTATAAGCCCCACTGAGAAAGTAGCCGTTGAGGATGAAACCTAGCTTTCTGCTACTGACCGAACGCTGATCACGTCCTGACCAGACACATTCGGTCATCCTGACCATTGGAGCATGCACGTTGATCGAACTCAGCTCAGAGTCTGGTCATCATCGACCGGACACGTTCGGTCATGCTGGCGCTGCTCTGGAACCTCTCTAGACTCGATCGGACGCTGCACTTCGTGCATTCGGTCATCCAGCCTGCTACGTCCGGTCAGGCTACCGACGCCTAGTGTTGCTGAGCACTAGTGCGTTCGGTCACTCATAGAGCTACGTCCGGTCACCTCTGTCGGGCTTGTTTCTTCACGATCTTGCGTCCGGCTTGGTTCCAATCTTCGTGCTTGAACTTTGCTTGACGTTGTATGACTTCTATGCATCTTCACATGTCTTTCTTGAGGTGTTGATCATCGGATCATCATGTCGCCTTCGTCCAAGTCATGTTTTGCATTCTATTGAACTACAAAACAAACACATGCAAATTCATTAGTCCAAATTGGTTGTGTTGGTCATCAAACACGAAAATCCAAAGTAAATGGGCCTAGGGTCCATTTTCCTTACAATCTCTCTCTTTTTGATGATTGATGACAACACGACCAAAACAAGCAAATAATAATTTTTTTGGAATTTAAAAACTATTTACTTGCTAGGATGCAATGCAAGGGGCAAGGTTATATGATGCTAAAAGATATCACATGTAAACATCTTTGGAAACTTATCTTGCCCTTGCAAATGTCCCCATGTGGCATTATGGATTTAAGCCTTCCCCTAACTCCATAATCCACTATCCTTCCATTCTCGGACCATTACCAATTGAAAACTATTACTATTACAACTTGTAAATTTTTTTGATCGGGCTTACTTTTGGTCCTACAAATTCTCTCTTTGGAATCAAACACCAAAAAGGAAGACATTAGTAGCACAAGGGAGGGTCAAACTTTGTGATCCTTTGTATGTGGAGTGGAATAGGTCACAAAATTTGACTCTCACATTACATAGACTAAGCTCCTCCTAAATATATGCATACATATGATGGAGAATGTGGTTTATGCATAATTGATAAATTAATGCGCAAGGGAGTTTAATCTATATAATGCATGGAGAAAACATATAAATACCAAAGTGAGATCAACATGATGATATCGGTTTAAAAATACCACATGTGGAAACCAAATTGATTTAAACCACTTGCAATAGGTGGTGGATATTTGAAGTATGATGCTTAACTCCGGGGACTCCATTTTCCTTGCAATGAGACTACTACGCACATGGTAAGCTTGAAAAGGTGTTAGTCTCAAAGCATCCAACTTGTAGAGTAACCTCCCCCTAAATTTATGCACACAAGTATGGAATACTTGTAGGAGACATGCACATTGATTTTAGAATAAAAAATACCACTTGAAAGATGACATCACATGAATGTGAGAATCATTTTAGAAGATGACATTCGAGAGAAATTATCTACAATTTGGACTTTGGCACATATTAGATGAACAATTGTAAAACAAGCTATGCGACGTGCTCCTAAACAATTTAAACCATGTAGGTTCGCTCCAAGGGTTAAGAATGAAACCGAGCAAGCCTACCATAAGATATACCTAGTGTACACATGACAAAGGATTTAAGCATGTAAATGCAAACCTAGGCATGAAAAGGAACTAGATGCTAATTGAAATTTCAAGAATTTTAAATCTAGTTACCTAACATGGGAAGGGGAATTTGGGTCCATAGTATTCACTAACCCACTTGGAAATTACCTTGTCCATAATGATGCACCCCATGAAATGCACCCATACTTTGCCAAGTCTTCAAATTCCCTGAAGTCTATTGGACTTCTTACTTCCCTTTCGAGATCCAAACCTTCTTGGTGCTCTTCATATTTGAAATGATTTTTTTGCACCCAAAAGCGTTTGACCCCATTGTTGACTTGCTTATCCTACCGGCTTAGGCTCCTTCCTATGCTCCCCCTTGTTGGAGCCTCCAGACAAGAATTGCTTCATGAGAACGTAGTCCTTGTGTAGGTGCTTGATGGGGAAAGCATGGTTCGGCATGGCCCTTCGAGCAGCTTATCGAAGTGGTCTACGGTACCCTCAGCGGGCTTCCGACCCCCCTTGCGGTTCGTGGTGGCCATGAGCAAGCCCTCGCACCGCTGCTTGTTCTTCTTCTTGTTGGGATGGTTGGAGGCACCTTCACTGGCGTCCTCATCCCACTTTGCCTTACCTTTGAGGTGGTAAAAAAATTCCTCGACCGCCTCCTCGCCCGAGGCATGGCTAGTGGCGATGTCGAGGAGTTCCTTGGTGGTTCATGGGTACTTACATCCTAGCTTGTGAACCAGGGACTCACAGGTGGTCCTAGATAGGAAAGCTCCTATGACGTTGGCGTCAGTGCATTGGGCAGCTTGTTGCACTACCGGGAGAAGCACCGGATGTACCCACGAAGAGTTTCCCCAGACTTCTATCGATAGTTTTTGAGACCCCATTGAAAGGTCCTAATGGCTAGAGGGGGGTGAATAGCCTAATAAAAATTTCTACAACAACACTTAACCAAATGGTTAGACAATTATGAGGCGAAGCGAGTGTTGCACTAGCCTACTTAAAATGCAAGCCACCTACCACAATTCTAGTTTAGATAGTGTCTATTCACACAATAGCAAAGACACTATCCTATGTTAGTGTGCTCTCAAAGACTAACTAAAGAGCCACACCAACCAAGCAAGCAAGCTCTCACAACTAGCTACACTAAAGAGCTTGTCAACTAGTTTGCGGTAAAGTAAAGAGAGTGGTTAGGATAGTTATACCACCGTGTAGATGAAGAACCAATCAATCACAAAGATGAATAACAATGAAGACCAATCACCTCAGAATCAATGATGAAGACAATGATTTTTTACCGAGGTTCACTTGCTTGCCGGCAAGCTAGTCCTCGTTGTGGCGATTCACTCACTTGGAGGTTCACGCGCTAATTGGCTTCACACGCCAAACCCTCAATAGGGTGCCGCACAACCAACATAAGATGAGGATCACACAAGCCACGAGCAATCCACTAGAGTACCTTTTGGCGCTCCGCCGGGGAAAGGTCAAGAACCCCTCATAATCACCACGATCGGAGCTGGAGACAATCACCACCTCCGCTCGACGATCCTCGCTGCTCCAAGCCGTCTAGGTGGCGGCAACCACCAAGAGTAACAAGCGAAATCCGTAGCGAAACACGATCACTAAGTGCCTCTAGATGCAATCCCTCAAGCAATGCACTTGGATCACTCCCAATCTCACTATGATGATGAATCAATGATGTAGATGAGTGGGAGGGCTTTGGCTAGGCTCACAAGGTTGCTATGTCAATGAAAATGTGCAAGAGACTACCCTTGAGCCGGCCATGGGGCTATAAATAGAGCCCCCATCAAATAGAGCCGTTATACCCCTTCACTGGGCAAAACGCGCTCTGACCGGACGCTCCGGTCAAATTGACTAGACGCTGGCCCTCAGCGTCCGGTCGCCCAATGGACACCACGCGTCACCAGCTTCAAATACTGTTCGTCAGATTCCAATGGCTACGAAGCTGATCGGACGCTCCGGTCAAAACTGACCGGATGCTGAAGCCCCAGCGTCCGGTCGTTTCCAGTAAGCTCCCCGAGGCATGTTTTTCCGACCGAACGTGTCCGGTCCACCTTGACCGGACGCAGCCAGCATCCGGTGCTCAACCCTAGCCTACTGTGCCGTCTGACAGCTCGACCGGACGCAGCCTTTCAGCGTCCGGTCGCTGAGTGACCCAGCGTCCGGTCAGTAGACCGACGCCAGCATCATTTCGACCAACTCCATTTCAACTCTAACTTCTTCACCCTTGCTCAAATGTGCCAATCACCAAGAATTTTGCATCTGGCGCAATAGAAAAGAGACATTTCATTTTCCCGAAAGCACCGACCCAAACCCATCTCAACCCTGCAAACACCTTGTGCACATGTGTTAGCATATTTTCACAAATATTATCAAGGGTGTTAGCACACCACTAGATCCTAAATGCATATGCAATAAGTTAGAGCATCTAGTGGCACTTTGATAACCGCATTCCGATACGAGTTTCACCCCTCTTAATAGTACGGCTATCAAACCTAAATGTGATCACACTCTCTAAGTGTCTTGATCACCAAAACAAAATAGCTCCTATGGTTAATACCTTTGCCTTGAGCTTTTTGTTTTTCTCTTTCTTCTCTTCAAGTGTAAGCCCTTGATCATCTCCATGCTATCACCATTGTCATGTTATGATCTTCATTTGCTTCTCTACTTGAAGTGTGCTACCTATCTCATGATCACTTGATGAACTAGGTTAGCACTTAGGGTTTCATCAATTCACCAAAACCAAACTAGAGCTTTCACCCATGGGTTCCTAGGACGCGCATATGTGCCCTAGAAGTTTCCCATAAAGATCTCTTTTAGGTCCGCGCAACTTTGGATTCGGTTGGGCAGAAGGTGTTTCAACCACGCTTACGTCGAATCAGCTAGGAGCAATGGAAGGTTGCAGATAATGAAATTGTCACTATCCGCTCCACCAGCTTAGCAAGCAAGCTGATAATCCTCGAGCCATAGTCTAGGGTTTGTTTCCCTAGAGTATTTCAGGAAGTTGGTTGGCGGTCGGTACTACGGTGGGAAGACAATGTTGAGGATGTGTCGGCCAAAGGCCTGAGGTCTTAGCAAGTTAGGGCTCAGGCTTCAGTTCTCACCGCTGTCATAGCATCCACTATGATGAGGGTGGTAGCCATGGCTAGCCTCCTCCCTCTCATTGCCATGGGCATGCCTGCGTACATCTAGGGTGTTGCGTGCATCACGGTGGAGGCCGAGACGCTCATGCACCGGGGCTGTGGCACGTGGCCTACCACCTTGATGCGCCTGGTGGACTGACACATCCTTGTTGGGTCGCTCTGAGGACATGTGCTGGTTGGTGTCGAGCTCGCGTCATTGAGAGAGCGAGCTCTCATCTTGCTGCACCACTGTACGCTCGAGTAGCGTGCAAATCTCATGATAGGCCCGACAATCCTCGGGCATCGCGAGCTCTAGAAGCCCCCTAGAGCAAGGTCGTTGTGGCAGCAATGTTCTGGCTTGCCTGGGTGAAGTGTGGGAGGGCTTCATCATCCTTGATGATCCTCTAGTTCATGTCATGGGCCACAGCGCGCGCACGCCCACCATCTCCATGGCGCTCGATCTCTCGATCAAGCTTCATGCATTCCTACTCGAGCTAGAGTCATGCTTCTTTGAGCTCTTGGTGCCGCGCCCTCTGTTGCTTTACCCATAGGCAAGGTGGGGCCCTGCATCCCCCTTGACCTCATTGTCGAGGTCATCTGTTGGGGTAGCCCCTCCCTTGTGGATGCTTTCGATATATTCCTTGGGGGTACCTGCCATGAAACATTCATGCAAGGGGTGATGGCTCCCCCTGCTGGAGTCAGAGTCAGAGGGAGACTCCAATTCTCCTATGAGAAGGTGAAAGCTCTAGTTTGGTTTTGGTTAATTGATGAAACTCTAAGTGCTAACCTAGTTTATCAAAGTGATTATGAGATAGGTAGCACTACTCCAAGTGATGAAGCAATGATGAAGATCATGACAATGGTGATAGCATGGTGATGATCAAATGCTTGAACTTGGAAAAGAAGAAAGAGAAAAACAAAAGGCTCAAGGCAAAGGTATAAAATGTAGGAGCCATTTTGTTTTAGTGATCAAGACACTTAGTGAGTGTGATCACATTTAGGATAGATAGCCATACTATTAAGAGGAGTGAAACTCATATCGGAATGCGGTTATCAAAGTGCCACTAGATGCTCTAACTCATTGCATATGCATTTAGGATCTAGTAGAGTGCTAACACCCTTGATAATATTTGTGAAAATATGCTAACACATGTGCACAAGGTGTTTGCAGGGTTGAGATGGGTTTGGGTCGGCGCTTTCGGGAAAATGAAATGTCTATTTTCTATTGCACTGGATGCAAAATTCTTGGTGGTTGGCACATTTGAGCAAGGGTGAAGAAGTTAGAGTTGAAATGGAGTTGGTCAAAATGATGCTGGCATCGGTCTACTGACCGGACGCTGGGTCACTCAGCGACCGGACGCTGAAAGGCTGTATCCGGTCGAGCCATCAGACGGCACAGTCGCTAGGGTTGAGCACTGGACGCTGGTCTGCGTCCAGTCAAGGTGGATCGGACGTGTCCGGTCGAAAAAACATGCCTCGGGGAGCTTACTGGAAACGACCAGACGCTGGGGCTTCAGCGTCCGGTCAGTTTTGATCGAAGCGTCCGGTCAGCTTCGTAGCCGTTGAAATCTGACGAACAGCGTTTGAAGCTGATGACGCGTGGCGTCCATTGGGTGACCGGACGCTGAGGGCCAGCGTCCGGTCAGTATGATCGGAGCGTCCGGTCAGAGCGTGTTTTGCCCAGTGAAGGGGTATAACGGCTCTATTTGATGGGGGCTCTATTTATAGCCCCATGGCCGGCTCAAGGGACAACTCTTGCTCATTTTCATTGACATAACAACCTTGTGAGCTTAGCCAAAGCCCTCCTACTCATCTCCATCATTGATTCATCATCTTTGTGAGATTGGGAGAGAATCCAAGTGCATTGCTTGAGTGATTGCATCTAGTGGCACTTGGTATTCGTGTTGCGCTGTGGATTTTGCTTGTTTCTCTTGGTGGTTGCCACCACCTAGACGGTTGGAGCAGCGGTGAAGGATCGGCACGAGTTGGTGATTGTTCGTGGCCGCCTTCGGTGATTGTGAGGGGAGTTGTACCTTCCCCGGCAGAGCGCCGAAAGGTAACTCTAGTAAATTGCTCGTGTCATTGAGTTACCTCACTTGTGGGTCGGTTCTTGCGGTGTCCAATCATGTGGACGAGGTTTGTGAAACACCTCTTAGCCACCGAACCACCAAGTGTTGGTCGACACAACGAGGACGTAGCGTGTTGACAAGCACGTGAACCTCGGGAGAAAATCGATTGTCTCTTGTCTTTGGCATTCTCCCGGTGATTGGCTATATATTCATCTTGTGATTGGTTCATCCCCTACACGTCGGTATAATCACTCTACTCACTTATTTACATTCTTGCAAACTAGTTGACACAAGCTCTTTAGTGTAATTAGAATTGAGAGCTTGCTTTATTATTTATATTCATCTAGTTGAGCTCTTTAGAGTAGCAAGTTTGTGTGCCTAAGTAATCATTGCAGCTAGAATTGTTGGATAGGTGGCTTGCAACCCTTGTAGAGCTAGAGCAAGTTTGCATTACGCTATTTGTCATACTAATCAAATTGCTCTAGTTGATTTGTAGATTTTTAAATAGGCTATTCACCCCCCTCTAGCCATATTAGGACCTTTCAGAAGGTCGTGGAAAGATTCCACGACGTATTTGGTCTTCCCCATGAACTTGACGTTCATAGGGGATGGGGGCGTGTGTTGCGCCATAAGGTGGCCAACGGTCTCTGCGGCGTTGCGTAGACCAAACGGGAGCACTGTCAGGGCGCTCTGGATGAGGTATTCTAGGGAGAGCGGCTCTCTTTCGACAAGCTACATCATGACGTTGGTGAATGAGAAGGTGAGGTGGCCTACGCCCTCTTGGGACGGTCGGGGTCCAAGGAAGGCATCGAGCTAGCACTCTAGCCTCCCATAATCGAAGCTAAGGTGCTGGTCGCTCTAGGGGTGTGGGCCTCTGGTATGTGAAGCTGTAGCTCCTCAAGCGCCTCAGTGATCGCGTCAAGGTCGGCGGAGTGGAGAGGTTGGACGGCGGTAGGAACATGCGCCAACTCTCCCTCCATCGTAATGATGAAGTCCAGATTCCCAAAGTGCACATGCGTGCCCAGGACCCAGCTAACATCGTGACTAGCCATCTGAGGCCTGATGTGGATGTCGAGACACGCAAAAAGCCCCTACCTAGCGTGCCAACTGTTGGTGTTTTCGGACCACCGACGAGTCAATCTGTATTTGCATGTCTGGCTAGGATGGTGTGCTCAGAGGACACAAGGATTTATACTGGTTCAGATGAAACGTCCCTACATCTAGTTCGCTGCTGCTCGTGTTACTGGCACTTGGTTTGTAGTAGGGGTTTATAAACAGGAGAGAGAGAGAGAGAGGATCCCAAGTCTCTGATGGAAGGAGTGAACGGGTGCTAAGAGCTCGCTTGCCGCTTAGTCGTGTGCTTGTGTCATGCTCTTGTGTTCTGATTTCGTGTGGATCTCCATCCCCTTCATGGGGCGCCCTGCTTCCCCTTTTATAGGCGAAGGGAAAGCACGGGTTATAGCGGAGGAAGAGGAGAAGAACAAGAGAGAGAGAGGGAAGAAGGCTTCTAGGGTCGCCAGATCCATCTTCTCCTTCATGCAGGTCCCACCGATCCTGTAGATGTCAACAGGGATGGCTCCATGTCGTGGCCCTATTCATCACTAGAGCCATGCATAGGCGTCATCTGTCTATCATGGCATTCCACTCTGTTTTGGCTGACGTTGTGGTGAACTGACGCGCCTGTCAGCGTCCGTACGAGGGGTAGGTAGAACAACACCGGCACGCCTGACACTATTCTTGATGTGAATACCTAGGTATGGCCCGTCATGGCCACAGGTTAGATCGAGGCGTGCCAGTCTCTTCCCTGGTGTCAAAGTTTTGACCCAGGCCCATATGCTTGGACCTAGAGTGGTTGGCGACGGTATGGGTCCCCGTTGGACAAGACGGAAACCGCATCCTTGGGTCGGGCGAGATGGAGCCCGTACCCAAGGGGTCGGGCGAGACGGAAACCACGGCCGTGGGGTCGGGCAAGACGGAACCCGCACCTAAGGGGTCGGGCGAGATGAGTCTGTGGCCTTGGGCTAGACGAAAACCGTAGCCTTGGGGTCGGGCAAGACTGAGCCCGCACCCAAGGGGTCAGTCGAGACAGAGCCCGCGGCCTTGAGGTCAGGCGAGATAGAGCCCACGGCCTTGGGGTCGGGCGAGACAGCGCCCGCGGGCAAGACTAAGCCCGCACCCAAGGGGTCAGTCGAGACGGAGCCCGCGGCCTCGAGGTCAGGTGAGACAGAGCCCACGGCCTTGGGGTCGGGCGAGACGGAGCCCGCACCCAAGGGATCGGGTGAGACGGAGCCCGTGGCCTCGAGGTCGGACGAGACAGAGCCCGCGGCCTTGGGGTCGGCCGAGAAGGAGCCCGCAACCAAGGGGTCGAGCGAGACGGAGCCCGCGACCTTGGGGTCAGGCGAGACCTTTTAATACGTCTTGCTTCATCCGAGGAAGTCAGTGTGGGCGCTAACTTCCTTGCTTTGGGTATCCCTAATATCGATACCTGACAAGTGGCCAATGGTCGCTAGATTCGCCAACCACTCCGGGTTACCATGTGTCATGGGTGCTTACTTTAGTTACCATATACCATTTGAGATGGTGGGGTCAGAGCTAAATCTCTATCTCACATATAGGTTTGCATGCTACCATTTTAGCATGCCCACTAGGTTTGGTAATTAGTCAACATTGTCTTCCACTACAACTCCCATGCTATCTCTGTAGTCAGAGAGTCACAACCTCTCTTCTTCTCGTCAAAGTCAAAGGCGCCATTTCAGTTGATTTTTAGCACATCCAATCTAGGTTTTTCTAATGTTAAAGGACCTTCTGTCCTTCTCAGCTATTCGATCTCATAAAATCGCCAATTTGAGGTGCAATGATGAAACCGTGTTCTGCCAAGGATTGTCCTCGCTCGCCCTCTAGAGTTAGATTTCTTTAATGCACTGTAGCCAACACACATCTTTAGAAGTTTCAAATCCCAACTTCATGTCTCTTTAATTTTTCATGGTAGTCATTGATCTTACATGCCGAGTGTTTGGATAACAAGAAATAATTTATTTTAGAGGTGTTCAACCAAATCTTTAGAGATGTAGACATATGTCTTGGTGAAAGAATTCAGCTTGGTTAACTATAGAGCGTAAAATAAGTATTTATCTTTAGTTGAGCAACGGCTAGAAGCTCAACTGTAATTTTATCTAGTTTCTTAGTTTCTCATGTTGTTTCAGGATGATTTTCATCTATAACATCTATAACTCATTATCTCTATACGTACTATAAAAAAGTAGGGATAATTTCTCCTGCTTCCCTATTTTCCTTCAAAAATAAAAGTGAGGTAAAATAAATATTTATCTTTAATTGAGCAATGGCTAGAAGCTCAACTGTAATCTTATCTATTTTTTTAGTTTCTCTGTTTGTTTCATGATGATTGTCATGTGTAACTCATGATGCTGTTCGGCTGACTGATTTGCGGCTGTTGATGTTGCTGATTCTGATTTGTTGTGAGAGAAAAATATTGTTCTATAGATAAAAAGTTATGTTGATAAGCTCAAGCGAACAGGAGGTATATCTCTATGTACCATAAAGAAAAGTAGGGTTAAATTCCTCTTGCTACCCTATTTCCCTTAAAAATAAAAGGTGAGGTTTAGGTTTTTGGTTGAGTTGTGGCTTTTGGAAAAGCTGCTATGAGTTGTGAGCTTTGGAAAAGTTGCCGTGGAAAAGTTGCTTTGGAAAAAGCATAAGGCCGTTTGGTAGAACAGTTATGGCTTTTGGAAAACACATACGAACGGACCCCATCTATCATCCACAGTCCACTCCACTCAACTCTCTCCCTCTAAGAGCGGGCCCCACTCGTCATCTTCTTCCTTCTTCCTCCTAGAGCAGCCGAGCCGGGGCAGGGGCTAGACAAGGCCGGCGAGTAGCTGTGCCGTGGCAAGGGCAAAGGCAGCGGCTGAGCTCTCGCGCTCGCCCATCCGTCCCAAGCAGAGGCCCGCGAGCTGGGAGCAGGGAAGGAGGAAGGCCCCGCTGGATCTGACACGTGTGGAGGAGCTCGTCGTGGGTCCACGCGACTAAGGAGCCCGCCGGTCCGGTGCTGCTCGCCGCCGTCATAGGAGCTCGTCGAGGTCGTGTCCACGTGACCCTACGACTGGAGGTAGAGGTCCGGGCATGGGGAAGTGCGGCGGCCGGCCTGCTTGGCTTGCCGCGGCAGCGGTGGAGGGGGATCCTGCTCGGCGGTGGAGGGCCTGGGTGGGTCATTGAGCAGCCGCGCGCGTGGAATGGGCAGAAGCTTCTCTTCGGGCGGAGCTCGCGCTGCGACGGTGTTGGGCAAAAGCTTCGTGGCATGGCCAGCCATGGAGGAGGAGGCGCCCGCCGCCAAGGGAGGCCAGAGCAGGGGCCGAGGCGCCCACCGCCTGGGGAGGCCGAGGCAGGGGCCGACGTGCTCGTCGACGAGGGAGGTCAGAGCACGGCCGGAGGTGCCCGACGTTGAGGCTGCGGCAGTCGGAGACGCTGCGAGGAAGACGGTCGGGTGAAAAAAAAAACGCTCGCGAGAAACAAAAGATCAAAACGGTATGTTAGTAACCAGTGGCAGGGGGGTAATTTTTTACCCAAAAGTAGCTAAAAGTAGGGGAAAGCTACTTTCAATTTTGTACTAAAGTAAAAGCTGCTTTTGACGTAAAGCAGTTGTGGCTTTTGAGCCCTTAGGTTGGCTTTTGACTTTTATAAAAATAAAAAGCAGGTTTAAAAGCTCAACCAAACATGACCTTACACGTATATTAGGATGATGAGATTTTTTTATTCATACTATTATAATTTTTAAAGATGTATACAAATACGTATACTTCATTGCAGCGCCTCTCTCCGTCACTGACGCACGGGCCCACGTATCATCTTCTTTGTTCTCCTCTTGCCTTCTTCCATTGCTGAGCAGTATCCGCACGCCTGCTAGTGAAGTTCTACTACGACAATCTGGAGAGCGACATGGTGAGGGATTGCTTCCTAACCTGCGCGCTATGGCCGGAGGACCACAACATCTTCAAGGAGGAGCTCGTGCAGAGCTGGATCGGACTCGGCCTGCTCCCGGATCTCGGCGACATCGAGAGGCCCACAGGTTCGGGCTCTCGGTGATTGCCATCCTGAAGGACGCGTGCCTGCTGGAGCCGGGGGACAACCACCCTCGACGAGGAGCGGCTAGCGCCCGGTCGCTCAACCTGCGCAAGGCGCGCGCCGTTCCGCTGCTGTCCCCAGAGCACACGCCGGAGCTTGTGCAGGAGAGCCTGCGGGAGCTGGCGGTCTACTCGTCCGACGTCGAGGAGATCGTAGCCGACGCGCACGTGCCCAGGCCGCGTGCTGCTGCTGTGCGCCCGCGTGCTGCTGCTGCTGCTCGCCATCGCCGTGCTGCTGCTGCTTGCCACCGCCCAGGCCGCGAGCTCCCTGGCCGCGTGCTGCTGCTGCTGCTCGCCATCGCCCAGGCCACGAGCTGCTCGCCACCGTCCAGGCCGCGAGCTCCCCGGCCGCGTGCTGCTGCTGCTGCTCGCCATCGACGGCGGCGGATGCTGCTCAGCAATGGAAGATGGCAAGAGGAGAAAGAAGATGACACGTGGGGCCTGTACATAGGGGAGAGGGGCTGTAATAAAATATACGTATTTATATATACCTACAGCTGAGTACAAGGCTTCTTCGTATGTATTTTTGTGGAAAGCGAAGAATTATAATGATATTCTTTGCAATAGGAGAATAACTAGGAAACCAGGCGCGGCGCCCTTCTACAGCGGCGAGCCGACCATTGCTACTAATAAATGATTACATTTTTTAGTCCTCCTTTGATGTGTAGGACTTAACATGAGCTCTAATTTTTTTCGACATATATGCAACAACAGTTACGAGCCGATATGTTGGCAGCTGAATATTCACTTATGTAATTTTTACTTAGTTGGCACACTTTTAGCAATTGCAAAATCGACTACTAACAAGCTAAGAAAAGTCATAAACGATCAAATTTGCATGGACCTTGTACCAGCATCGTTTGATCTGTGAGCCATACTTCAGAAATATCTTGGGGAAAGTATAATAGGAGGTAACTCATAATAGATACAACAAAATTTGTCTTCCTTGTACTCAAGATATTGTAAAGTAAAGGATGGTAAAAAGGACTTCAAGTAGAGGTCGAAACTGAATATGTTGTATAGGTGAATTTATAACCACAGATCAGGCCGATTGCGAGCGTAGGAAAATAGTGCCAGTGCATGACACGGCGATCATTGTCGTAGTGTAGCACACTTGCATGGTAGAATGTCAAGGGCAGTGACGCCCAAGATAGCTGGACCTCGACTGCGAAGCTCGTAGTCACGATCCGTTGTCGTCGGCAGGGTTATACCCCCACGCCGCCGCCGTCTTCGTCAACCGGGTTATGCCCCCTAGTTGCCAGCTTAGAGAGAAAGAGGTAGGAGATAGGCTGATAATGCTTAATTGATTTCCAACGTGTGGTTACAATAATATATGGCAAAAGGCCCAACTAAAAGGAGCAACAATCTCCTTAATCTTAGGAACAAATAACAGAAAAGCTATCCTACTTTCCTTCCTAGCCACCAGCGTTGCTTATGCCCTGTGCCTCCTCCTGCGCGGCTGCTGCCCGCTCTAGGACGCGGTGCACGTCACGGGCCCGACGCCTTCTCACATACGTGCGCCCGACCATGACATCTCCCTCTCCGACGAGAGTCAGCTCGTCTCGTCCTCGAGCTGGAAAGAGGGGAACCTGGCGCGGAACGTGTCGGTGTCCTCCCAAGTAGACGACGCCGCTGAACAGTCTTTCCACTTGATGAGCACCTGCGGAACGCCGCGGGCAAGACGGTAGCGCACCGCGCGCTCAGGCTCCGGCTCGATGGCGCCATGACGGAGCAGGGGGTAACGGCGGTGTCTCAGCTGGTGGAGCTCCTAGGAACTTCTTGAGGAGGCCCACATGGAAAACATTGTGAATACGAGCGCCCGTCGGAAGAGCAAGATGGACGGCGACATCGTTGATGAGCTCAATGACACGGTATGGCCCGACGAAACGAGGCTTGAGCTTGCCGCCCACAGCTTGAGGCAGCGAAGACGCCGAGCGTTGCCGGAGACGAAGTAGAGCCCAATCACCGACCTGGTAACTGACTGGGCGATGGTTGCGGTCGTAGTACAGCTTCTGCGTGGCCTGCGCTTGCTCTAGGCGGTAGCGGACGTCGGCCAGGAACTCCGCGCGCTCCTCCATAGTCTTGGCGATCGCCTGCACCTTGGTGTCGCCCGGCTCATAAGATCTGATCGAGGGTGGGTCGCGCCCGTACACCACGCGGAAAGGAGTGTCCCGCAAGGATGACTGGTACGCCGTGTTGAAGAGGTACTCCGCCCACGGCAGCCAATGGACCCATTGGCGAGGCCGATCCCCCGTCAGGCACCGCAGGTACATGATGATGACGCGGTTGGTCGACTCGGACTGCCCATCTGACTGGGGGTGGAACGCCGTCGTCATGTGTAGCTTGGTGCCCATCAGTCGCATGAGCTCTTGCCAAAAGGAGGATGTAAAGACTGTGTCCCTATCAGAGACGATGGACTGAGGAACGCCGTGTAGACGAACGATGTCGGTGAAGAAAGCTTGGGCAACGGATTCAGCGGAGTACGGATGCACCAACGGAATGAAATGGCAGTACTTGCTGAACCGATCCACCACGGTGAGGATCACTGACTTGCCGCGGACGTGAGGGAGGGCCTCCACAAAATCGAGCGCGATGTCCGTCCAGACACCCTATGGCACCGGCAGCGGAAGGAGCAGGCCCACCGGCTGAAGGTGCTCTGATTTGTACTGCTGACACACAGCGCACACTCGCACCATGTCCTACACCTGTTGCTTCATGTTGGGGAAGTGGAAGTCGCGCCGTAGCCGGTGCAAGGTGCGCTGGACGCCCTCGTGGCCGTCCGCATGGACCGCCCCCATGATTTCCTGGAGCAGCGGAGAGGTGGGCGGGATGTACAGCTTGCCGGCGAACTGGACCATGCCGTCAACAAGCGTCCAAGGCGCCTGGCGAGACCCGGCTGTGATCTCAGCCTGGAGGGCGACGAGGGCCAGGGTCGTCGAGCTGGGCTTGGCGCAGGCGGTCGATGAAGTCGAAGCGGGGGGCCGAGAGAGCGAGCAACACCCCGTCCTCAGTGTCCCGCCTGGACAGCACGTCTGCCACGGCGTTCGCAGCGCCCGGCTTGTACTCGACGGAGAAATCGAAGCCCAGCAGTTTGCCAACCCAATGGTGTTGTGGGATGGTGGCGAGGCGCTGGTCCAGCAGATACTTTAGACTGTAGTGGTCCGTCTTGACGCTAAAGCGGCGTCCCCAGAGATACGGGCGCCAGTGCCGCACAGCCTGGACCAACCCGATGAGCTCGCGCTCATAGGCCGCAAGAGCGCGGTGTCGCGGCGCCACCGGCCGACTAAAGAAAGCGATCAGATGCCCGTCTTGGATGAGCACAACCCCGAAGCCATGGGACGACGCGTCACACTCGACCACGAACGGCTTGGCGAAGTCGGGCATGGCCAGGACCGGTGCTGCAGTCACGGCGGCCTTGAGGTCTGCGAATGCCGCGGCGGCCTTCGGACTCCACGAGAAGCCCTCCTTCTTGAGCAGGCCGGTGAGCGAGCGAGGCATCGGCCAGTCGTGTATGGCCTGTACCTTGGCCGAGTCCATGGCCACACCCGCCGCCGAGATCGTGTGGCCGAGGTAGGCGACCGAAGGCACCCCGAACGCGCACTTGGAGCGCTTGACGAAGAGAACATGGCGACGTAGCTCCTTGAGGACCGCGCGGAGGTGCCGGAGGTGGTCCGCCCATGACTTGCTGTAGATCAATATATCGTCAAAGAAAACGAGTACAAAGCGACGAAGGAAGGGACGCAGTACGTCGTTCATGAGGGCCTGGAATGTCGCCGGGGCGTTTCACAGCCCGAACGGCATCACCAAGAACTCATAGAGGCCGTCGTGTGTGCGGAACGCCGTCTTATGGATGTCCTCCGTCCTCATGCGCACCTGATGGTACCCGGAGCGTAAGTCGAGCTTGGTGAAGAACCGGGCACCATGAAGCTCATCCAGCAGCTCGTCGATGACGGGGATGGGGTACGCATCCTTCATCGTGAGCGCATTCAGCTCGCGGTAGTCGACGCAGAATCGCCACGATCCATCCGGCTTTTTGACGAGGAGGACCGGGGAGGAGAAAGCGGAGTCGCTGCGCTTGACGATGCCTTGGGCGATCATTGCGTCGCGCTACTTCTCTAGCTCATCTTTGTGTGCAGCCGGGTACCGGTACGGGCGGACCGCCACGGGAGTCGCGCCGGGCTTGAGGACGATGCGGTGTGTCTGGCCCCGCTCCGGAGGCAGGCCACTTGGCACGGCGAAGACGTCGGGGAAGTCATCCAGGAGCGCGTCGAGGAGTGGTTCTACGGCCTCAGTAGCGTGTAGACGGGCAGGAGCCTTGGGGGCGATGCCGTGCCAGCAGACGGACCTACTCGCATGCTGGAACGCCATGGTGCCATCCGCCAGGTTCCACACGATGTCCCCTAGTGGCGCCATCCAATTGGTGCCCAACACCACGTCATAGCCTGCAAGGGGCATAATAAATAGATCGACCTGGAACTCCAAGCCATCAATGAGCACTGGAGCGTGGCGGAGCACCCCGGGGCAGGAGACACGTTCACCGTTTGCCACGGTTGCCGTGAGCCGAGGGCGCGGTTCGATGGGAACACCGGCGCATCGGGCGGCGTCCTCCCCAATGAAGCTGTGCATGGAGCCGGTGTCGATGAGCGCGATGAAGTCGGCCACTCCAACTCGTACCCGGAGCTGGATCGTGTTGCTGCCGGGAATGCCTGACGACCACGTGCAGGGAAAACACCGGGGCTTCCTCGTCCGCTGCCTCCCTCGTCCAGCTCGACACCGTCGATGTATAAGATACGACGGCATGTGCGGTTATGGCCCCACGAGTATGGCTCGTTGCAGTTGTAGCAGAGACCAAGGCGACTGTCGTTCCGCTTGTTCCTCGACCGAGAGACGCCGCACCGGATTGGCTGCTCCTCCTCGGATCGGCGGTGCCGATAGGGCCTGTACAACGGGCACCGGTAGTACGGGTGCCGCTGGAACGACGGCAGGCGCGTGGCGGCATCGCCGGGGCCGGTAGCACCGCGCGCTGGCGCGGCTCGGGCTGGAGCGGCTGGCACCCGCTCGAGCTCCATCAATTCGACCTGGCGGGCGAGGCTCATGGCCGCCGCGAGCGTCTCCGGGTTGTGGATGCAGGACGACGTGGCTGAGCGGCGGAAGGAGGCCGCCGGTGAAGAGTTGGACGCGCTGCGCTTCGTCAAGTCGGCCAGCACGCGGGAGGAGGGCCTGGAAATGGTTGGCGTACCCCTCCACTGTCCCGGTGCGCCGGCATTCGGCGAGCTCGAACATCGGGGCGGATCAGAGAGGTGGGCCAAACCGCAGATTGAGGAGGTCCTTGAAATGACCCCACGGCGGCGTGCCCTCATCATCCTGGAGCTGGGTGAACCACAACTACGCGATGTCGTCCAGGTAGTACGACGCCATGCGCACGCGCTCCTCCCCCATGGTCCGGTGTTGGTGGAAATAGGCCTCGCACTTGTTGAGGAAGAGCATTGGGTTGGTCGTGCCGTCGAAGCGGGGAAAATCCCACTTCCTGTGTTTTGGGTGGAAGTCTTGATCACGTGGCTCGTCCGGGCGACGGTTGTCGCTGCCACCGGAAGACGACGAGGACTTGTCCTTCATGGTCGCCATGTCAGACTTCACGGTCGTCAGCTCGGCGTTCATGGTCTTCAGCATGTTCATGACCTCGGCGAGGGTGGGTTCGGACATGGTGGCTGGACTGGGCGCAGAGGCGGTGGGCGATGGGGGCGAGGTTGCGTCGGCGGCGGTGGTGGGCGGGCTGGAGCGAGTGGGAGAGGATCGGCGTGACCGTGATACTCGGTTGTCAAGGGCAGTGACGCCCAAGATAGCTGGACCTCGACTGCGAAGCTCGTAGTCACGATCCGTCGTCGCCGGCAGGGTTATACCCCCACGCCGCCGCCGTCTTCGTCAACCGGGTTATGCCCCCTAGTTGCCGGCTTAGAGAGAAAGAGGTAGGAGATAGGCTGATAATGCTTAATTGATTTCCAACGTGTGGTTACAATAATATATGGCAAAAGACCCAACTAAAAGGAGCAACAATCTCCTTAATCTTAGGAACAAATAACAGAAAGCTATCCTACTTTCCTTCCTAGCCACCAGCGTTGCTTATGCCCTGTGCCTCCTCCTGCGCGGCTGCTGCCCGCTCCAGGGCGCGGCGCACGTCACGGGCCCGACGCCTTCTCACATACGTGCGCCCGACCATGACATAGAAGGATGCAGATGAAATGCAATGCAATTTGACTGGTTACCACCTAAAGCACAAAGACATTATGTCAGTATATTTGACACGCAAATGTACTGCTGTTTTTCAGTGTAGAAAACAATGACCTGTGGTAGTCGAAATGAGGTGTCTCTAGACAGTGACGAAGCCAGAAAAAAATTTAGGAGGGGACTGAACAAAAGAATAGAGGTTTTTTTATCTTCTCTTAACCTTAGTCCCTCCTACCTAATACATGTATGCATAAAATTTTAAAGGAGGACTTAGGAAAACTCCACGTGCTCAGGATTAGCCCCACCGCTGGCTACGTCCCTGTCTCTAGACATACATATAGTGTGCTAAACTAAGTTTCTCCCTAGCTAACTAAAACAAATTTCTAGGCAAACATTAGCATAGAAACACTCTTCTTATATAAACAGAAATCACGAGTTTCAAACATCATAAATTGAACTAATTGATGTTTCTAAATAGTGTATTACCTGGAAGACTGGAACAACTGGGCTCTCCGCAGGTTCAACATAGATGATCTTGAAACATGGGTTACTTTTCAACACATATTATGTATATCTTAATCTTGAGATTCCATGTCTTGCATCATGTTAAATTGTAGGAATTGAAGTTCAGGGTTTTAGGTTATGGCATTGCAAATCTGAGAAACGAACTTCTGAGTTTCAGATTATATCATAATTAAAACTTTAGAATTACACAATCAAACTACAATATGTTATGATTGGCAAACATAAGGGATGCATCCTGCAGAGCATAGACTATATACTAAGCAATAAGCAGTAGTTAAATGAGGTCAAGTGGTTGCTAATATTCAGAGACTAAAAGCAATGAGCAACATTTTTTTTCACTGAAAATTTCAAATTGTACCAAGCTATGCACATGATAACCAGGAGTCTAGGATATACTTTAAGACACAGAGCAAGGATACTTCAACTTCAATGATACACTCCCACATGGTTCTGGTATTCCACACTTTCTTTGCCTGAAATGAGGCCTGTGGAAATTTAACATGGCCTCATTCAGAGATAGAGCAAGGACACATGCGCTTGGAGATTATGGTGTTCCACGCCAAGATTATCGGCTGCAGCATTTAGTCAAACAGCTTCTGCGCACAGGCAGGTCCGTGATCTTGCGCAGAAGATTATCAGCCCCTGAAGCTTGATGTGTGCCTCCTAGTGAGCATGGTGGGCACATCACTCTCCCGTTTGGCTGGTGCATGGTGGCGGCGGCGGAGACAGCCAGGGGCTCTGTTGTGCTTCGATAAGTTGCTGCTAGAACGTGAAATGGACATGCGTGGCAGTGAACCGTGCCCGCAGCACCCTTGGCCGCGTCGCTCATGGTCTCGAGCCATAGTATCTGCAGGGTCTCGGCGGCAAGCCCAAGGTGCTGACCAACGGTGTCCATGTGGAAGACTCCGCGCTCACCGTACTGCCTAGGGGCGGCATCGAGGGAAGGGGAGATGAGGTTCAAGGGAGGTGAGGAAGCACGGTACGCCGTCTTGTGGCATCCTGCGCCAGAGCCAACGACCTGCCCCGCGCCGCGCCGCACTCGTTTCGCCCACACCAAGCGCTGCCGGCGTCGCCCGCTTCGCTGGGGAAGGTGCGAGGGCGGGCGGCGGATGGAGCGGGAGGATGGAGACGTGCCAGTGTCACTGAGGGGGCGAGTCGTCTGCTGAGCGGGTTCGCGAACATTCGCGACCGCCCGTGCTTGCGACTTAATGGGTGAGACCCGAACGGATCCGTAATCGGACGGTTCATATCGCGAGTTCGCCTGATCCGACGGCTCGCGGGTTATCAGATGACGTAGATATCGGGTCTGCCCGAACCTTGGCCCGGATTAAAAGTATAGAGATAGAGATAACGGCGTTTTTCTAAAGTTCGAAAATTATAATAATATGAATAAAAAAACCCTAGGATCATAAGGTGATTTGATTTCTAAACCGTACTTTTCAGTTAATAAATAATATTTTTTTCTCAGTCAACGGAGCCGTGGCTTATCTGACGAACGAAAACGCACAAAACTGACGACCCCGTTCCGTTTCGACTTCGACCCACGGCCACGCTGCCCGCACGGATCTCAGGGCACCTAGACCCCGTACAGTTCTTTCCTCGACGCGGCGAAGCATCCTCTTCCACAGTTTCCTTCCTCTAGTTGCCTTTCCAGAGCGAACTCTCAACTCCCCGAATTTCCTTCCCCCCGAAGTCCCCAGCCCCACCCCATCCTCCGATCCCCTCCACTTCCGCACCGCCTCCGGCCACCGCGTCCGCCCCGATGTCGTCGGCGGCGGGGTCCTCTAACGTGATGCTCGCCATCCATGAGAAGAAAACGACTGCTACTGATCTCTACCGCCCGCTGCGCCTCTACATCGCCTCCGTCTACTCGGAGCGCGAGGCCGCCGCGGCCGACGACGACCTTACCGTGGTGCGCGACCTCCGCGCCGCTGTCGAGCAGCCCTCCCTCCCGGACCCGTCCTCCCTGGAGCAGCGCCGCGACGCGCTCCTCGCCTACGCGCGGGCCCTGGCGCTCGTGGAGCCCCGCTTCCCCATCTCCACCGACCGCGCCCACGTCCACTCCCTCACCTTCACCTGGCACGATACCTTCAAGGGGAATAAGAAGTGCGCCCTCGCCTCCGTTCACCTCGAGAAGGCCGCCGTGCTCTTCAACCTCGGCGCCGTCTACTCCCAGATCGCGCTTGCCGCGGACCGCTCCACCGACGTCGGGATCAAGACCGCGTGCGGCGCCTTCCAGAGTGCGGCGGGGGCGTTCGCGTGGCTCAGGGAGAGCGGAGTCGCGGCCAAGGCTGTCGCTGCGGGGGCCACCACCGTGGACATCACGCCCGAGTGCGCCGGCATGCTGGAGAAACTCATGCTCGCGCAGGCGCAGGAGTGCTTCTTCGAGAAGGTCATAGGTGGAGGGAAGCCACCCGCGCTGTGCTCCAAGGTGGCGCGGCAGGTGCGTGGTTACTTCCTGTTGTTCAGGTTTTTGCGGTATGGGAGCTTAGATTGGATTGATGTGGAATGAATGAAAGCTCTGAATGTTTCTTAAGTTGTTTAAGCATTTACAATATGTTTACCAGCCATAAAGTGAATTCACGATGTTGTAGTGTTGAGGACTTAAGAGAGAATTATAGTATGCTGAACCCTAAGCTAGGGAAGTCCATTTATCTAACATCAAGATAAACCTAATTATCGATGCAGACGTTAGCCATAGAATCAAAGCAGGGTGGATCAAGTGCCGAAAAGCTTTTGGCATCCTTTGTGATAAGAGGGTACCACAAAAACTAAAAGGCAAGTTTTATAGAACGACGATTAGACCGGCTATGTTGTATGGAGCTGAATGTTGGCCTACAAAGATTTGTCATGTTCAACAACTGAGTGTTGCAGAAATGCGTATGTTGTGATGGATTTGTGGTCACACAAGAATGGACCAAGTTAGGAACGATGATATACGTGACCGCCTAGGGGTAGCACCAATTGAAGAAAAGCTTGTCCAACATCGGTTGAGGTGGTTTGGCCATGTCCAAAGGAGACCTTCAAAGGCACCAGTGCATTGTGGAGTCCTAAGCCAAGCTAATAATATGAGAAGAGGTAGAGGTAGACCGAAATTGACATGGGGGGAGGCAATAAAAGAGATTTGAAAGCTTGGGATATACTTAAAGATCTATCAGCCTGTTCGCTTATTGGTTTTAGTCAGGGCTTACCAGTCAGCCAACAGTGTTTTCCTCTCACAACAAACCAGCACTAGCCGGGCTTATCAGCCCAGAAATAAACCAGCGAACAGGCTGTATGTTTGAATAGGAGTGCTTGGAAAGTAGCTATTGACGTGCCTGAACCGTGACTAGGGACTCTTGGTGGGTTTCAACTCTAGCCTACTCCAACTTGCTTGGGACTGACAGGCTTTGTTGTTGTTGTTGCAAGATAAACCTAATTCTAGAATAATTCTATAGGCCTATGGGGTGGTTAACTTTTTGATTGAATCGTATTTAGGACTTAGCAAGCAAGTTCGTGTGTGTATCCAGTTGCGAGATTAGTTCCTACAACTGATTTGATTTAGTTATATATGATGACTTAATTGTATATGAGTTGCACGGTTCATTTTAGCTACCATTAATACAGCACATTCTTATTCATGATGCCGTACAGTTCTTTCTTCTGCAAAACTTTGGTGTCAATGTGCTATCTAACTAATTCTTGGTCATTACATGTTCACATATCTTTTCAGGTGGGCATATTCTATGAAGAAGCATACGCAGCTCTCAGTGCACCTCCTCTAAGTCAGCACTTTGATAAGACATGGGTGTCCCATGTCCAGCTGAAAGCTGCTCAATTCTACGCCGATGCTTGCTATAGGTATTCATTAGATCTTCATCAGAAAGAAGAAATTGCTGAGGAAATTGCACGTTTAAAGATTGGTATGAGTGCCTTGGCAGATGCTAAGAAGGCTGCGAAGGGAGTTGCTGCCCAGCTTCTGGATTCCGTCAACAAGCTCGAAAGTAACATGAAAACCAACTTGGAAAGGGCTATGAAGGAGAATGATCGTGTTTACCTGATGCGGGTTCCAGCTGCTGGTTCCTTGGGAGCCCTCCCTGCAGCGTCCCTTGTAAAGCCTACCTCTTTGGCTGAAGTTTTAGATGCCAGCAAGGAAAGGCTTTTTTCATCACTTGTGCCTGATGGCAGCATGAAAGCACTCTCTAAGTACACAGAGATGGTAGATAATATTATCCGGACCCAGGCAGAGAAATTGCAGCAAGCTAGTGAGATCACTAGAGTCAGGCTGAAGGAAATGGACTTACCAGATTCTATTCTTTCATTGGAAGGAAATATAACCTTGCCCTTGGATCTGAAGGAAGACGTAGAGGCTGTGCAGATAAGTGGTGGCCCTGCTGGCTTAGAATCTGAGTTGCAGCAGCTTAGGGATTTGAGCAGGGTCAATCAGGAACTACTTGTTCAGACTGAAGAACTTCTACAGAAGGAGGCGAATGAAGACGCACAATTTCGTACACAATTTGGGAGTCGTTGGACTAGACCTCAATCAAGCACCCTAACCAAGAATATTCAGGATAGATTGAATCTGTTTGCTTCTAATCTCAAGAGAGCTGCCGATAGTGATTCTCTGATTGAACAAGGCGTGAAGGAGAACTATCCATTGATGTCTGTCCTTGACAAAAGACCGGTGAGAGTTTAACATTAGTATATAACATGAAACTAAAAGTATAATTAGGATCTAACATTTGAGTGGATTACTTATCTTTATTTGCTTCCCAATGAACCGTGACTCTTTTCTGTGATGATCATTTTATCTAGATAGTTACATGTACCTGTTCTCTGTTGCAGATAGAGTCTGCACTTCCAAGTATTTCCAGGCCTATCATGTCCTTGGATGGCAATGAAGATGCCATTGTTGGAGCCCTGAAACAAAGCTTGGTAATGTACATTAGTTTTTATAACTGGTAGAATATGTAGTAACTAGTAAGACTGCTTTTTTTTTTTGAACTTGGCAAAGCTTACTTTTATTTGTCAACAGAGACAACTGGAGTCTCTTGGAGCACAAAGGGCTGGTCTCGAAGACATGCTCAAAGAAATGAAAAGAAAGGTGCATCTATTGTTCCTGTAGTTTTCATTATAGTTCTTTTTTTCACGAGATTTTTCTTGGTCGTACCTGTAGAATACATTTCATCTGGTGCTAGCATTAAATTACAAGCCATGGGTTTGTTTTACTTTCTCAGTGAACATATCATGCTTAAAGTTTTAATGTTCTTGACTTCTTGGAGTGCTGTATTAGTACTAATTCATCGTGGGCTCCTATGACTATGACTATGAGTGCCTTTGTGTATTATGTTGTTGCTCTACTTAGTAATATTCTGCTTTGCATTGCCCCTTCCAAATTCCACTTAACAAAAAAATCCACTTGACAAGATTTTATGGTGGTCCTGATGGATTGCTTTTCAAGTTTGTTAGTCCTTCAACTAAGCTGAAATTCATTCATCATCTTCCATTACTTAGAAATTAGTGATAAATAACCGATGATGTGGTCATATACTATAGTATTTAGTGCGCTGAGAAGATCCATTTTTGCCAGGATGATATATTGCCTAAGTTGATGGCTGGTGTGGGATCACATGATGATCTTTTCAAGAAGGAGATGGCTAAGTATGATCCTATCTGTGCTGATATTGCTGATAACATTGAGGCACAGGAACAATTATTGCTACAAATACAGGTAAGCAGGCATACCTGATAAATACTGGTGGTGCAGGCTCCTTTGAAACTTTCTTTGTGTTAAATTTGCGTAAAGTTCTATCAACAACATATGTGTATTAAAACTGAGTAGTAGCATCGTTGTTTTGCAATTGAGCGATTTGACTCCAGAGATGAGAAAAGGAAGAAACAGTGGGAGAAGTGTTTATAAGAGCCCAATGCCCTATATTTTGCCATGTACTTTCGTCTTGTGTCTGACACTTAGATACTGGATCCTTGCACAGGCACAAAACGAGCAATTTGCTGCTGTATTCAACCTAGAGGATTACAAAGGTAACCTTTCTGGGATTTTTTCTTCGCGTCACAGTTGTGATAGAATGCCTTTACATTTACTTTTGTAACTTGCTTTATACATTGAATCCAAAAGTTACAACATGCTCTTTAGGTATTGTAATTTTCATCATGTCAACAAGGTTTTACAGTTATTGCTTCAGGAGTATACTCCCTCTGCCCCTTTTTAATTGTCGCTGGAGTCTTTGTGCTGGTCAAATTTTCTTAAGTTTGACTAGGTTTGTAGAAAATATTAGTAACATTTGTATCTCCAAATATGTTTGTTATGAAAATAGATTCAACAATCTATCTAATGATACTAATTATGTACCATAAATATTAATATTTTGATTATTTTCTTTTATATATTTGATCAAAGTTGAAGGGCGGGCCTGGTGCAAGCGGTAGAGTCTTACCGCCTGTGACCGGAAGGTCCCGGGTTCGAGTCGCGGTCTCCTCGCATTGCACAGGCGAGGGTAAGGCTTGCCACTAACACCCTTCCCCAGACCCCGCACAAAGCGGAAGCTCTCTGCACTGGGTACGCCCTTTATATATTTGATCAAAGTTGAGTATGTTTGACTTCTCGGGAAGTGAGAGCGACAATTGAAAGGGACGGACGGAGTTTGGGCTGATTTTTCAGCAAATTATCTGCTTTAACTATACGTGTGATGTACTGCTGCCTTTTGCAATTTCCACTTTTGTACTTTAACAACTTTTTTTTTAATTTGTTTGCCTTATGGGTGATAACTTCATGCAGTATTTTATTTTGGTAATGTTCTTTCCATTCTTGAGCCCATCAATTACAGTGGTTCCCTAGATCACGCTGGCCGGTTGGGTAGTTATTGATTCGTGGGCATTTTTGTGCAAATTTCAGCAATTTGTCTGCTTCAGTTGTCCATAAAGCTTCCTTAGCAGGCTAGGTGTTGCTTGTATGCATGCCTTTTTCCTGCATGTGCGCCATTTTCTGGAGTAACTTCAAATTTGATACTGCTCTGCTTAATTTCTACTCCCTCTGTTCCAAATTAGAGGTCACTTTAGCTTTCTCGTCCTAAGTCAAACTTCTCTAACTTTGACAAAGTTTTTAGAAAAAATATTAACATCTACAAGTTCAAATAAATGCACTGTCAAGACATATTTCATGGGGAACATAATGAAACTAATTTGTTGTTGTAAATGTTGATGTATTTTCTTGTGAACTTCAATCGAAGTTAAAGAAGTTTGACTTAGGACAAAAATTGACCTATAATTTTGAACGGAGGGGTAACCTGTAATCATTGTTAACATGGAACTGTTATCACAGTCAGGTGCTATTATTTTTTAGATTGAGGAGTCGGATCTTCGAACAATGTAATGTGTAATTCTTTTTCTTTGTGCAAAGCTAATGTGTAACTTTGATATGTTAAACTCCTTTTTTTTCAGCTGCTCGTGAGAGATGTTACAAGCAAATCACTGCTGCTGTTGCTAAATACCGGGAGTTTAAAAAGAACATTAACGAGGGCCTAAACTTTTATGTTACTTTACAGGTGTGATTGCATTTCCATTTTCATATTGTTCCATTTGCATTTAACATAGGAATGCTGATGTCTCCTCTCGAATGGGCTACTGATTTTGGGATGATCCCTGTGTACAGGAAGCAATAGGCAAAATAAAACAGCAGTGCAGTGACTTTATAATGACCCGAAACATTCAATGCCGTGAAATGATCGAAGATGTGCAGAGGAAGGTGGCGGGCTTCAGCTTCTCGTCCTCCGGCCACTCTATGCAGAGGAATGCTTCTGTACCTCAGAGCAGCCCATCACCACCGCCGCATGCTCAGGCTCCCTATGCCTCTCCACCTGGGGTAGACTCAAGGCCTGGATATTCTCAACCGGAGCCAAGACCTGCATACTCACAACCATACCCTCCATCCTATGGTGCGCCAGCGCAACAGCCTCCATACGGTGCACCACACCCCAGTCAGTACCATCAGCCAGCGCACCAGGCGCCTCCTGGTCATGACTATGGTCAGCCGGCCTATCCTGGATGGCGTGGGCCATATTACAATGCCCATCAGTCGCAGCAATCTGCGCCATATCCACAGCCACCGTACAATGCCCCTGGGGCTTACCCTCCGCACCAGAGCAACTATTACAGGCCTCAATAAGTCATCTTGTCGTTGCTGCAACTATTTGTTTGTTTCTTTTCCATTGGATCTTACCATTGTGGAGTACATTATCTGGTGTACTGCATACGAGAGTTTGGGTGGTGTAATATCAGGTTGATTAGAAGGTATAGCTTGTATGATTTGTACGTATAATAATGTGCTGGATGTGTTGTAATACACGGCTACATTCTCATATGCATATTGCAACACCTACGTCAATCTCAGCATCGCCCCTTTGTGTGACAATTGCCTTGACACGTCTCAGTCATCACCATGGCGCCTCATTTGTGCCCCATCGCCCATCGGCAACACATGGATAGTTCAGACACTGAGGGATTGTTAGATCATTGGCTTTCACCTTGGCTTCTTTTCCAATCTCACCGTTTGTGGCTCTCCTTTTGTGACTGTGGAAGGTATATCACGACTAGCATATAGTTAGTTGGGATTATGATCCCATGTGTTGGCTTGACCCTTGTCATGCAAATCATCCCATTCAACCCAATTCTATTCCTTCTATAGTAGTGCATATATGATGATTGTGTTAGTGCAAGCCAAGTTTAACAGCGTACATGTTTCTTCCTTTTGTTTTCTGCTTGTGTTAGCCTGTTAGGCTTGTTGGACTAAAATTGTGCTTGAAATGTAAACCAGGTATTATATCTCACAATTTTTAAAATATCCTAAAACCGTAAAAAAAACATGTTCCCATGATTGAACAGGTTACCTAGCCCAGTTCAAGGAGTGTATCACCAAACTATGCGCATTTAATGTTGAATGCCTTCGTTGTGGTTCCAAATAATTTTGGGGGCTCCACCTGTCGTTCGTGTCCTTTGGGATATATGATGCACAAGGAACCTCCTGTATATTGTGCTTAAAACACATTTTAACAAGCTCAGTGGCACTTAATATAAACGATTAAATACAGCAAAGCAGTGACCAGATCGATAGGCATCAACTGGTTTTGTCCCCGTTCGCGTGTCCTTAAACCCGGCTTGATTCGCTTATTTTTTTATCCGGAACAGTGTTTTTCTCTCACAAATTCCTCCAACATTCTTCCAAACCATCCAGATTCCTCTAGAATTCAGACAAGCGAACAGGACCATGTATATCGGTTTTGTGCAGGAACAGTTCCTAGAAAAGGTGAATGAACTACTCTGTGACTGAGCATCAATTTTTCCTAATTCCACCTCAAATTCCAACCTCTCCACCTGCAGATGCGGTAGACCCGCACTTAGGCGCACCGCTGGAACTACGAAGAACAATGACCTCATCTTTCACACATGTCCGGCCTGTTACTGTAACGAGTTTGTTGAACAGCTATGATTTAGGTTTAGTAATAAAAACTGACAATAGGAGGTATCAATATCTCAAATGACTCCGGCAACGCCTCCCATTTAGTAGCTTATAAAATGTATGTATATTCAGTCTGTTTGCTAGGCCGTATTCGACTTATAAGTCATGGCTAGCCAACGAACAGTTTTTTTTTTCTCTTACACAAAATCAGTCAACAATACTTTCAGTCATGGCTTATAAGCTAAACAAGCCCAAACGAACAGGGCGATTGTCCACGTACATAACAGTCGTCTCTCAAAAGTAATGAGTGTTATGCCTCCTTTTCACCATGGCGGCGGCGTCGACGCCGGCGGAGTGGCCTGCTGCTCCACTGCTACAGCAGACGCCTTGCAGCCCCACCATGAGGCACCAGGACGCGCACCAGCACAACACTATAGCATCGCGAAACACTGTGCAACCGGACTTTAGTCACATGTTGTGAATCCTAGGACGGCCAGACCGACTTAAATAGTCCAGGTCAAGGACACGTAGTAACCTTCGGTTAACCGTTTTACGGACGAAAGCGCAAGTGGGTAGGTGGGCCCACCCCTCGGCAGAGTGGGCCCGTGCCGGGCATGGGGCATTATAAAATGGTATCAGGGCCAACTCTCGCGGTTTCACGGACATATAGCTCAGGAGCTCGAACAGGTTGCGCATAGCTCTGCAAGAGCATGACACTTGGGCCGGGGAGCTGGGAATATGGACGTGGGCCAAGAGAGTCGATCCTGAGCATTTGTCCCGAATAGGATAAGCCAGTCTAGCATTCGATGAGGACGTCGAATCCTAAGGGGAGGTGATGGTAACATCATGTCTAAATGGGCCGAATTCCGGTTGGGCCGAGGCACTGTAACTGCGCGCGTGGGCTGTGGTTCGCTGTAGCTGCTGGGCACTGTAGCGCTGAGGTGGGCTGGGCAAAAAACGGGTACTGTTGCAGTGAAGCACTGTTTCTCAGTCACTGTTCACGCGTGTAACCAGACTTTAGTCCCAAACTGTGAATTCGGCCCGACCAACTTAAATAGCCAGGCCAAGGATATGTAGTAATCTTCGGTTAACCGTTTTGCGCTAAGCGAAGATGAAAGCGCAAGCGGGTTGCTATGTAGATGAGGCCCACCCCTCGGCATAGTGGGCCTGGGGCGTTATAATAAGGCGTCGCCGCGGCAAAGGCCAGGCCACCCGTCGCGGACGTCGCCGTTGGAGGAGGCTGCCGTCGTGCTGGAAGCGGGCACTGGAATACTTCGGGGCCGGCCACTGGCGGAGCCAAGGGTACAAACTTTTTTATAATATATATAGAGTTTAATAGTCTATATTTATGCTAAAAGAATATAATAAATAACATCTTGTTATATATGTCTACTAATATATCCTCTGGACAACAAAATTGAATATAATACAATTACATAAATATTTTGATTTATCTAAATTTGTTTGTCTACCATGTTAGGACATATATATCTATTGAAATTTTTGGTTCTACTAGAATACTTATGTTGCATTATACTTTACTAGCAAATATGCTCGTGTGTTGCAATGGGAGAAAATCAAAATTTGTATCTTCACTTAGTTACTAAAGATATGTAATTATGCATTTAACCCATCAGCAATGAAGCAATAATTAAATTAGAACATTGACCTTGTATGAAAGTGGGATTTAGAATAATGCCAACCAAATTAGCAAATTCCTTCCATCGTGCAAAATAAGTAGAGATATATATGAACATATTTAATTACCCATGAAATAGCGGAAAAGCTCAGTGGAAAAAAGGAATCCCTGTAGGCAACCCGCCTTGCTCGCTAGGGCATTGTATCTTTTGCACATGTCCGGTATGTTACTTTAACGAGTTTGTGGAACAACTGTGATTTAGGTTTAGTAATAAGGACTATCAATAGTTCGGAGGTTGCCTTAATAAAATGTAGTCCACATACCAAAGGCAATTTTTTTGCCCTTAAGGGCATGTGCTCCCTGCACATCCACATTGGGTTCGCATTAAAATGTGTACACACATTATAAGACAGATTAGCATTGAGATGTGTGAACGGCTGAGTGCGTAAAGGCACGTGTCCCTAAGGGTACATTTTAACTTTCCCTCCACATAGACCACATTCGGCTTGCTGAAATTTGGTTGAAATTGGCTGAAAACACTGTTCTGGTCGAAATATTGTGAGAGAAAATAATGTTCCAGCTAAAAAAAATCGAACAAGTTGGATATAGGGTAAACCGAACGGGGTCATACAGAACAATCGTCTCAATCTCTAAAAAATCATGAGCATGTTCACAATGTTATGCCTCCTTTTCAGCATGAGGGAGGCTGTCACAGCCAATCAACAATACGCGTCGCATAATCTGCACCAGAGGTCTTACTAGTAGGTCTAGGTGGGGCATCCCATCCAAAACACGACTACTGGACACACGTAGTCTGTTCGTTTGGTCGTATTTGACTTATAAGCCATGGCTTATCAGTCAACGAACAATATTTTTCTCTCACATCAAACCGGCCAACAATACTTTCAGTCATGGCTTATAAGCCAAACTAGTCCCAAACAAACAGGCGTTGCTCAGCTCAACTTCATTGTTGAGCATCAGCTTATTTCCTGTAAATTTCGACTTGGCACGGATGCTCGTATTTTCCTGGATTTATTTCAGAATTTAACGGCGATATGTTTTCAGTGGTAGACGATGTCCGCGTCGACAGTGAGACGCCTATGGTAACTTCGTGAATCTCGTGATCTGTCGGCTCAGTTCTTCGGGGGTGGTCATAGAGGTAGAGTTGACTACCCACCACGATCGAAACAAAACAATTGCCGATTTCCTTTACACTGCAATAGTTGGCACTGCATTCCAATCCCATTTACATTACCCGCTCACAAAGCCGAACCAAACAACACCTAAATACAAATATTGTTTCTTCCCTTAGGTGTTTATTATTACAAAAAGAGGTTATCTTTTATTTCCAAACTTTATATTAGAACATATTAGAGTCATGTAGAATTTCAATATTTGTACTATTCAAACCTTGTATATTCAAATACGTTATAATTCCATAAAATTCAAATATTTCAACACGTTCATATCTATTTTCTCTTATTGTCTAGCATTCAAATATTTGAACATATTTTTAATCAAATACATGAAATGTTTCTAGCATACAGTATGATCTTCACATATTACATTTGAAACTCTGGAAACAATCTACAAGACATACAATGTGATCTGTACACATAAGATTCAAACTTTTCAAACATATCGCAGCCTGGTTTGAAATATGCATGACTGATTCATGCTAGGATCTATCTAGAAGACATACATGACTGATTCATGCTAGCTAAATCCTGGTTTGAAATATGCATGACTGATTCATGCTACAAAGAAAACACTTCAATGGGATATAATATAGCAGCCTTACAATAGCCCATCAATAGCCCACCATGATACAAAATTTGATGCACACGAGCGAAATTTACAAGATCCCCCTGATGTCATTGAGTAGTTCAAAAAATGTCGATCCGACACCCTGAGACAGTAGCCACCGGTACCAACGAAAAATTTGGGATTCTTTTTTTTTTTGGCCCAATTCTACAGGTAAAACAAAATGGATTTTGATATTTCTAAAACTTCCGTTTCAAACTGTAAGCCGTTTTAGCTTTTCTAGATCCATAAGTTTTAATATATATATATATATATATATATATATATATATATATACACACACGATAATTGTATTACTATAACCCATAGGGATATTTACCATAACGTTATAGTAAACCGCTTAGTAAAAAGTTACTATAATCTCATAAATTAACATAGTAATTATCGTAACTCAAAGTGGCTACAGAATAAGTTATTTTTGTAACAGCTACAGGGTAGTGTGTGTGTGTGTATATATATATATATATATATATATATATATATATATATATATATATATATATATATATATATATATATATATATATATCAAAAAATTATGCACCTATAGAAAAGCTAAAATGCCTTTACAATCTGAATTTTGAAATTTTTTAAACATACTCTATCCGTTCCAAATTAAGTCATTTTGACTTTTCTAGATTCATAAGTTTTAATATGTATCTAGACAGCCGTTATAACAACAGGGCTCATACATTCAGAATCAAATATACGGCTAGAGACAGCTTGTTACTAAGTATTTCATCAGAGAGAAAAAATATTATTTGTCCTAAGGCATATAATATAAGTTATCTTGAATTAAAAAAAAAAAGTAATCTTGCTTGCACGGTCAATGTCAACAGCCATCCAATCCAAGCTTCCATCAACATCACCGAGATATCTCCAGCTATCTCCAGCCACATGACGAACCCTGCTGACTCTGTTTTCCTCTGCCACGACCATGACACCAGAAGCTATCCCCAGCTTGGGTAAAGTGGCATGCGAGAAGAATGGGGTTGCTGCTGCATGCTCCGGCTGTTCGCGCTAATAAAGCCCTGCAGGAGGCTCTGCGCAGCTTTTGCTTGGTCCAGTGTGCCCTGGATCTCCACCACAGACTCGGAAGAACCATCATGAGTCTCATCTAGCCTCAGTCTTGCACCAGAAATCTGGGGTCAAGTAGAACATTAATGAGAAAATCAATATTTATATATCATAAGAGGACGCATTTCATATAGCAGTGCCCATGGAAGAGAAAAACTAATCATAACTGAGGATGCATTTCATATAGCAGTGCCCATGGAGTAAAAGGCATAATAACTTCATTCTATACCTGACGGATCTCTGCTAGATTGACCCCGCCAACACCGACAATAGACTCCAAAGAACTATTTGGAATCCTCAGTTCAATAGTGCTCGAGAACCTTCTGCCAAAGGAAGGTACTTTCAATGAAATTTGTACAGGTAAAATTAAAATTATGTTTAGGAAGGAAGTAAGGCCTCCAAAGTCATACCCGGTAGCACTTGTCAGTCCTCTGTAATCCTCGCGTCCATGAATTTGTCCAGCAGCCTGTGCAATGATAAAATTTAAATATATACAGAACTTGAGATTTTCTGATAGGCATAAACAATATCAAGAAAAATCGGTTGAAAGTTGAAACCAAGAGTGGCAGACTACATCCCAGCAGCCAAATATATATTGAACCAAGTTGCAAGTGACAACAGATGAGAAGAGTAGCACCACTGTGACCACATTATAGGGTGAACATTGCTGCCACAGAAGTGACACCTAAGACAGCAACATATAATTTTTTCCCCAATATTCAGGAGTACTACCTAATTACGGAACAGAACAGGGACAATGGAACAGTCATGTGTAAAGTCTCAAGCTTCTAATGAAAATTTTAGGTGATGGCCATTTGCAAAAGAGGGAAGCTCGCGTCAAAGATGTACCTCGGTATAGTCATAAGCATCTGAATTTCCATCTCTTGTGATGCCTAATTGCTGTGTACCCCTACTAGAGTAGCTATCAGCAGGCACATGGTCACGATAGGAACGATGAGACGCACCAGGACTGAAAGCCGAGGGAAGTTCTCTAGTAGGAAAGCGTGTGTGTGCTGCATATCTCTCATAAGCAGCTGATGGGGCATTACTAGTAAACATAGGGCTTCCACTAGGATATTCTCTTTTAGAAAAGTAGTCTACAGGATATGCATCAGAAGGATCACGAGGTGCACTTTCGTTTGGCCTTCCATATGGTATAGTACTGGAAGGTTGTCCATATGGTGGATCGTTGGTAGGCCTTCCATATGGATCATTAGCAGGTCTTCCATATGGTGGATTGTTGGCAGGTCTTCCATATGGTGGATCGTTGGCAGGTCTTCCATATGGTGGATCGTTGGTAGGTCTTCCAAATGGTGGAACAACGGCAGGCCTTCCATATGGTCGATCATTGGTAGGTCTTCCAAATGGTGGATCAATGGCAGGCCTTCCATACAGTGGATCATTGGCAGGCCTTCGATACGGTGGATCATTGGCAGGCCCTCCATATAGTGTCGATTTTCTGCTAGGCATATCAACAGGAGGATCATCGAAAGGGGCAAAAGGTGGAGGATTATTGGCAGTACTTGTATCTCTCAAAGTCCTAGTTCTAAGCCTCGAAGCAATCTCTGTGAGGGCTCCTCTTGCAATAGCTGGAGGCCCAGCAACCTGAAAGCTTGGAACAAATGTACAGGTACAACGGAAGTTAACAAATTAAAGGTCCAGATAATAAAAACATACAGAAATATGTTAATGTAGCTGTTATCAAATATTAAGTCACCTGCACAAGTTCATCATCAAAAGACAAGTATTTTGGTTTATCTGCCTTCGAGTAAACTCGAATTTCAGCCCCAGTTCGTCTTCTCATTTCAGTAATCACCTTCCCACCTTCCCCAAGAATACAGCCAACTTTGCTTGATGGTACAACAAGCCTTGTACTTGAATGGCGCTTCTCAGAGGGTGCACTTACTTTATCATGGAGCAAAATGAGTGCCTCAATTGCTGGGGATATTGGTTCAGCTGGTATCTGGATGAATAAAAAGGAGATAAAATTGTGAGTATTGGTACTAGAAAGTGATTGGCAACTCAAAACAAGCTGCATTGTTACCTCCTTAGACGAAACAATGATCAGCCTTTCTCCAGAAGCATCTTTGTCAATCTCTTGAACTTTGATGCGAGCACCAGTCTGCTGCTCTACTCGCCTAACATTAGCCCCACTTTTCCCAATAATTGAACCAATGAGCTCAGAAGCACACAGAATTCTGATAGAAAACTCTTCAGTTTCAGCAACATGATATTGCAGTCCACTTCTATATGGATCAAGCAGGGGTATTGGAGGTGGATGGTCACTATGCAGGTGCGGCAACATTGGATTTTCATGTTGTAGTGGTGTTGGAGACTCGCATTTCCTTTGTGCGCTTGCATCTATTATTTCTTCAAGAGGTCTATTTTCCTTACGAGGATGCTGATGGAGACGAGTAGATATTTCATATAGAGCTTTTCTTACAAGAGAAGGTGCTCCAGATATCTGAAATATCATGACAACAATATGATATATGATACCCATGTACTGATGTCCAAAAGTGAAACTACATGACAAAGACACAAATTTCTAGATACGAGAACATCATGACACAAAATTCCATCGTTTTGTTAATTAAATTAATTGATAGGGAAAATCAAGTTATCGAATCCATGTGAAACTAGACAGGTAGAAGTAGAACAATAATTGATATGTCCACAGCGAATTGTTTATTTCCAGAAAAAATAATACATGAACAATTGATTGCTAATCCAAGTATAAGGAAACAGTATATGAGGCCACAGGAACCAATGGAAGCAAAAGGCATTACCAAGCCGAATAAGACAATAAAGGAGTTTCTACTACTAATACAGCCTTACCTGCACCAGTTCATCACTTTTAAGGGCACACTGGGGAAGGTTTTCAGATGGCAAGACACGGATCCCAGCACCAGTATCACTTCGTAGTTGTTGTATAATGGAGCCACCTTTTCCTAGAAGGCAGCCAACTTGATTGCCTTGAACCAAAATTCGAGCAATCACATCATCAGCACTTTCAGACTTTTCATCATGGGCGACTCCATCATGAATTTCATCAGCCACAATCTTATCATGTATCTTCAATAAGGCATCTTGGGCAAAGCAATGGGGTTTCATGTTCCCTAAGCCATCACTAAATTTAGTTTCAGCTGCTTCATCAGCCAGTTCAGGTTGATTTTGGTAATTGAAGATGATAATTACTCTCTCCTCTGCACCAGGAATGGAATCGGCAACCCTTATCTTGGCTTTAGTTTCCTCTCTGAGGGCCTTAACAACGTCACCACCTCTTCCCAAGACACTGCCTATCTTTTTTACTGGGCACAATACCCTGTAGATGGTTTCAATTGGCTCTGAGGACATAGATGTGTCATCATGCCTAGAGTTTAGCCGTTTCCTCTTTCCGTCCTCAGAATTGGAATGGGTCCTCTTTTTGGAGTTACTTCTTCTAGACTTGCCATAATCCATCAAAATCAATCTTGCAGTTCCCCTTCATCCACATAAAGAATAATCCATCAGCGTAAACAAACTGATAAGATACTGATAACGAGGTCATTATACAAAGATGAAAGGATGCTGCATTCACACATGCCTCTAGCAGCATCCCCAATGACGACACATACAGCCTTGTAGGTTATGCGCGTATAGCTGCTGCTAAATGTTCATGTTGCTATTTTGTACTACAGAACACTAGCATAGGCAATTTTAAGTTCAACGACAGGTGTTGGCTGTTGACCATGTACAGATCAAGGCATCCTGGTGATCAAAAGTCGCATGGATTCAGGATACAGTTACTCACTGTTTGCTTTTAAAATATATAAGTACATTCAAGAAGAGCTCCATATTATTGATTCCCTTTAAAACAAAAATAATGCCCATGCATAACATGGTTCCTTTGGACTCCAAAGTCTCCCGCCATAACTCCAGTTTCTGATTCAAGCCGGACAGGAGTGAATCAGAAACTGGAGTTATGGCGGGAGACTTTGGAGTCCAAAGGTTTTAGACTCAGTAGAATTAAAACTGAGTATATGAGATGTGACTTCGGCACTACTACTCGGGAGGGGAAAGATATTAGTTTGGAAGGTCAAGTAGTGCCTAGGAAGGATACCTTTCGATATTTAGGATCAATGCTATAGAGAGACGGGGATATTGATGAAGATGTTAGCCATAGAATCAAAGCAGGGTGGATGAAGTGGCGCCAACCATCTGGTGTCCTATGTGACAAAAGGGTACCACAGAAGCTAAAAGGCAAGTTTTATAGGACGGCGATTAGACCTGCTATGTTGTATGGTGCAGAATGTTGGCCTACGAAAAGACGACATGTTCAACAGATAAGTGTCGCGGAAATGCGTATGTTGCGTTGGATTTGCGGTCATACAAGAGGGATCGAGTTCGGAACGATGATATACGTGATAGATTAGGGGTAGCACCAATTGAAGAAAAGCTTGTCCAACACCGGTTGAGATGATTTGGACATGTCCAACGGAAACCTCCAGAGGCACCGGTGCGTAGTGGAATCCTAAGCCAGGATAGTAACGTGAAGAGAGGCAGAGGAAGACCGAAGTTGACTTGGGTAGAGGCAATAAAAGGAGACTTGAAAGGATGGAATATACCCAAAGACTTAACCTTAGATAGGAGTGCTTGGAAAACAGCTATTCACATGCCTGAACCTTGATTGCTTCTGTTGGGTTTCAACTCTAGCCTACCCCAACTTGTTTGGGACTTAAAGGCTTTGTTGTTATTGTTGTTGTATAACATGGTTCCTTTTCTAGAAGAATTATAGTGAATAACAATTTGTGCATGGAGTATGAAAAATCTGAAGTCTTCTGGCAACTGAAATCCAGCCTAAGAGAAAGTCAAAGTACAATTTTTTATGTTCAATTTTCCAGAATTGCTGATATAATGCCAGTATGTGCTGAAAGGGAACATCATATAAAGTACCATGCCTAATTTAAATAAATAATGAAAACATTGTAAAAAATAGACAGGGGACAAAGCAGGATAAATGGTTTGACAAAAATTGCTAAATGAACGTCTTAGATGAAATGGAATAAAAACTCAATTGAGGCACATTATCACTAACATTTCATTATAAGCAAAAGGCTTCCTAGCATATGCAAGTATGCAACTCCATAAAATAACCTCTGAAATAGATTAGCTTGTGCCCATAAAAGATGAGCAATGACTTCACAAGCACACCTCATCAGCTACCAACTACGTGCAATGGCAAATTCTTAACTGCTCATCTACAATTCTACTAGCATGTATAAAAAAAAGTAATCAAACACTCACATAAGCATATTTCGTAAGGGCAATCATTAAGGGCACTTCAGTAAGTGTATAAAATAACACAGCAACACAATTCTGCTGCAGCACATTTTAACTGCACAGATTCAGCAGACTCAATTTATGTTCAGCCAATAAAACATGAAAGATCCCAAATTGAGCATGCTGGACATGAACCTTCGGGCCAGGGCATTTGCACAGATGATTTGAGCTGCAGCCTGAAGCATTACACCCTATGGTCGTTTTTATTCATCATCTGGACCAGAGGAGCTAGTTCAACTACCGAAGATGATTCTTATCAGAATGACAAACCGGCTGTAGTACAAGGCAGGAATTCAACTCAACCCCTACTTTTCAAATAAACTCACTACAGCCTAAAAGATCCACTAGCCCCAAACTGGATGAGTTAAAGTACCTATACTGGGAAAAGAGGACATTTGTTTCTTTTTAGAGGACCGGCACAAAAGATGTGGATATAGTGGCAACTTGCATTGATTCTGTAACATAACCTCCACAATAACTTGGTTTCATATCAAAAAATGGTGAGTAATGACGTGGAAATCACACCACATCAGGGCGTTACCTATAAGGTAAAAAGAAAGAAACAATTTTCCAAATGCACATCCTGATCCTGTTGCAGCTCTAGCAAGGTTCCAAAAGGCGCTAAGCGGTTTTTACACACATACATATATTACCTTAAAGTACCTTATTAAGTAAAAGAAAAAATAGGAGACTTGTGGACCTAAAGTTTGAAGAAAGGCCCATCAAAAGAGCCCAGCCCACCTTATCCACCTACACTTTATCCCTTCACCCAGCTGCACACCCAACCGCACACCTTATCCCTTCGCCTCCTCCCACCCAGCCGCACACCCCGCATCTCTCTCTCTCTCTCTCCCGCATCTCTCTCTCTCTCTCCCGCATCTCTCCTCTCAGTCAGCCCCCGCCCGCCGCCGGTTCCTCTCCCTCTCCGGCACCTCTCTCTGTCTGCACCCACCGCCCCCGAACTCGCACGCGCCTGCCGTTCCGCCCGATGCTGCTCCTCCCCCACCGGTGACCTCCGCCGGATGTCAGCGTCGCCTGCACGCTCCCTGCCTTGGGTGCAGCTGCGCGCATACCGCCGCCGGCGGCTGGCGCTGCCTAGGGTACTGCCTACCCCCCTAGGCAAGGCTGTACCCCTCCACCCAGCGCAGAGGCGCGCCTAGGCGAGCGCGGAACAGCGCCTTTTTGAACACTGAGCTCTAGTAGCAATTTTTTGAAAATAGCAAGCACTCAAATAAAATACCACATAAGGCAAGTCATTTAGAGCACTTGAGCACGTGCACAAAAGATCTCAGTAATTCTGACCATAAATAAAACACCACATAAGGCAAGTCATTTTGAGCACCTGAGCACGTCACTAACACAGGAAAGATACAGTTTGACTTCCCATTTTTCAGGTCACAATAGCATTCAAGATCAAATTTTTAACTGCCCAGATTTCATCACCCACGTCATGCTCAATCAATAGCACAAGAAAGATGTCAAGCTGAGCACACTGCACGCGAACCCACTTGCAGAGGGTATTTAGACGTGATTAGTATAAGTTCATGAGAATTCAACTGAACCACCAAACCTTTAGGAAACCGATCTCGCTACGGATAAAAAGAACACCCTACTCCGCTAAACTGATCGAAGAACATGGGTGTACAAATCGACACCCAATAAATTTAGCAGAAAACTAGGCATAGTACATGTATACACTTGTAATTAGAACAGATCCGGTTACAAACATCCAAATAGATTAAGTTAGGGTTCGGGTGCTCGGTTTCGCACAGCAGGAAGGGACGAGAAGGGGTGCGCATACCTGCTGGGTGCTCGTCGCCGGCGAAGGGACCGACGAAGACCTAGGGTCCTAGCGTAGGCGGTGGCGGCGGCGGCGGTCGCCCAGCTGTCGCCTCGAGAGAAAGCGCGCGCGGGCACACGGGGTGAACGGGAGAGCGAAAGGCAGAGGGGGTGAACGGACGGAGTGTCGGAGTCCGTGGCGGCTCCTGCTTGAGGCCTGAGGGAATCGTGGTCCGCTGACGGACCCCAGATGGGATCTCGGACACCCCACCAAAGGCCCAGCACAAGGATCAGGCCTAGGAACACTGCAACAGCCGATCCTAAAAAAAAAACTGCAACAGCCCATATCACGATGACGAGGAAAGAACTAGCCCGTTTTCTTTGTCTTTTTATATTTATTTTCTATTTTTTTTCAAGTAAAAGTTCAGCAGTTCGGGGTCGATTTATTTTATTTAATCGACATTTTAAATTAATATTTAAAAACGATTCTATAAAAATCAGATTTAACATTTTTTTTGCCGGCAAAATAATGTTATCCGCTATTCGCCTAAACGGTCTTTTATAGCCAGGTTAAAACGCTAAATGGTGGCACGAAGTTTCTGTTTAGACGGACGTGTCTACCATCTAAATAGCCATTTTGTTCGATATAGATCCGTTTACCCTGAATAATGGCTAAATGGCCATCGACCGACTGTTCACCGTTCTTCAGTTTTCCCGTTTAGAATAACACTAGTAGTTGTCACGCGAGTTGTATTTCTCTCATTCAGATAACATGCTAGTAAACTGGGTATAAATTTAATCATAGAATTATCTGAATGAGATATCTTAAAATTACATGCTATAAATTTTATCTTAAACACATAAATATTTCATTTTACTATGTAAATTTGTCATTTAATATAAGTATCGGATGCAGAAAGTGACCGACAAGTAAATATTTATAGTTTTGTCGTACATTGTGATCGGAGGTGGCCTAGCACTCAATGACACAGGGTTTATACTGGTTCAGGCAACATACCCTGCGTCCAGTTTGAGTCGGTCGGTGACTTTATTCCTGAACCTAGGTACTCGAAGTTTGCAGTGAGGTTACAAACGAGAAGAAAAAAGATGAGGTGTACAAGAGGTCCGATCGCCTCCGGTCGGAAGGGCCAAGAGCGACAGGGGCTCCGCTATGCGCTAAGTGTTCAAGCGAGTGCTTGAGGTCCGAATCTAGCAGTTCTGTGGTTGTGAGCTAGTGAGCTTGGTCGATCTAATGAACCTGGAATCACTTGTATGAACTTGAATCAACTGAGTCTCTTGGGAGAGAGCGCATCCCCTTTTTATAGATGAAGGGGATAGCTCTACAAGTGAGAGGGAGAGAGTACATGTGCTTCTAAACCTTGTTGCCCACGGCAGCAGGTATAGGATGATGGTAGGCGGCCACAACACTGTTGGATGTCGGATGCATGTGGAAGGTTACATCGTCTTGTTTCGGGTATGGTAGATGTCGGTACCTGCATATACTGTTGATGCCCAGAGGCATGCGAGGAGTTTCACCATGTTCACTCAGTACGGTAAATTCCGGCGCCCACAACATTGTCGATGCCCAGAGGCATGTGGGGGGCCTTACCGTATGGGAGTTAATGGCACCCACAATACTGTAGGTAAAAAGTCGGCGCCTACAACACTGTTCATGTCAGGGCGGTTGCAGAGTATTTTTCCTGCAGGTGTACAGGGTACGGTCCCTGGTATCATGGTTTGACTTGTGCGCCTTGCCTTTCTTTCTCCGTTTGTTTCCTAGTCCTTTCCGGGTGGGCGTCCCCGGTCGGTTGGTCCTAGTTGGCTCTGGTTGCGCCAGTCGGAGAAGAGCGGTGAGCAGGACTTCTGCGTACCCGGTCGGAGACGTGGGGTCGGAATCGGAAGTAGTGCTTTGGCCAGGCCTTTCGATCGGAGCTGTCCGGAGATGGCTGGAGTCGGAGCGAGCGCTCCGGTCGGAGAGGTGGGCCGGAGTCGGAAAACAGGTGCCGCTCCTCCTTGGCCAGACCTTCCGGTCGGTGATTAGATCGTCCCTTCTGGCCTATTGTCCAGATACTTGGGTCGGTCCATGAGTCGCTCGCTGTTTGCTTGGGCCGAGCTTTTTATTGGGAAACCGATCCGCGAGAGACCCCGGATTTATGAACCCGACAATAAAACTAGTGGGTTTTGAAACCACTAAATAACTTATAAGTATCTCAAAATTTACAGCACGTAGTCTTATGCATGTCAATAAGATATAACATTTATATCACATAGAACAACATTTTGAGTTTCGTAGGATTTTAAAATTTTTAGTAATTTTATTTGATTGAATGAGAAGAAATGCAACGAAAGGGTCCGGTTGACACGGCAGTCGGTTGCTGTCATGGCACTCTGGTTGCGCATGACAGATGTCTCATCAGCACACCAAAACGTTTTTTTTATCGCGTCACGTGGACTAGCACGATTACAAAAGTTAGATCTAAAAACCTTTTAGGCAGGTTAATTTTAAAATATTGATTTTTAGGAAAAAAAAACTTTAAGGTCATAGTTCAATATGTCTAGATGGGAAATCTTTCGACATAAATAATAAAGATATATGGAATATATTTTCAACTTTGTACTTTCATTTGCACTAATATTTAGCTTTTTCTAACACCTTCTCTCAACAAAAAGGATTAAGAAAAAGGCGTAAAATGTAGCTAAAGTGGTTATATTTTTTAACACCTCTCAAGGAAAAAGATAATAAAGGCGTGAAAGTAGAGTTATATTTTCTTGTTGTTTCTTTAAAAAATAATTTATGGTGGAAACTAGACACGTGGGATGAATTTCAAGATTTGACTTGATTACTTTTATTTTTTAGGTTTTATTTTGGGATTTTACAATGCTATTTTTCAGTGTTAATCAATATTAATTCCAAAATTTGTCGGTTTAGTCTTTTCCAAAGTGCTCATAGAGTTTCAATGTTTGGTGACATGCATTGATGATGAGACGAGTATGATGACTTCGCTAATCTTAATATTTGTCAGTTTAATCTTTTAGAAATACAGATTTATAGGGTCGAGTAGTGGAGTGTGTACATATATGAGCGTCTATAGGTATAATTCACAAGATAATAAAAGCAAATAAATATGATATCTTCACAAGAAATAGAAGATATATTTTACATTACATGCATATAAAATAATTGTTGTTGTCTCAAAGTTCACTACAATCCTCTTAGAAAAATTCTTACTCCCTCCATTCTAGAAAAAAAAATACAATTCTCAATTTTGAGGAATCAATTGATTTGAATTTGGGTCAAAATTATATAAAAAGTACTAACATTTATGTTACAAATAAGTATCATTAAAATAATATAGAATATGTTTTGAAGACATAAATCTTAATACTGTTTATTATAAATTTGGTTAAACTTAAGCTAGTTTAATCGACACTAACTCTATAATTTTTTTTTGAGACGGATGGAGTACCTACACATTGTTTCATGTCTTCATGACTTTTCACTTTTATAAAGCTCTAGCATAAAAAAATTAAGCAAAATTATTACTTGCATACTGCTTCTTGGCTTTTCACTTTTATAATTATATAATATATTTTGAAGACATAAATGTTAATACTATTTAATATAAATTTGATCAAACTTATTATTATATTTTTTGAGACTGATGGAGTACCTACACATTATTGTTTCATGTCTTCGAGACTTTTCACTTTTAATAATAAGGTTCTAGCATAAAAATATTAAGAAACATTCTTACTTGCATATTGCTTCATGGCTTTTCACTTCAGGATTAAAAAAAAACTGAAAAATGGCGTGTGAAACAAGAGGCCGCGAACGAAGACGGAAGCCAGGTATTACTTGCTGTGCTTCCTTCCTCAACGTTCCTTTTCCCCTCACCCTCGTCCCACTCCACCTAACAATTGGGCGAAGTTTTAGCGCCAGCTAAGCGGCTGCGGATCGGAGAATCCTGATAGCACCCTGGAAATCCAAAACCCTCTCGCCCCCGCAGCGGGAGCCCAAGCTTTGAATGACGGCGGCCGTTGCAGTTGCAGATGGCCACCACGCACGCGTACAAGCTTCGTATCCCGTGAATTACCGGTTTGGGGATTTTGAATTGGAACTTGAAGTCAGATTGCTCTTGCTTGCTTTGTTTGAGCTGGTGCAGTTAAGTTGGGTTGGGTTGGGGTTGGATTCACCCGCGATGATCGAATTCGATTCCAGGTTCTGACATTACTGTTCATGTTGGCTTCATCCTTGCCATCTGGTCTTGTGAGCCTGTGATTGAGTGGAGTGCAGTGCAGGAGTTGCGTTCCCACCAAGGAACGTATTCAGGACCATCCGAGTCGTCTTGCTACTTGTGTAGGTGGGGATATAATGAAATTTTAGTGCCGCAAAGTTTCACACCTGGAATATTATAGCTTCCTGCCTGAAATCAAACTAAATTTGGTGGTCTGGATTAACTCAAGACAGGAGAATAGTTCTATTGTTTGCCAGGAATCGTGACTTCCATGCTATGCAGCTTATCATTTGTTTGGTAGGTTGTATCAATTGCTGTTAATAGGGCCACACTGTAGTTAGGGAGATCTATACAAGATGTTCAATCCTCAATATCATACGTGTTAATTCCTTTGACCGAGAACTTTAACTTCACCCTAAGTAGTTTGTTTCATCGGGAATGTAGTTGCTACCATATGGATAGTGCAGCTGCTGGTATGAACTTAGTGCTATGCCAAAAATTGGTATCATTTCGATAATTGCAATGATGAACATGCATGCTGATGATATGAACACTTAAGTATTCTACTCTGGATTTTCAGTCAATATTTTTTCCTTGTGGAAGTTTGTGTTTAGTTCCTTCTGAAAAAATGAATTATGAAATAAACTTTAAACATGCTGGGATAGGTTCGTGGTAGTCGAAAACATTCTGTTATAGCTTTGGATATCATGCTGGGATAAGACTTTAATTCTCTTGTTGTAGTATGCAACCTTCAATATGTCTTGTTTCCTTGACACTGATCAGAGGAGTTTGTCGCGCATGCTTCGAATGTCAATTGTGCCAAGTTTGGGAGGCGAACATCAAGGATCCTCATCACTGGCGGCGAGGATCTGAAGGTCAATCTTTGGGCTGTAGGGCAACCCAGTGCCCTCCTGGTAATTTCCTATAGGGTATCCCGCTGGTTTACGTGTAATGTCATTCTTGCTTTTTTTGGCAATCAGTTATCTACTTCAAGTGATTTTCATTGTACATTGCAGAGCCTATCAGGCTTTACAAGTCCAGTTGAGTCAGTAAGCTTTGACTCTTCTGAAGTTACTATAGGTGCTGGTGCAGCAAGTGGAACGATAAAAATATGGAATATTGAGGAGGCGAAAGGTATTAACCAGTGTTGACACTCAACAGTGCATTGAAAACATGAACTGCAACTGTGTCATGCAATAATCTCAGTTTCTATTGACGATTTGCACAATGTGCAGTTGTTCGAACTTTCACTGGGCACAGATCAAATTGTGCATCTCTTGATTTCCATCCTTTTGGAGAATTCTTAGCCTCTGGATCTTCAGACACAAACATGAAAATATGGGATACTCGAAAGAAGAGATGCATCCACACATACAAGGGTCATACCCGACAAATTAATGTGCTTAAATTTACTCCTGACGGTCGATGGATTGTTTCTGGTGGGGCTGATAACTCAGTGAAGGTAAAATTTTGAGCATGTCCGTTAATTATAATGCAAAATATTCGAAGATCATAGCACCCAAAATTTAAGGTGTCTTACAAATTACAACATGGCTGTTGTCAACGAGATGGACAATCTCGTACTATCACTAATTAAAACTTTACCTCATATTTCCTGATCACTGAAATTTTGTTTAAAATATCTTTCTAGGTCTGGGATTTGACGGCTGGAAAACTCATGCATGACTTTCGTCTTCATGAAGGTCCAGTCAACTGCTTAGATGCTCACCCCCATGAGTTTTTATTGGCTACAGGTTAGATTACAGGTCCTATATACTCACACAGTAATGAATTTTTCCTGGGATGTTAAATTTTCTAAAATAAATTTTCTTTTATTTTTATTGCGGACTTATTAGTCCCTCTCCGTCATGCTTCTTATTTGTACATCACCTGGAGATCTAAGTAACATATTCCATGCTGTCCTTTTCAAAAACCTTTGCAGGTTCAGTTGATAAGACTCTTAAATTTTGGGACCTTGAGACTTTTGAGTTGATTGGTTCTTCTGGACCTGAGGTACATATCTATTTATAACGACTCACAAAATGAATCATTCATGCCCCAAGTTGAAACTATTCTATGTTCAAAATCTGAATCAATATAGCTCTTGAACCCAAGGTTATATAGTGATCTGGAAAAAAGCTATTTTTTGAGAAGGCTACAATTTTAAAAAGTTGTATTTAAGCATTATATGATTTGATCATATGCTTGAATTAAATGAAATGTATTCGAACTAAGATCCACCATTATGAGTTTTTTTTTAATGATTTTTCCAACCTTAGTCTGTTTGCCACTCTGCCCAAGTATGATCCATCGCAAGGATTCAAGGAACACATAAAGGCAGCATGAAGTAGCAGTTTTTATTTATCTATGTGATCATGAAATAGTACCAATGACCAAACGAATTTTACCAATATAATGCAGCATCTCAGACCAAAGATTGCACCATATGAAAAACTTTCTTAGTGAAATACTGAAATAGCTATTATTGAGCATGTGTAACATAATACTTTGTTTGTGAAACAACTTGTCAAGTTTGAGGTTTTGTAAAATAGGTATACTGGTAGGCAGTTATTTGACTCTTCTGTAGACTGTTGGCACTCTAAAAATAGGTATATTGGTATGCACTTTTTTTACTCTTCTTTAGATTGTTGCAAACCAGATAGTGGCACATATATCTGCTGTATTTCAATTTGATGAAGAAGAATCTAATGTTACTGTCCATTCTCTAACATGTTTTTCTTTTTCTTGGATATAATTAAGCTTTTCTTGCTTAATGCAGAACAGCCGGGAATACCTTGAGCCGGTATGGTTTCTGATCACTAATTTCTTCACATCATCCTATGCCTGGAATTTCTGTGTGGAAATGGATGACAGGCTTTCTGTAAATAAAGCACATGATCTGTAATCAGATAACCAATTGCTTAATGGTAACTGTCCTCAATTTTCAGGCTAGTGTAATTCGTTCTATGAAATTCAATAGTGATGGTAAAACATTTTTTTGTGGATTACATGAAAGCTTAAAGGTACATATCCAACTGATTATTTCATTCTCCAGGAAATAATAGTGGAACAAAGGTCATTATCTTTTTGCTTGTAGGTTCTTTCCTGGGAACCCATCATATGTCATGATGTGGTTGATGTAGGCTGGTCCAAATTAGCAGATCTAACTGTAGACGAAGGGAAACTTCTTGGTTGCTCATATAACCAAAATTGTGTCAGTGTGTGGGTTGTGGATTTGATGGTATGACGTGTTATGCATAATTTACTATGTTATCAATTGAGTTGTTTCTTTATGACATGTTACATACATAAATTTTCAGATAAATGAGCCTTATGTTGATAGTAGTGCTGGACCACGCATAAATGGAAGTGTAAATAGGCTAATTGAATCAGATGATAGCATGTCATCAGTGTTTGGAAGGCTATCAAGTTCCAGAAGCCCAGGTACTGAAAGCAGCAAACACTTTTCTTATGAGATCTCTTCGTTATCTCTGCACTCTAAAACCAGATATGTTTTTGTACTTTTTGAAACATCCAATGAAATTGGATCGGATACTCTGCTTGGACGCTCAATGTCTGCTTCAAAAGAAATTCCTGTCTCAACTTCTGCATCAACGAAGGGATTGTCAAAGCCACCTGGAAAAAGGGATCTCCAGCTCACAAGATCTGTTTCTACACCTCTTCTTTCTCCTAGAGTTAGATTGAACCCAAATTTCATTGACAGAGGGAAGAATCAGCCAGCTGCTGCTGTACCATTACCAGAACCAATAGTCCGCTTTAACGTGAATCTCTCTTCAGATGCTGGAATGTTGTCTCACAGTTACAAGCATCGGCAAGTAAATTTGTAGTAACACGCGTTAGGCTCGGATGGTGCGCTAAAGGACACAAGATTTATACTGGTTCGGGCCGAAAGTCCCTACGTCCAATTTGTTGTTGCTCGTGTTATTAGCACCATGAACGGTTTGTAGTAAGGGGTACAAACGATCGAGAGAGGGACTGGTCCCAAGTCTCTGATGGAAGGGTTGAAGGGAGGTCAAGAGGTTCGAAGCAACTTGACTGTGTGTATCTGTGTGTCGTATTGTTCGGTCTCAAGAGTCCGTCCTTTTGATGGAGAAAACACATCTCCTTTTATAGATGAAGGGGCTGACTTTACAAGGATGAGGGCTCTACCTTATTCTTGTGGCTCACGTCTACCCAATCCTCCTTCATTCTAATGAGTGCGAAGGAAGATAAGTGCCTACAATACTGTTGATGTCTCTGTAGAATGTTAGGTTGATCACAGAACGTTGCCCTGCGCAGGGTATGGGCTGTAGTACAGTGGTTTTGACTTATTAGCCTCCCCTAGCCTTGCTCCACACGCCTTCTGGTTCTTGTGAGTCTTCGTCGGAGGGACGAGGGGTCGGGATCCGGCGTAATGCCGTGGTCAAGGCCTTCTGACTTGGCGGACCTGAGGGGTCGGGAAGCGGGCGCCGCTCCCTTGGGTCCATAGCGTGGTGACGAAAAATCCATCGTTCGTGGAGATAGCAAATCCTTTTCTGGAGCGTAGCGGTTGTCGTATATCTTCGTCGGGTTCCGTGTCCCAGGGCTGAAGGCGGCGCCTACAACTCTACAGGGCGAGGAGCACGCACCTGTACAACCTTTCGGGCTCTGCGACGCCCGGAAGGGTCTAAAGCACCTGTCCTGTCATCCCCTAACAGTACTTTTCCTGCCAGGGCGTAGGGTATGGTCCTTGGAGCCATGGTTGACCCGAACGTCTTGTCTTGCCCCGTACTTATCATCTTGAGGGAATGGGGAGAAGTTGTCAGGTAAGATGAATCCAATCTTTAGATATGGAGCAGGGTGAGACTCGTTCCTTGCCGTCGGGCGAAACGGAGACCAATTCCTATCTCTCGGGCGAGACCGACCTCGCCCCTCCGGGGTCGGGCGAGGCGGAATCTATCCCTCAGCCCTCGGGCGAGACCGAGCCCGCCCTAAAGGCGTCGGGCGAGACAGAGTTTATCTCTCGGCCCTCGGGCGAGACCGAGCCTGTCCCAAAGGCGTCGGGTGAGACGGAGATTAACCCTGAGCCCTCGGGCGAGGCAGAGTTTATCTCACAAAGGCGTCGAGCGAGGCGGAACCAAACTCCTGTCACTCGAACAAGGGATGAAACGGTGCCTTTATGCGTCCAGAAGTTTTTCACCTTCAGTGGTTATTGGTTCCACCTTCTAGGGTACCCCGGTATTAGGTCCCCGACAGTAGCCCCCGAGCCTCTAGGTGATTCGAGTAGAACCGCCTGGAGGGTGTTTTTTATGACTTCGTCGAAGTTACTTTGCCAGAGGGTGCGCGCGAGCGCACCCGATGGGTGTAGCCCCTGAGCCCCCGGGTGATTCGAGTAGAGTCGCCTGGGGGGTTGTATCGGTCCCTTCGCGGGTAAGGCTGAAGGACTTAGTTTTTTGTCAACCGGATGTTTTTCCGAGCGGGTCGTGGCATCCCGTTCGCTAGGAACTGATTCAGGGCTAACCTAACTGGTGCTTCTGCCCTTGATTTCGGATCGTTCGCGGATCCTTCCTTAGTTGGGCCGGCCGCCGAGCTTCTGGGCCCTAGGTGGGCCAAAGAGAAAAGAAAAGGCCTTCGTGGCTTACGTTTCCTAGGTGGGTAGAGAGTCTAGATTCGCCTGGGGATGGTGAATCGTCCGCTGAGATTTTTGGGGTGAGAGGATAGGGACTACGGGTGCGTGTCCCGCGACGTGACGCGGTGGCGCGCGTGGCAGGCCCGGAGATCGAGGCGGATGGTTGCTCTTCTTGCGTCCGTCGTCCCCTATAAAACCACGGGGTTTGCCCCCAAGGTTCCGTATTTCACTCCCCTGCCTTTGCGTTCTGAAACATCCACCGCCAATCGTCCCAGCCTCCTGCGCCCGCATCACCACCGTCGACCGGCTTGCGTTTGTGTTGCAGCCGCCGTCAAGCTTGCGCTTGCCCTTCTCCCTAATTGATTTAATGGAGTTGTGGGGCAGATCTAGCATCACCTCCCGACGTCTAGAGGGCCTCATCCGCCGTGGCCTTCTCCGCCCACTGTCTACCGTCTAGGAGTGGCTGCTACCTGGCGACGAGGGTGAGCCGGTGCCACCTGAAGGGTATGTTGTCTCTTTTGCCATCTTCCATGAGCGGGGATTCGGGGTACCTGCGCATAGATTCCTTCGGGGGCTGCTGGATTACTATGAGGTAGAGCTGCAGCATTTAACTCCCAATGGGATTCAACACATGGCAGCGTTTGTTGCCCTATGCGAGGGTTTCCTGGGGATCGATCTCCATTTTGATCTGTGGTGGTATTTCTTTAACATTAGTTTGTCGAAGAGGAAGATTGGGGGGAAAGATGTGAACGCGCCGATGGGATGTGCCAGCATTCATCTGCGCCATACCCGGTCGAGGGGTTACCCATACATGCATCTGGCGACATCCAACAAGGGATGACACTCGCAGTGGTTTTATGTTAGGGATGATGTGAGTGCCACCCTATCGAAGTACACTGGACGTCTTATTGTGGACGTTCCGGAGTCGTGGGGCTGGGGCGTCCAGTCCAAAGACAAGAAACACATCTCCGACCTTCTTTCCGCCCTCCAAGCCCTGAAGGATCGGGGTGTAAAGGGGACGGGGATTGTCGGCGCCTACCACGCGAGGAGGGTGGCGCCATTGATGGCGCGTGTGCTTCCCCTGCATCAGATGATGCCCGGGATATCGTTCGAGGGGACGGTGCTCGTTGACGAGGCGCTCCCTTTCTCGGAAGTGGCGCAGCGCATTAAGGAGGCGACGGAGCCGACGAAGGATTCCGTAGGCAAGGTCCTCGACATTGTGTATCCGGTGCCCGGACACCCCCCAATGCGGCCAGAGCCTGGATTCTTTGAATTCGTAAGCCCTCTTCTTCCCTTGCTCTTTTCTTTTTCCTGGATCTCCATTTTTTAACACTTGCTTTGTGACGTTGGGACCAGCCGAGGGGGCTAGTCTTCAAGGACAGTCCGGTTCTGCTGCCGAAGGACAAGGTCGTGGCGGCGGCGAATCGACTCGCGGCCGAGCGGGACAAGAAAGCAAGGGAGGAGATGAAGAAGGCGAAATGACTGAAGCAGGAGGCACGGGATCGGGGAGAGGACGTGAGCAGTGAGGACGACGACGATGACGATGATGATGACGACGACGACAAGGTAGCCGTCGACGTGGATTGGGGCGTCCTGGAGGACGAGGACATGCTGACAAGTGGCCACCCATCCGTGCAGGGGCCCTTCCCTTTCCACGCGGAGGGAAGTGAATCGATGAGGTCGGTGGAGGTCGACGAGTCCGCCGCTTCGCACGGCGTGCCGGCCGAGGACCGGTGGACAGGGGAGGGCGGGCTTGCTGCCGCCAACCCCGAGGCGACGATGGAGCGGAGCGGCTCTGGTGCTGCACCCCGTGAGACGATGGAGGGGGGCAGCTCCGGTGCCGCGCTCGACGAGACAATGGAGGGGAGCGGCTCCGGTGCCGCGCCCCGTGAGACGATGGAGGGGCGGCTCTGGTGCCACGCCCGACGAGACGATGGAGGGGAGCGGCTCTGGTGCTGCGCCCGATGAGGTGAACCCCCCTGCCCCAGAGCAGGGGGCAGGCTCAAAACGGTCCCGCCCAGATGAGTCGGGGCAGGGATCTGGGGATCCATCCCCAAAACGCTTCCGCCGACCGAGAACGTCAACGTAAGCTGCTGATTCCCCTATTTTCATCCTTTTTCCATTTCTATTTTGACTTAATGGTTATTACCTTTGTGCAGGTTCTTGCGGATGGGTCACCCCCTGGGGCTGGCGCCCAAGAAGAGTCTCGCCATTCAAGCGGGACAGACGGCGTCGCCTGGAGTCACCCCCGTTTCGGGCAGGAGTGGTGCTGACGTCGGGGCCGCGTTGGCCGACCCGACGGCGCCCGTGGTGGCTCCCATGCCCGCGGAGGTTACTAAGCGAGCGGCCTCCTCCATGGTGGATGTGGAACAGCCGGCCGAGGGCCGCATACCGCCGGTGGAGGTGGTCATGACCGCGCCAAGCCAGGATCAGCCGGGTGCGGTCGTGGTGGCGCCCGAGGGCGTAGTGCAATCCGCGCCACCAGGGGCCCAGGTGGATCCGCCCGTGGCGCTCGAAGCGGCCCAGACGGAGGAGGGTCCAGCCGGAGGGTCCTCGAGTGCGGCGGTGGTGCCGCACAGGGTCAGGAGGGAGCCGCCCCGGCCCCTTTGTCGGGAGGAAGCCGCTCCCCCGCACGGGGGGAGCCGCCACTTCAGTGGATGGCCACCCAGGACCCGACGTCAGCTCTGTTCTCGCTCAATGATCATTCTGAGAGCATGGAGCGGGAGGGTCTTGACATCAGAATTTCGACCATGCTGGAGGCCCTGGACCAGGCCAGAGGAGCCCTGCGTGAAATTGTCGTTCCTACTACCCAGGTATTCGCTTGATTTTCTTCCTTCTCTGCATGTTTTTGTGTTTTCGCATTTCTGATTCCAGTCTTCTTCCTCTTCAGGTTCTTGTTGCTTGTAGCTGGAATAAATCCCGATTCCTCCGCGAGCAGAAGGCGGAGTGGGATCGCCTTTCCGAGGAGGCCCGGCTACGAGCAGACATGGTCGCACAGCTTGCTACTGCCCAGGAGCGGGAGGCCTAGGCGCGTCAAGACGCGGAGGAGGCCCACGGGATGTTCGAGGATTTGTCGGCGAGGTCCAAGCTGGATGGGGAGGAGATCGCCAGGCTCCAAAAGGAGCGAGACGAGCTGCTGCAGAGGAATGCCACGGCCAATGAGAAGGTCGGCGAAGTCCTGAAGGAGCTAGAGATGGAGCGGGACCTCCGGCGGAAGGCCGAGAGTAGGGCCATGGCCCTCCAGCAGAAGGTGGACGAGGACGTCGAGGTGGTCCGCTCTCTCCGGGCAGAGCTCGGTGACGCGGTGAACTAAAGGTTGAGCGCTGAAAACGTCTCCGTCAAGCTGGAAAAAGAGGCTGCCTATGCACGAAGGGCCCTTCAGGTTGAGAGCGATGAGCACGATCTTCTGCAAGCTGCGGTCGGGGTGGTCCTTAATGCCCTGAATGTGACGGAGCCGGTGGAGACCAGCCCGCTCGCGGCTCATGTCGCAGGTATCACGGCTTGGGTGGGCCAGCTTGAGGAGAGTGCCTTTCACGCCGGGATCACCCAGGCCTTCACCGTCGTCCATGCTCATTACGAGAAGGAAATCAACCTGAAGGTGATGAGCGAAGGCTTCCCGTCCACCTATGAGGATGAAGAGCTGGAGGAAATGGAGGAGATGGTTGCTCCCCTTGCGAAAAACCTGGCAGACAATCTGAAAGAGATGGTTCTCCCTCCGCGGGAGTAATTAGTCGAACAATTTTGAGAACAACTTATATGTAATATGTGGACAAGTGTCGGTATTTTTCGAGTCTGGACGCGGTTTCGTGATTTTGCGTCGTAATTTCGTTTTGTTTGATTTTTTGCGATCTTACCAATCTGTTCCCCTAAATTATGCCGCTGGTCATGATGCGAGGAGATTGTTTCGAAAGAAAGAAAGGAGGTAGCCGTACCTTAACCAGCCCCCGAGTAAGGTCCGACCCCCTGCATTTGCTGGGGTCGGGGGTTACTGGAGATCGGAACTGTGGTTTTGGTGACAGGGTCGACGAAGTCCATGGATGACATCGCAATATTCCTCGCCCTGTCTTCCAACAGAAATCCCCAACTGGGGATTCTATGGGCTCAGCAAGGTGGGGCCTTCGAACCTGTGTCCCTGTATTGATTGGCTCGAGCCCCCGAGCCTTGTTAGGGTCTGATAGGGGTCGGCCGTTATTTGCGTGTTACCCTGTCTTCGGTTTTTGCAATCGGAGGGGCTGAGTGAACGACACTTGCCTCGACGGCTCGAGTATCGCGCTCAACGAGCTCACTAACAGGTATGTTCGTGTGGAATCTGGGTCCATCATTTGCTGATGGGGTCGGCAGAGCCCTCTGGTGGCACTCCATAACTTCTTAACCCGCCTCCCGGTAGATGCCCGAGCCGTTCGATAGGCTCCGGTGGCCCGATGGCCTCTCCTCGATGGAGATTCTGTGGGTTTGGCTCGGGGTTAGAATTGAACGAGAAAAGGTCAAGACGTCCCTGTCCGCTTCTGAGCGGAGTCGGGCAGGGCCGCTGGGGCTTGTCTCGGTTATTTCTCCCTGGCTCTGTTTGGCATGAGGCGGCCTCGAGCCCTTCGCGGACCGACCTTCGAACCTCGGCCTATGGTCGCCTATATCGAATGAGGCGACGATCGTTTTGTGATGCAACACGAAGCATTGGGATGTTTTGCATATGTATAATATAATCGAAATGAAGGCAGGGTCGGTAACGTTACCGTGGCGGTATGAGTGACGAAAAGCTCCTACCAAATGTGTCCGTGCGGGGTTCGGACCCTGATGTTCGCGATGAGGTTGGAGTAACCTACATAAGAATTGCTATTCTTTGTTTTTCGTATCTCAGTGGCGATCCGAGCCGTTTAATTAACTTGGGTAGCCTGACAGCTTCTCCTTTGGGAGAGACTCTGTAGGCGGACCCCTCCGAACCCTTCTTGAGAAGGCAGACATTGAAGCCGGAGACGCGAGGGGCGTTTGAGCATGGTTTTTTTGGTGAACAGAAACACCGTAGCTATCGAGGCGTAGGGTCTGCTAGTTCGTCCAGTTTTTACTCAAAGTTTTATGCCCGTATTTCGCATCCTTAGTTTCAAGTGTATGGAGGGGGTCGGGTGGGGAGGATGTCTAGACTGGTAGACATCCTCGGTAGCCCCCGAGTGATGTTCGTGTTCCCGCCGTTTGACGGGGTCAGAAGCTTGAGAATGAATTTTAACGCATAAAGTAAGAAAGCTGAGATGCTTATCTTCCTTTGGACGTTCATTTGTCGTCTCTTCTGGGCTGAATGGCCGGCCTAGGAGATCCAAAAAGGTCGTGCCGTCGGATTGTCCCGTGGTCCTGCATGGGGAGGCGAAGGGTTGTCTGCCTATGTGGGCGCCTTAATTGCCGCGGCCGGAGTGGGTCAGTGGCGGGCCATACCCAGGCAGTGTTCAGTTTGACCGGAGAGGACGCCTCATCGACCGGGGCGCGTCCCGTCAGTTTTGGCGCGTCCCCTCAGGTATCAATCAGCATTGATTTTGTATTTAAAGAGGAGAAGGGAGAGGGTTTTTCGTCCAACCTTTCGCCTTTCCTTAGCTGCACTGGCTCCTCTTTAAATAGGGAGAGGGGAGCGGAGTTCTCATCCCACCTCATCTTCTGCCTCCGAGCCGCTATCTCTCCTTCTTCCTTTCCGCCGAATGCGTTCGTGCGTCGCGGTGGTTCCTGAGTGAGGAAGAGTAATGCCAAAGAGAGAGAAAACTTACAGATTCGCTCGTGAATCTGGAGCATGATGTCGAGCCAGAGGTTATCCAACGTAGATGAGATGGTGCGTGCCGCCCTTGCTGAGGAGTCGCTGCTACCGAAGGAGAAGAGGCGCCGATGGGCGTCGTACATCGTCGACTGCGCCGTCGTCTGCTGTGCTCCTCCTTTGGCGGGAGGCGTTTCCTGCCCATACGCTGTTGTCAGGGTTATGGCTGGGGATGATGACGTAGTCCCCGGACGCCCTGGCGGAGGCGTCGCTATCGAGGTTGCGGTTGACGACGATGGCGTAGTCCCCGGACACCCCGGCGGAGGCGTCGCTGTCGGGGTTGTGGCTGACGACGATGGCGTAGTCCACGGACGCCTCAGCGGAGGCGTTGCAGATGGCGGCGCCTTCGAGGATCCAGCGAAGCGGCAGGGTATCGGGATGGCGCCGATGGAGAGCGTGGCACGACGACTGCAGCAGACGAGCTGGCCCGTGTACACGCCTCGGGCGTCGCCGATGGAGAGCGTGGCACGGCGACCGTAGTAGACGAGCTGGCCCATGTACATGCCCCGGGCGTCGCTGGTGGAGAGCGTGGCACGACGATCGTAGTAGTACTTGTAGTAGAGCTAAGCAGAGACTGTAATGAAATAGCTTTGTGGGGAAGCCCCCGAGTAAACAGTCCTCTGAATTTATAAGTATATTGTTGCTTTTTGTAATGAAATCGCTTTGTAAGTGACGAATTTGTGCAAAAAACGAACAAAATTACATCCTTTGCTTATGGCAAGCAATTTCTTATCTTTCTCCTTTCTGTAGGAATGATTTTAGTGCTTTTCGACCCTTCTCATGGTCTAAGTCATAAGAAGCTAGGAACGTGGGTGAACTAATTCTGATTGAACTGGTGAGCAAAGAGGTTGCAGCCGCTGGGGCGTGGGTGTCTCACAGTCCTACCAGTTGTATTCAGAATTGGTTCCCAAAATCTTAGCCCTTGGGACTCATTTATGAGGCGAATGGAAAACTTAGAGAATGTTTGTAAATATAACACAGGAGGTTTTTTGCAAGCGTAATACTTGTATTACATATGTCATATGTTACGATCACATGCCAGCCCCTGAGTGAGGTCTGACCCCTCACAATTTGCAGGGGTCAGAAGTCACTAAGGATCGGGGTTTTGTTATGACAAAATCTGATAAGAAGAGTGTAAGCTTATTTTAAGGATAGAAACGACGTAGCTGCTCGATGTTCCAGGCGTTGGTGAAGACCTCGCCGTTGATGGTTTTCAACCGGTAGGTGCCTGGGCGAAGTACTTCCGCGATGACATAGGGCCCTTCCTAGGGCGGGGAGAGTTTGTGGCGGTCCTTGTTGCTCTGCACAAGACGGAGGACGAGGTCTCCGACGTTGAAGGCTCGACCCCGCACCCGTCGGTTGTGGTACCAGTCACAACGCCTGCTGGTACTTAGCCGAACGGAGGAGGGCGATGTCGCGGGCTTCATCTAGCTGGTCCACTGACGTTTTGGTGAGATGCTTCGGCCCCCTGTTCGTCGTATGCTCTGATTCTTGGTGCTCCGTAGTCGAGGTCCGTTGGGAGAACGGCCTCGGAACCATAGACCATGAAGAAAGGTGTGTAGCCGGTGGCCCGGCTAGGGGTTGTCCTTAGGCTCCAGAGCACGGCCGGGAGCTCAGCTAGCCAGCGTGCGCCGAATTTGTTCAATCGATTGAAGATTCTGGGTTTGAGGCCTTGAAGAAGCATGCCGTTTGCGCGCTCGACCTGCCCGTTCGTCTGGGGGTGTGCGACGGCTACCCAATCGATCTGGATGTGTTGTTCATCACAGAATCGAACGAATTTCCTACCTGGTGAACTGCGTGCCGTTGTCCGTGATGATGGAGTTTGGTACTCCAAAGCGATGGACGATGTCGAGGAAGAATAGCACGGCTTGCTTGAATTTGATCGTGGATATTGGTCGAGCTTCAATCCATTTTGTAAACTTGTCTATGGTGACAAGCAGGTGGGTAAAGCCCCCGGGTGCCTTTTTGAGTGGCCCAACCAGGTCGAGCCCCCAGACCGCGAAGGGCCACGTGATGGGGATCATCTAGAGAGCCTGGGCCGAGAGGTGTGTTTGCCGAGCGTAGTACTGGCACCCTTCGCAGGTGCGTACAATTTGCTCGGCATCGGCTACTGCGGTGGGCCAGTAGAAGCCTTGTCGGAATGCATTCCCAACCAACGTTCTTGGTGCGGCATGATGACCGCAGACTCCACCGTGGATGTCGCTCAGTAGGAGTTTTCCCTATTCACCAGGGATACAGAGTTGCAAAATCCCGCTGTGACTCCATTTGTAGAGATACAGAGTTGCAAAATCCCGCTGTGACTCCATTTGTAGAGTTCGCCTTCTACAAGAACGAAGGACTTGGCACGCTGTGCGAGCCGTCGGGCTTCCGTCTTGTCTGCCGGTAGTGTGTCGTGGAGGAGGTAGTCGAGGTAAAGCGTTCTCTAGTCATCAGGAGGGTCGGACTCCACTGCTGGGTCCTCTTCAAGCTCCATGACCTCGGGGTCAGGCGGAGTAGTTGGCGGATCGGCCCCTGGGGTCGGACTAGAAGGGCCATCGTCGGCTCGTTCTGACCCTGCGTAGCGTATCGAGGGTTTGTGTTGGTCACTGGCAAAGACGCCAGTTAGGACTGGCTCTCGGCCAGATGCTGCTTTTGCGAGCGTGTCGGCTGCTTCGTTGAGGCGCCTAGGGATGTGATTGAGTTCGAGGCCGTCAAATTTGTCCTCCAGCCGTCGGACTTCTTGACAGTATGCCTCCATCTTGGCATCGTGGCAGCATGACTCTTTCATGACCTGGTTGATGACCAACTGAGAGTCGCCCCTGACGTCGAGGCGTCGGATGCCTAGCTCGATGGCGATTCGTAGGCCGTTGATGAGCGCTTCGTATTCTGCAGTATTATTTGACGAGGGGAAATGGAGCCGAACCATGTACCTCATGTGGACCCCGAGGGGAGATACAAAGACTAGTCCTGCTCCGGCGCCCTTCTTCATCAGCGATCCGTCGAAGTACATTATCCAGTACTCTTGATCGATGGCCGCTGGTGGCATCTGGACCTCGGTCCACTCCGCAATGAAGTCAGCTAGTACCTAAGATTTGATCGCTGTTCGGGGAGCATAGGAATTGCCCTGATCCATCAGCTCGAGTGCCCACTTTGCAGTTCTTCCCATAGCATCATGGCTACGGATGACCTCGCCGAGGGGAATGATGTCACTACTATCACGGGGTGTGACTCAAAGTAGTGGCGTAGCTTCCTTTTGGTGATGAGGACGGCGTAGAGGAGTTTCTGGATTTGGGAGTAGCAGGTTTTGGAGTCGGATAACACCTTGCTGATGAAATACACAGGGCGCTGCACCTTGAAGGCATGCCCCTCTTCCTCTCGCTCTACTACTAAGGCGGAGCTAACCACTTGGGTGGCGGCCAATATATAGAGTAGGAGGGATTCTCCGTTGCATGGAGGGACTAAGACCGGTGGTTTAGTTAGAAATCGCTTAACCATGTCAAGCGCCTCCTGAGCCTCGGCCGTCCACTCGAAGCGGTCAGCTTTCTTTAGGAGTCGATAAAGGGGGAGTCCTCGTTCGCCGAGGCGCGAAATGAATCGGCTGAGGGCGGCGAGGCACCCTGTGATCCGCTGAACCCCCTTTATGTTTTAGATCGGGCCCATCCTTGTGATGGCTGATATCTTCTCCGGGTTGGCTTCGATGCCACGCTCGGAGACGATGAAGCCGAGCAGCATGCCCCTCGGGACCCCAAAAACACATTTTTCGGGATTGAGTTTGATGCCGTTTGCCTGGAGTTTCACAAAGGTTTGCTCAAGGTCGGCGACAAGGTGGTTAGCTCGTTTGGTTTTGACTACGATGTCATCGACATAGGCCTCAACGGTTCGCCCGATGAGGTCTCCGAAGCAATTGAGCATACAGTGCTGGTACATTGCCCCAGCATTCTTCAAACCGAATGGCATTGAAACGTAGCAAAATGATCCGAAGGGGGTGATAAAAGATGTCGCGAGCTGGTCGGACTCTTTCATCGCGATTTGATGGTAGCCAGAGTATGCGTCAAGGAAGCAGAGGGTTTCGCACCCCGAGGTGGAATCGACTATTTGGTCTATTCGTGGCAAAGGAAACGGATCCTTTGGACACGCTTTGTTGAGGCCAGTATAATCGACACACATTCTCCATTTCCCGCTCTTTTTTCGGACAAGAACAAGATTTGCTAACCACTCTGGGTGGTATACTTCCTTAATGAATCCTGCGGCCAGTAGTTTGGCTATCTCCTCGCCGATGGCCCTGCGTTTCTCCTCGTCGAAGCGGCGCAGGCATTGTTTCACCGGCTTGGAGCCCAGGAGGATCTGGAGAGTATGCTCGGCGACCTCCCTCGGGATGCCCGGCATATCCGAGGGTTTCCACGCAAAGATGTCTTTGTTGGCGCGGAGGAAGTCGATGAGCGCGCTTTCCTATTCGGAGGAGAGCGTGGTCCCGATACGGACTTTTTTGCCCTTGGAGCTGCTGGGATCCAAGAGGACCTCCCTGGAGCCTTCTGCCGATTCGAACGACCCGGTTGATTTCTTTGCGTTGGGTGCCTCTTCGACGACCTTCTCCCTGAGGGTGGCGAGCTCTTCGGAGGCGATGACTGCGGATGCGTGTCCGCAGCATTCGACCTCGCACTCGTAAGCACGCTGGAAGGAGGTGCCGATGGTGATGACCCCATGGGGGCCCGGCATCTTCAGCTTTAGGTACGTATAATTGGGAACGGCCATGAACTTCGCGTAGCATGGTCGCCCCAGGATGGCGTGGAAAGTCCCCTGGAACCCCACTACATCAAAGGTGAGGGTCTCAGTCCGGTAATTGGACCGATCCCCAAAAGTGACGGGCAGGTCGATCTGCCCCAGTGGTACGGCTTGCCTACCAGGCACGACGCCATGGAAAGGTGCTCGGATGGGACGGAGGTTCGTTCGGTCGACGCCCATCTCATCGAGCATTTTGGCATACATGATGTTGAGGCCGCTGCCCCCATCCATCAGTACTTTGGTGAGCCGCTTTGGACCGACGATCGGATCGACGATAAGCGGGTACCTTCCCGGGTGTGGGACGGCATCCGGATGGTCGGTCTGATCGAAGGTTATGGCGGATTCCGACCACCGGAGGAAGGCTGGCGTGGCTGGTCCGGCGGTATAGACCTCGCGACACGCGACCTTCTGGCGGCGCCTAGAGTCGTAGGCCATTGATCCTCCGAAGATCATGAGGGCGCCGGTCGGTGTTGGGAAGGCGTCGTCCTTCTCCTCTGCGTCGTCTGTGGTGGGAACAGGTTCCTTCCCCTACTCCCCTTTGTTGAGGCCCCCGGCCAAGTATTTGCGCATAAGGCCGCAATCCTTGTATAGATGCTTGGCCGGGAATGCGTGGTTTGGGCATGGCCCTTCGAGCATTTTCTCAAAGTGGTTCGGAGTGCCTTCCGCGGGCTTCCGGCCACCTTTGCGGTCAGCAGCGGCCACGAGCGAGTTGTCGCGCCGTTGCTTCTTATTTTTCTTTTTGGCGGGACGGTTGGAGGCGCCTTCACCGGCGTCCTCGTCCTGCCTCATCTTTCCGTTGGAGCGATCAAAGATGGCTCCGACCGCCTCCTCTCCAGAGGCGTGACTGGTGGCGATGTCCAGGAGTTCCTTGGTAGTTTGCGGGCCCCTGCGTCCTAACTTGTGGACCAGGGATTCGCAGGTTGTTCCGGACAGAAAGGCTCCTATCACGTCGGCGTTGGCGACGTTAGGGAGCTCGTTGCACTGTCGAGAGAAGCGCCGAATGTACCCGCGAAGGGTTTCATCGGCCTTCTGACGGCAGTTTTTGAGGTCCCATGGGTTTCCAGGGTGTTTGTACGTGCCCTGGAAGTTGCCCACGAAGATCTCTGTCAGATCCGCCCAACTCTAAATAGCATTGGACGGTAGGTAGGTGCTCCAGCCATGCTCGCGCCGAATCGGCCAAGAACAGCGGGAGATTGCGAATAATGAAATCGTCATCACTCGCACCACCGGCCTAACATGCAAGCCGATAGTCTTTGAGCCAAAGCCCGGGATTTATTTCGCCAGAATATTTAGGGATGTTGGTAGGCGGTCGATACCTTAGGGGGAACGCAGCGTTGAGGATGTGTCGGCCGAAGGCCTGAGGGCCTGGCAGGCCGGGGCTCGGGCTTCGGTCCTCGTTGCTGTCGTAGCATCCGCCACGTCGGGGATGATAGCCGCGGCATGCTGCTTCTCCATCGTCGCCGTGGGCACATCTCCGAGCATCGATGATGCAACGTATGTCGCGGCCATGGCCGAGGCGTTGATGTACTGGGACGACGGAGGGCTGCCCGCTGGCTGGCGGTGTTTGGTGAACGGACGCGTCCTTGGTGGGACACACTGAGGGCGTGCGCTGGCTGGTGTCGGGTTCGTGTCGTCGAGACAACGAACTTTCCGCCTGCTGCGCCGCTGCACGCTCGAGCAACGTGCGAATTTCTCGGCGAGCGCGACGATCCTCGGACGTCGCGGCCTCCGGAAGGCCATGCAGCAAGGCGGTTGCTGCGGCGATGTTCTGGCTGGCTCGGGCAAAGTGAGGAAGGGCCCCATCGTTGGTGAGGATCCCTTGGTGTACGGCGCGGGCCGTGGCGCGCGTGCGCCCCCCGTCTTTACGACGTTCAATCTTGCGATTGATGTCCGCGTACTCCCGGACGAGCCCTTGCCCGGCCTCATCAATCTCTTGCTGACAAGCCCTCAGCTGCTCCATCCTTAGGCGAGATGGGGCTGTCATCTCCTCCCCGGATCTGCTGTCAGGGTTGTTTGTAGGGGTGACCTCTTCCCTGGAGGCGCTTTCGACGTGACCTTCAGAGGTCTGCGTCATGAAGCATTCCCGGAAAGGGTGGTGGCTCCCCCTACTAGAATCCGAGCTAGAGAACGATCCTAGCTCCTCGTTGAGGAGCTCGTAGAGGGTCTCCGTATCATGCTCAATCGCCCCCACGAACTCGATGTCCGTGGGTGACTGAACCATACGTGGCGCCCGAAGGCGGCCAGCAGTCGCCGCAGCGTTGCGGAGACCGAACGGAAATGCCGTCGGGGCGCTCCGTACGGACCCTTCCGGACACAGGGTGGCGTTGTGAGAGGCCTCCCTTGGTGACTGGACTCCCAGGGAGTTACCCAGCGGGCCCTCAAGCCTAAGACGACTGAGGTTGATGGAAGGGAGAGATGGGGCGGCTGAGTGAGTCAGCGCCAGCTCTCCCCCTAGTGTGATGATGAAATCTAGGTCGCCGAAGCGCACGTGTGCGCCCGGGGCCCAAGTGATTGCGTGGGTGGCCATCCGAGGCCTGATTTGGAACGCGCAAGCTCCCCTACCTGGCGCGCCAGGCATGTGATCGTAACATATGATATATGTAATACAAGTATTACGCTTGCAAAAAACCTCCTGTGTTATATTTACAAACATTCTCTAAGTTTTCCATTCGCCTCATAAACGAGTCCCGAGGGCTGATTTGGAACGCGCAAGCTCCCCTACCTGGCGCGCCAACTGTCGGTGTTTCGTACAAGCACCGGCAAGTAAATTTGTAGTAATGCGCGTTAGGCTCGGATGGTGCGCTAAAGGACACAAGATTTATACTGGTTCGGGCCGAAAGTCCCTACGTCCAGTTTGTTGCTGCTCGTGTTATTAGCACCGTGAACGGTTTGTAGTAAGGGGTACAAACGATCGAGAGAGGGACTGGTCCCAAGTCTCTGATGGAAGGGTTGAAGGGAGGTCAAGAGGTTCGAAGCAACTTGACTGTGTGTATCTGTGTGTCGTATTGTTCGGTCTCAAGAGTCCGTCCTTCTGATGGAGGAAGCACATCCTCTTTTATAGATGAAGGGGCCGGCTTTACAAGGATGAGGGCTCTACCTTATTCTTGTGGCTCACGTCTACCCAATCCTCCTTCTTCATTCTGATGAGTGCGAAGGAAGATAAGTGCCTACAACACTGTTGATGTCTCTGTAGAATGTCATGTTGATCACAGAACGTTGCCCTGCGCAGGGTATGGGCTGTAGTACAGTGGTTTTGACTTATTAGCCTCCCCTAGCCTTGCTCCGCACGCCTTCTGGTTCTTGTGAGTCTTTGTCGGAGGGACGAGGGGTCGGGATCCGGCGTAATGCCGTGGTCAAGGCCTTCTGACTTGGCGGACCTGAGGGGTCGGGAAGCGGGCGCCGCTCCCTTGGGTCCATAGCGTGGTGACGAAAAATCCGTCGTTCGTGGAGATAGCAAATCCTTTTCTGGAGCGTAGCGGTTGTCGCATATCTTCGTCGGGTTTCGTGTCCCAGGGCTGAAGGCGGCGCCTACAACTCTACAGGGCGAGGAGCACGCACCTGTACAACCTTTCGGGCTCTGCGGCGCCCGGAAGGGTCTAAAGCACCTGTCCTGTCATCCCCTAGCAGTATTTTTCCTGCCAGGGCGCAGGGTATGGTCCTTGGAGCCATGGTTGACCCGAACGTCTTGTCTTGCCCCGTACTTATCATCTTAAGAGAATGGGGAGAAGTTGTCAGGTAAGATGAATCCAATCTTTAGATATGGAGTAGGGTGAGACTCGTTCCTTGCCGTCGAGCGAAACGGAGACCAATTCCTATCTCTCGGGCGAGACCGACCTCGCCCCTCCGGGGTCGGGCGAGGCGGAATCTATCCCTCAGCCCTCGGGCGAGACCAAGCCCACCCTAAAGGCGTCGGGCGAGACGGAGTTTATCTCTCGGCCCTCGGGCCAGACCGAGCCTGTCCCAAAGGCGTCGGGCGAGACGGAGATTAACCCTGAGCCCTCGGGCGAGGCAGAGTTTATCTCACAAAGGCGCCGGGCGAGGCGGAACCAAACTCCTGTCACTCGAACAAGGGATGAAACGGCGCCTTTATGCGTCCAGAAGTTTTTCACGTTCGGTGGTTATTGGTTCCACCTTCTGGAGTACCTCGGTATTAGGTCCCCGACAGTTCACATGCATCAGCAGCTCCCACATATAGGTCAAGGTCTAATAGTTCTCGATATGGTATTATGGAATCTTCTTCTGTACCTGTTCTGGCCCTGAGGCATAGCTCTAGAAAGGATGCTGGTCCCGTTCTCAGTGAAGCAGCCACAGTTGAGTTAGCAGATATTGAGCTTCAAAATATAGAAAAAGTCGGTTTAGCTGCCAATCATGGCAAAGAAGATGACAAGTTGGTACCTGTAATTGTTTCAAGGAGTTCAAAGATGGTTGAAGAAGTTGGCTGTAGAAGAATCACTAATGATGTTGGATATAAAAATGTAGCCCTAGAAAATAGTTTGAGAGTTAATTCAGATATTGACTATAGAAGGAGAGCTCCAGAAAGCCAAGAGGTGCAGCAGCTTATACCTCTGTCAGAACCTATTAGTTCATCACAGAGGAAATTTATGAGAGAATCTTCAGGTGCTGGGGACAATAACTGTTCTGGTTTGATGTGCACTGAGAGTGTTGAGTTTAATGAAGTCGGTAGCTGGTACAGTGTAACTAGTTTTGATAAATGGAATCCTGCTGCTGCAAGGAATCCAGAATTTACCAGCATCCACAGAATCCAACTGATGGAGTCAAGTGGAAAACATGCTGTTGACGACCGTAAGTGATCTAGTGACCTGACATTGTTCTATTGGTTTCAGTCTTCTTCAGAATTATCACCAAGCTCTTTGGTTGGAACAGGACCTTCCTCGTCTAATTATGATAGCATCCAGTATGTGACAACCAATGTTTTCAAGTCGTCCAGTCGAACCCAGTCGCCATGGGACCGACCAGAAGACTAATCGCAATTAGTCATCGACCAGGTCGATTAGTCGAACCTAGTCGACCCCTGGTCTTCCTATATATCAGGATATATATACCTACTATATATATACCTATATATACTATATAGTATACACAATAAAGCAAGCATCAAGACTACATTAGTGTTTAGCTAGTGACTTACTTGTGGGAGTTGTTTTCTTCTCTTTTCTGCCGTGTCCAGAGGTCCATATTCCTGTCACAAACTCCATTTCCTTGCTGACTTGCTGCTGGAAGCCTAAAATACCAAAGAAGACCATAATTAGCAACACTAATGTAGTCTTGATGCTCAACAGCAGCACTGCTACATTAGTAAGCACTGCTGCAGTAGCAAATAACTAGCATTTAGCAAACAAGTTCGGTACACAGCTACACATAAGCTCAAGTGTTCAAGTTCAGTACACATAAGCTAAACTGCTAAAGTGTTCAACACAGTCACAAACATTGACATTTAACAGTCCAACAAAAATAGGCAACTAGCCATCTAATTAAGCAAATCAACATTAAAAGTGAAGCCTCCATCTCCATCTCCAGTTGGTCCATCTCCAGTTTTAGTTGGCCCAAAAAAACAGAGCAAACACCCTGGTCGTCCATAGCCTAGTCGGACGACTAATCGTGATTAGTCGTCGACTAGTCGGACGACCAGCTTTCTGGTTGAGCTAATCGAGTCGAACCTCCTAATCGAGTACCAGGAACTGATTAGGACGATTAATCGCGATTAATCGTGATTAATCGGACGACTTGTAAACATTGGTGACAAGACTATACAGCTCGGTATGTTTACTTCGAAGATTGTGTCATCTTGGGCGCCAATAGTACTTTTTTTATATGGAACCCATTATGCACCTCGTATTTACTGTTTTCTGTAGAGGCTGCGCCCTTCGCTTTCTGGAAAACTTAGTGCATCTGCAAGTGATGAAGATGATATGTCTGGTCTAATGGAAAACCATCAAGAATTCATTCATGTAATGAAGTCTCGGCTAACCAAACTAGAGGTATTAAGGGGTCCAGAATAAGATCGTCCATCGAGTAATTATCAGGAATCCATTTGCTGTTATGGGACACGATTTGTTATATGTATTGAGTAATTGTAGTTGCTATGTGATATTTGCAGGTGGTTTACGGGTGCTGGCAAAGAAATGATATAAAAGGATCTATTGATGCTACATGGAGAACGTTGGATTTTGCTGTATGTACTCTACTACTCCTTTGTTGTAGTTTCACCCATTACAATTTCTGAATGTTCTCTACTCTTGTGATTTTTTTAAATTTTAACACTTTTTTGAAACTAATTTTAAATCTAACAGGGTCGGGTTTTTTTTAAACTAACACTTTTGGCCGTGCCTATTGCCCTGGCGCGGCCAAATGCCTGTGCCGCGCCATGCATGGTGGCGCGACAGCGGGCTGACGTGGCGGCGACCGGAATCGCTGACCGGTGACGTGGCAATGCTCTGCCGCGCCACCGATCTTGGCGCGGCACTGCCGCGCCCTGATTCGTGGCGTGGCAGAGCCGAATAAAACCCCCGCCGCGTCCCGCGTCCGCCAGTGGCCGAGCAGCCGTCATTGCCCGAGCAGCGCAGCAAGGCCGCCTGGCAGCCCCGCCTGCGTCTGCCCGCGCCAGCCAGCCAGCCGCGTCCGCCGGCGCGCCACCCCCTCCGGCCACGCACGGCGGCTGCCCGCCGAGGCCTGCGCCAGCGCCTCCCGGCCCGGTCTAGCGCACTGCAGCGAGGTACTCCCCTAATATAGTTAGTATAGTTAATAAAGTTAGTAAAATTATTAAAGTATAGTTAGTATAGTTAGTTTAGTTAGTATAGGTAATATAGTAAGTTAGTATAAGTAATAAAGTTAGGTAGTTTAGTTAGTATAGTTATTGAGTCTAGTTATACATTGGATTTAGTCTAATTAGTTGTTGTAGTTAGCCTTGTATAGATGTTAATATTAGATTAGTTAGTATAGTTATAGTTAGAATATGTATTAATATTACTATGGATATTATGTACGATGATTTCGACGACTCGATGAAGTTCTTGAAATGCTTTTGCAGATGGATTGTTGTGTTAAAGTTTTGTATGGAGGAAGTGTTAAGAGAGAAGATGGTATGTTTGAGGATATGAAAGGAGAATTGGAATGGTTTGATAAACCTCCTAGCTTCAACGACCTTTGTGTGCGTTTGAATGCAAAGTTTGGCGGTGATTTCACACTGAAGAGGAGGTTTGATACTGGGAAGACTAGGGCCCACTATGTCCTCATGCCCTTACGCGACCCTGCTCACTGGTCCCGCTACACTAGGGTTCTCCAAGGTTCCAATGTGCCCATGGCTAAGGTGGTGGTGAAGAATGGGTACATGATGCAGGGTGTTTAGGACGGCCCGTCCATTGATGGTTTTGGAGGCAATGACCAAGAATTAGGGGTCGAAGGGGAAGCAACTTAGGATAGCATGGATTTGGACGGTCAGTTGACGCAGGAGCAGTTTCATTCAATTGCAGTAGGTTGTATAAGCAATAACTTCGATGTGAATGATTTCGAACGGGAAGAGGAGCAGGAGGAGGACAGGATCGGTGATGTAGTTAGCAGTGATTCAGACGATTCTGATGATGACCAAGGAGGTACAGATGCTATGCCAACACCGGCTGATGCCATACCAGTACCGGTTCATACTATGACATTACCAGTACCAACTGAGGTTTTGCATGGTGTCCAGGCTTAGGGTAGACTAGTCACAGATTTGGCTGCAGATGATACCCCCTATGATTCATGGGCCAGAATTACCGAAGCACAGCAGTATGTTCCACTACCACCTTACACAGCGATTGAGCTTGAGCAACTAAGGTCTAAGAACGTACCTTTCAGGGGCGTTCTGAACTATAGGGATGTCAGCATGACGGATATGATAGTTTGTGACATCGGTCTCCAGATGTGTAGGAATTCATTGTACAACCATGAGAAAGAAACCCTTAGGAAGGGGATGATATTCAACATAATGTCAGAGATGAAACTCTTCCTTCAGGACTATGCTGTGTACAACCATAGGCTGTACATCGTCACTCATTCGGACCAGGAATTGAGGTACCACGTGATATGCAAAAATGGTTGTATGTGGAGGTTAAATGCATGAAAGAGACAGAGTGATGGCAAGTGGAGGATAACTAAAGTTGTCGAACCCCACACTTGCCTAGACAATAGGAGGAAGGAAAATCATCATCAGCTCACTGCACGTTACCTTGCCCGTCGTATATTGGGGCTCGTTGATGACACTAACGACATCTCGGTGTCTTCTTTACAACAGTTCATATCTGGATTCGTTAAGTATGATGTGACGTATGGAAAGGCTTGGCGTGCTAAGCAAATTGCTTTGGCGATTCGATGGGGTACTTGGGAGGAAGCATACAACAGGGTGCCCCGCATCTTATGTGCAATGCATTACTACAACCCTGGCTTGAAATGGTTTGTGGACACCGGAGGGATGTTTTTTCGGAACCCATTGAGGCATGTCCTCTATCGTGTGTTCTGGTCGTTCGCGTAAACGGAACATGCATTCCAGTTTTGTCGGCCAGTCGTACTTGTTGATGGCACTTTCCTGACAGGAAAGTACAGGGGCACCTTGATGATGGCAGCTGCTGTTGATCCTGAGGACCAGATAATACACATGGCTTTTGCTTTGGCAGAGGGAGAGAACAATGAATCATGGTCATGGATCATGCGGCTTCTACGTGTGCAAGTGCTTGGCCCAACTCGCACTATATGTTTGATCTCGGACCGTCATGCAGGGCTTCTTAATGCTGCAGCTGAGCATATAGATGGGTTCCCGCTTCTAGTACATAGATGGTGCATGTGACACTTTGCCGCTAATTTCTGGCGGCGTCAGCGGAAGCAGGAGGTATGTGGCAAGGTAAAGGCTCTATGTTGTGTACGTACAGAGCACCAGTTCAAGGAGACAAAGAGAGAACTAGACAAGATGGTAAATGCAGCGGGAAAGGCATGGTTAGAGGCGTAGATGGAACAGAAGGCTCAGTGGGCATTAGCATATGAAGAGGGGGGTTTCAGGTATGGCATCATGACCACTAACTTCTCGTAGTCCTTCAACTAGCGTCGCAATGATAGGCAACCCCTCCAGGACAGAGCTAGGGGCAACCGTATTGAACATCACCGCCAACCCAACCAAGAGGTCGACCAGGATGTCCGAGTGCACCTCAACAATCTTTGAGATGCACGACGATGCATCGACGAATGCCGCTTTGATCGCCATGAAGACAAAGTACACCGCCTCTAGGAGTACAAGCAAGAGTATGGTAACCCGAACTCAGCTCTCGAGCCGCTCACCGATGGCAATGCTACCGACGACGGCGTTGACAACCCTGAGGGGCTCCCAACATTCACAAGGGCACTCCAAACACTTCAGTGGCCTCGTGGTTTCAAAATCACTAGGGTTGAGCCCTACGAAGGAAGGATGAACCCAACATAGTGGCTATAGGCTTACGCCACTACTGTCCTTACCGCCAGAGTAGACACCAGTGTCTGGCGAACTATCTCCCCATCATGCTCACACCAGCCGCCATAAGCTGGTTTACAAGCCTTGCCCCGGACTCCATCGGATCCTGGGAAGAGCTAAAAAAAGTCTTCACCGACAATTACATGGCTATGTGTACTCAGCCAGGCACCAAGCATGATCTAAACCACATCAACCAAAAGTCGTCCGAGCTCCTCCGTAGCTACATCCGACGCTTTTCTAAGATGAGGAATTCTATTCCAAACATCACAGAAGCCGAGGTCATCACCGCCTTCATCCGAGGACTCCATCACTGCGAGCTTTGCTCCAAGTTCAACCGCAAGCCGCCCACTGGGATTGGCGAGATGATCACAACCGCCAACCAGTACGCTGACGCCGAGGAAGCCAAGGTGTGCTTCAATGAGGACGCGGACACTCATCGCCCAACACGTCGCTACGACGACCGCTCCGACGACTGATGCGACAACGATCGTCGCTTCGATGACCGCAGTTACCATCATGACAGCGGTCGTGATCGATAAGAAGGGCCCAAGTCTGGTCAAAATCGCCGCCATCGGCCAGACCACATCGTCGCTGCCGTCAATGAACTTCATGCCAAACGCAACTACGACGAGTAGTACAAAATGATCCTTGATGGCCCATGCCCTCTCCATAAGAACGCCAAGCACAAGATGAAGAACTGCCTCAAGTTGGCTAAGGAGTTCTAGGACAAAAAGATGGATGTCGACACCAACGATGGAGCCGGAGGTCGCCGACCACCTGGGGGCAATAACAATGCCTTCCAAGACCACGATAAGGTGGTCGCCACCATCTTCGAGGGCCTCGCCTCCACTGAGAGTAGAAGAGAACGGAAGCTCACTATCACTGCAGAAGATGTCACCGCTAACTCCAGCTATCGCCCATGGTCCATGGTCCCGATCACATTCAGTAGGGCCGACCAGTGGGCGGACATTCCCTACACAGGGTGTTTCCCCCTCATCCTTGATGCAACCGTCTAGAAAGTACTTTTTAGAAAAGTGCTCGTCGATGGTGGGAGAGCTCTGAATCTCATTTTTGACGGAGCCCTAAAGGAGCTAGGCCTCGGGTTAGCAGATCTCACACCCTTCGACTCATCCTTTTGGGGTGTGGTACCTGGTAGGGCCTCCAAACTGCTGGGAGAGATCACCCTACCAGTACAGTTCAACATAGCAAGCAACTACCGCGTCAAGCACATCAACTTCTATGTCGCCGACTTCAACACCACCTACCATGCCATACTTGGCTAGCCAGCTCTGGCCAAGTTCATGGTTGTACCACACTACGCGTATCTGGTGCTGAAGATGCCTTCGCCTGTAGGAGTTCTGGCCCTGTGGGCCAACCTCTCCATCACCTACGCCTATGAGACAAAGAGTCTCACCCTTGCCGAAGCCACCGACCTCTTCATCCAGATGGCCAGCGTGGTCACCGAAGCCAAGACGTTGCCCGCTGATGACATGGAGATCCTAGAGCTGGAGCCTCCCCGCGCCTCCACCAAGTCCAAGGAAATAAAGGAGGTCGGCCTTGGCCTCGACGACCCCTCCAAGACCATGAAGATTGGGGCTCACCTTGACCCCAAATAGGAAAGCACGCTCGTCTCCTTCCTACATGCCAACGTTGATGTGTTTGCTTGAAAACCTGCAGACATGCTGGGGGTACCACGGTAGAAGAAAGAGCACTCCTTGAATGTCTCGCCGATCACCAAACTGATCAAGCAGAAACTCCACCGATTCACACCAGACAAGGAGGCTATTAGGGTAGATATAAAACGGTTCTTAGCTACTGGATTTATAAAAGAAGTGTATCATCCTGAGTGGTTAGCAAACCCTGTTCTCTTTCGAAAAAGAATAAAGAATGGAGAATGTGCGTTGATTACACTGATCATAACAAACACTGCCCTAAAGACCCCATCGGTTTGCCTCGGATAGATAAGGTTGTAGAATCCACCGCCGGCTGCGAACTGCTCCCTTTCCTTGACTATTACTCCGGCTATCACCAGATCTCCCTCAAGGAAGAAGACCAGATCAAGACGTTGTTCATCATGCCCTTCGATGTGTATTGCTACACCACCATGTCCTTTGGACTCAAGAACACCGAGGCAACTTATCAAAGGGCTATCCAGATGTGCCTCAATCAACAGATTGGCCACAACGTTGAAGCTTACATCGACGATGTGGTCGTCAAGTCCAAGACCACCGATGATCTTATCGCCGACCTCGAAGAAATGTTCACCAACCTAAAAGGTATCGATGGAAGCTGAACCCTTCAAAGTGCATCTTTGGAGTTCCATTCAATATACTCCTAGGCTACATTATCAACGCACGAGGCATCGAGCCTAATCCTGACAAGGTCTCCGCCATCGCCAAGATGAAACGGCTAACATGCATCAAGGATATACAAAAGCTTACAAGCTGCATGGCTGCCTTAAGCCGTTTCATATCGTGCCTCGGTGAAAAAGGGCTACCTTTCTTCAAACTCCTCAAGGCCTCCGAGCGCTTTTCCTGGTCGGAGGAGGCAGACATAGCTTTTGAGCAACTCAAGTTATTCCTAACAAAGCCTCCGATCATGATGGCGCCACGGCTAGACGAAACCCTCCTGATCTACATCACTGCTACTTCTGATGTCGTCAGCATAGCCATTGTGGTCGAACGTGAGGAGGCCAGGCACGCCTATAAGGTGCAACGTCCGGTGTATTTCATCAGCGAGGTTCTCAATGAGCCAAAGACTCGCTATCCTCAGGTCTAGAAGCTACTGTACGCCGTCCTGATCACGTCGCGCAAGCTCCATCACTACTTCAAGTATTACAAGATCGCCGTGGTCACCGAGTTCCCTCTGGGGGACATCCTCCGCAACAAAGAGGCCAACGGCCATATCATCAAGTGGGCTATCAAGCTCAGCACTTACTCCATTGAATTTAGAAGAAGGCCTGCCATCAAGTCTCAAGCACTCGCTGATTTCATCGCTGAATGGACCGAGATCCAAGAGCCCATCGCCGCCACCTGCCCCAAGCACTGGGTGATATACTTCTACGGCACCCTTAACATCAACAGTGCTGGTGTAGGCATGTTGTTCATTACACCGACCAAGGATAAACTCCGATATGTTCTCTGGATACACTTTCTGGCCTCCAAGAACGCCGCTGAATACGAAGCATGTCTCCATGGATTTCGTATAGCCATTGAGCTCGATGTCAAACGCCTCATGGTATATGGGGACTCCGCGCTGGTCATCAACCAACTCAACAAAGACTGGTCCTGCTCCAGCGAGAAGATGGATGCATATTGCGTCGAAATTAGGAAGTTTGAACGGAAGTTCTACAGTATTGAGTACCACCACGTGGCACGCGATCAAAATCAGCTCGCCGATCACTTGTCCAAGTTAGGCTCCTCTCACTCTGTGATTCTGTCGAGGTCTTTGTTCAAGATCTTCTAGCGCCATCCATTAAGGAAGAAAAGGAAATTCAGGAAGTTCCCCCCGCCGAGCAGCTGGTACTTACGGTACCTTTGCCGGCCGCTGATTGGAGGGAACAGTTCATCAAGTACCTCTCTAGCACTGAAGTACCTGCCGATAAGACTGAAACCGAATGCCTAATCCATCGACGCAAGCATTACGTGCTGGTGGACGGCAACTTGATAAGGAAAAGTGCCAAGGAAGGGATTCTGCAAAAATGCATCACCCAAGAAGACGGAGTGAAGCTACTTCTCAAAATTCACTCTGGCTCCTGTGGCAACCACGCGTCCTCGAGAACATTGGTCGGCAAAGCTTTCCGAGCTAGTTTTTACTAGCCCACGGCCATCTCCGATGAAGAAGACCTCGTCCAACGTTGTGAAGGATGCCAATTTTACGCCAAGTAGATACACGTGCCGACACAAGAACTATAGACCATCCTAGTTTCCTGGCCCTTCGCATGCTGGGGACTGGATATGATTGGGCCTTTCAAACCAGCGCCAGGTGGTTTCTAGTACGTATACATCGCCATCAACAAGTTCTCCAAGTGGATCAAGTATAAACCACTCGTCTCGGCTACTGCAAAGAAAGTAGTCGAGCTCTTTGAAGATATCATCCACAGATTCGGTCTCCCGAACAGCATCATCACTGACCTCAGAACTACGTTTACTGGCCATCACTTTTGGGACTTCTGCGAAGACCGATGCATCTCCATCAAATACGTCTCCGTTGCCCATCCTAGAGCCAACGGCCAGGTCAAACGGGCGATCGGCATGATCCTTGATGCCCTCAAAAAGAGGCTATATCAGAAAGAAGAAAAGCATCCAGGTAGATGGCTCAAGGAGCTACCAGCTATAGTCTTGGGACTACGCACTCAAGCTAGTTGTAGCACCGGTGTGTCTCCATACTTCTTGGTCTACGGCTTAGAAGCCATACTACCAGTAGATATTGCCTTCCGAGCACCTAGAGTGGTGAATTATGATGAAGAGCAAGCTGTAGTTGTTTGGACAGAGGACATCGATAGGGCCAAGGAAGGATGCCTAATCACTTACGTCCGCACAGCCAAGTATCTAGAAGGCTTGCAGAGGTACTACAATTGCAACATCAAAGGTCGTTCATTTGCTGTCGGCGACCTCGTTCTCCGTAGGAAACAAAAAACCAAAGGGATACACAAGCTCTCCTCCCCCTGGGAAGGGCCTTACATCGTCAAAGAGGTTACCCGACTAGGGTCTTATCGCCTATGTGACTTAGACAGAATCGATGTTCCCAACTCTTGGCACATCGAGCACCTCATACGTTTCTATCCTTGAAACGCCCCAGATATGTACTCTCCACTTTATGATGAATAAAGTTTTGGTCTCCATAATTTGTCTCCATTTTTTCTCCATTACAGTTTAAATCTCCACTTACGGTCGCGGAGCTCTACGCCACTCCATGAAGAACTCTAATACGAAATTGCCATAACTGCGCCGACCACTTTTCTCCAAATCTCCAATGTTTTCGCCGAACGAGTTTCTCCAAATCGCCGAACACGTTTTCTCCAAATTGCTGAAGATTTTTCTCTAAATCTCCAAGATATTTCGCCAATCAGCGAGCAGCATACGTTCTATTTTGTTCTTTATGGAAAAGACCCAGCCTTCAATCTCTCTCTACATGTGCTAGGGGCTCCACGCCCTACGTTATGGGTGGTCGGCTATGGTTCTTTGGTCAAGCCTGTTCCTCCTACACGTGCACGGGCTCCATGCTCGACGTTATGGACTATGGGCTAGCCTTGGTCGAGAGCTCAGTAAAGAACTAACTGCTCAGACGCCACTTATACTATGTTTATCTCCAAGTTATTTCGCCAACCGCTAAGCAGCACACGTTCTGCTCTGCGCTCTATGGAGAAGACCCAGTCTTCGATCTCTCCCTACACGTGCTACGGGCTCCGCGCTCTGCATCATGGGTGGTCGGCTATGGTTCCTTGGTCACGCCTATTCCTCCTACATGTCCATGGGCTCCGCGCTCGACGTTATGGACTATGGGCTAGCCGAGGCCATAGGGCTTAGTAACGAACTAACTGCTCAGATGCTACTTATACTACGTATAATTGTATTAGGGCTATTACTACAACAATTTTTCACCACAAATACAGTCAAGCTGCATCACATGCACTTTATAATATTTATACACATACATAAATGTTTTTCACGCTCTCGCGCGTCCTTACTACCCTCTAAAGATGTTATAGACAATACCCTTTGAGCAGATCATTGTGCTCCGCCATCGCCGTCTGTCTCGCCAAATAGGTCTATATCACCGGCTAGCTTCTTCGCTACGTCCTCCACCTCATCCTCCAGCTGCTGGGTCTCTGCCTTGCTTAGCCCTTCGGCAAACCCGCCCCCTATCACCTGAAGGTCGATGGCTGGCGTGAGTAGCGACGATCACAATGGTGTCATGGTTGAAGCTCTTGAAGTTCTCCCACACCGCCTTGCACCTCTAGATGATGGTGTTCAAACATTTCTGCCTGCCGTTGGGCTGAGGAGCCGGTTCTAGGTTGACGCAGTCGAGCACCAGTTTAATTGCGGCGACTACAGCATCGAAGTTATCCCTTTGAGTCCTGGCCTCCTGCACCGGCACATCAAACTATGCCTTGGCTTTATGATGGTAGCCTGCAACTGTTACAATGTTCCATCATACAATGCACATCAAACTACTTCAACAGTAACTCCGACCAGGAGGTATTCACCTTTCAGCTCCTCAGCCAGTTTGTCTACTCGCTCTGACTCCTTCGCCTTCTCCTATCAAAGTTGTTCGATGGCCTAGCGCAGATGGCTGAGGTCCGCGTCTTGCTCTACAAGCACAACAGTTATCACCAAAAATATGGTTGTTCAGCAATACAAAGTACATTCGTCGATATACCGTACCTGCTTTCTGTTTGGATACACTTTTGAGCTGTTCGGATTTTTGTTCCAGCTACTCAGAGGCACCCCTCAGTTGTTCAAAGACAGTGGCTAGCTGCTCAGACTTGCTCCATAGCTGCTCGGACGTAGTCGCCAGCTACTCGGACGTAGCCGCCAGCTGCTCGCACAGGACCACCCTATGATATTCTAGGTCCCGCACATTGGACTCTACAAGGTCTCGCTCGTGCCGGGCCCTCTAGATGTTTCTCTCCGAGAGGTTCATCGCCTCCCTGAGTTTCTCGTTCTCTTCGGTGAGGGGCTCCATCCTATTTATCAGTTGGTGCCGTTGCTCAGCAGTCTGAGTTATCCCCTACAAATGTACAATGCTAATGACAAACTCCGATCTCCAACATCATAGACGAGCATTCCAGATGCAGTACTGACCTCAATTTGTTTCATTACTCTAGCGATGGTAGATTTCAGTCTCTTCATCTTCCTGGTGGTGTCTTCCTCCTCGATAACCACCACCTGGTCGCCGCGCTTGTGGAGGATCTGGACGGATTGGAGTCGAGGTTTAGCATGCTCGATCTCTTCCACCTCGTCTTCTGCCGTAGCTCGAGGCACCTTCGAGGGGCTCTGTGGCTGGACAGCGGGTTTGACCATCCCCAGCGATGCCTTAGGGGGCGCCGTTTGCTCCTCGACCGCCACCGGCTTTGCCGCCCTAGACCGCGGTGCATCTTCGGCAACTTCAGCTTCTACTCCCGAAGACCCGACGGTTCTCGCTGTTTCCTTGGGTATCGTCGCCGACTCGTCTACTGTTGGCACCAATTATTCACCGCTGCCAAGTCCGCCAGCGGTGGTGGTTGACTCCTCCTCCGGCTGCCGAGCACTCGAGGACTCTGGGATGGGAGCCGCCAGCATTGACTCAACCCCGGGTTCAGCCCTCGGCTGTTAGACAATCTGGACTGGTGGGGTCAGATCCTCCGTACGCTTTGCACTGCATCAGATTGGCTCTCAGTCACCAGAAAAGTTAAGAAACTACAACAAAGTAACTCCAAGACAAGGGTACTTATGGTTTGGTCTGCCAGTTCAATTTCTTGAACTGGCGGTACCTGCCCGAGCCCCCAGGCGCAGCCGTGGGGTCAACTCCTGTGCTCTGGTGAGGAGGTCCCGCCTCCTCCACAGTTGACCTCTATTCTGCCTGCCGCTCTAGGACCCTCTCCACCTACCGCTCCGGGTTTACCTCCACCTATTGCTCGAGGACTCCCATCGTCTGCTGTGTGGGGACTTCCCTCATCTACTGCTCGAGGACTCCTTCATTTCCCCTTGATTGATCCTCCACGCACATGCTACGTGGAGGCTCCTTCGTGCTCGGTGGAGGAGCCGTCGGAACTTCATCGTCATCAGACCAATCGAACAACGCGGCCCTTCACGTTCGAGTGGTCTGATCATCGCCAAGTGAGATGCCACCTAATTTGAGGGGAGCAGCAGCCACCGTCTTCCTTTTCTTCTAGGTCGGCTCGTCTGCCGCTGCCCTCTTCCCCTAGGCTTTCTCTGACACCAAGGGAGGACTCTCCGTCCGACCAGCATTTGTACCTCTGGACTTCGAAGAGACACCAATGGCACTTCAGGTTGAGCCAGTGGTCGTGCATCCACCGCCGGCGGCCAATCGCCCCTCGGCACACCTGAAAAGTACACCGCCCTATCCTACGAATGGATCTTTGCATAAGTGAATCAGTCCACTGCTTAGCAATGACAAAGGATAAAAAGCATCAGGAATACATGACTGAGATATTTACCTGAGGACATAGATTTTTGCAGTTAAAGGGCTTCGTATACCCTGGCATGTTGAATGAGGCAAACAGAGCAAATAGCTCTGCCGCTCGCTCTTCAACAACATCACTCGACAGCATCTCTGGCCTCTCCCAGGTATCATCGGTCTCCCCCTTGAACTAAAAGGCTAGGTGCACCCTCTCCTTATAGGGATGCACGTGGCGTACTATAAAGCTCACCGCTACCAATCTGCCGTTGGTCCTCACGCCCTTTATTAAGGCAAGGAGCTCCCTCACTTGCTCCATATCAGCGCTGCTCGGCATCTTCAACCAGCTCCTCTGGCTCTCTGGGATGTGGTCGGCATCGTAGCAGACGGCTGGGTGGCTCTGTTTCATATAGAACCACCTAGCGTTCCACCCCTTCACTGATGTGTTCAGCAGCACAGTAAGGTACTCACGCGCCATCCCATCACGCAGTTGAAGATACACCCTACCGACCACCTTGGATCCACCGCCGCCTCTCTTCTTTAGCTAGAACTAGTGATGGAAGAGGTTGAAGTGGGGGAGGATTCTGAGATATGCCTCATAGAAATGGATGAAGATTGAGATGTGCAAAATGGTATTGGGATGGAGGTTGCATAGACTAACCACCTAGAGCTCCAACAGATCCCTCAGGAATGGATGAACATGAAATCCCAACCCGTGCTAGAAATAATCCTCGAATACCACCACTTCATCGGTATGAGGCATTGGAAAGGACTCACCGAGGGCCGGCCACCATCCGGCGGTAGCACGGTCAGGAAGAATGCCAGCTTCCACCAATCTGTTGAGTTCTGCCTCTCCCATTCGCGACGGCACCCACTCTTCATCACGCTGGGCTCCGGCGCCTGCCTTCTTAGGGCTCGTCTTCTTTAGTTTTGCAGCTCCCTTCTTCGGCGCCATATCCCAGATCTGATTAGGGTTTGGCGGCGGAAGCAAATGTGGATGCGAATTTGGAAACATGAGGGCTGAGGTGGAAGACGAAATGGCAAAGTGGCAAAGGTGGAAATGTGGCATGCGGCGGCGCAGTTATAAAGCACTTTCCCCACCCTATCGCATTCGAGGGTTTTTGGGAAACCGTTCCCACAATTTACGCCTCTATGAATTCTCCACAACAGCAAGGTGGGCCGTAACCTGGGCTTTCACGCAACGCAGCCCACATCGCTCATTTATCGCCGCCATTGGTTGTCACTCGCTGAATAATCGCTGACTTCTCTGCAATTTATTGAGGCTCAGTAACCGTTACTGTATAGCCTTTACTCTGATTTTTTCTCTAGGATTGGATTTCTTCGATATCTCTGTTTGTGGCTCGGGGACTGCCTGCCTGCTCGACTAGTTTTTTACTATTTTTTTGTTTCTGACCCTGGCACCACATGACTACGTCATCTAGTGTCAGGCTCGGGGACTAAGTGGGCACACTTCACCTTGCGCTTGAATGTGCTCTCTCTCATTTCGGGGCTACGCCCAGGGACTAGCTGCTTGCTCGGCTGGTCTTTTACAATTCTTCTACTTTGGACCCTGGCACCACATGACTACGTCATCTACCGTCAGGCTCAGGGGCTATGTGGGCACACTTCATCTAGTGGTGAATTTGCTTATTTTATTCTGGAAGACTCCGCGCCTCTTGAAGCTGAAAAAGGTTCTCCTTTTCTAGTGGTCGGACTCTAAGTGGGCACACTTGGTCCACCACAAAGAAATTTTTGATTCTGAACTTGAGCTCCTTACACCCTTATGGCAAGCTGTATTTGGTTAACACTGCTCAGCGACAGTTCACCCTGCTCGGCAACTGCTCACAACTGCTCGGCAACTCATCACGGTGGTCGGACCATGAGTTTGACTGCTCGACCAAGTTTGCACCTGCTCGGACAAGCTCAAGACGGTGTTGCACAATGGGTACAAGGTGCTCGGGAACTAGCTATGGGGGTATGACCCCGGATACTCATGGCAAACCACATGGGCTGTGCCCTCAGGGGCGGCCTAGCACACAAGACGAAGCCTTATGGGGCACGACTCTGCTCGGTGCCTCCCGCAAGACATCTGGAAGATATCCTGAAGATACTACAAGATCTGTTAGGATATGTATGATCCCAAGATTCCTATAATCAGTTAATACTTTCCGGTTATCTCTCAGATCTAACTGACTTATAACCCTGCTCCTCAGACTATATAAGGCGGGCAGGGACCCCCTCCAAACTCACGCAATATCATACGATAGCTAATACAAACTAACAGACCACATGAGTAGGGTATTATGTTATACTGACGGCCTGAATGTGTCTAACTCATGTGTCTCTGTTGCCTTCTTGTTCCTGATCTCACGCTTCTCTGCCGATCAATCTACCTTTGTGGGATACCCCTCGAAGGACTGCTGATGATATTCTATCGACAATGACCAACACATAAATATTTGTAGTTTTGCTGTACATTGTGATCGGATGTGGCCTAGCACTCAATGACACAGGGTTTATACTGGTTTGGGCAACGTGCCCTACGTCCAGTTTCAGTCGGTCGATGACTTTATTCCTGAGCCTAGGTGCTCGAAGTTTGCTGTGGGGTTACAAACAAAAGGGAGTAAGATGGGGGGTGCAAGAGGTCCAGTCGGACTCTAGTCTGAAGGGCCAAGAGTGACGGGAGCTCCACTATGTGATAAGTGTTTGAGCATCTGTTGTTCATTGGAATCCTTGGTCATTCGGATCATTGGAGAGTGTTTTAGTTGTTGTCCGATTGGTCTCCCCATTGAGAGAGAGCGCATCCCCTTTTATAGATGAAGGGGACTACCTTTACAAGTGAGAGAGAGAGAGTGAGAGTTCGTATGCTAATAAGTCTTGTTGCCCACGCCGTCAGGTACAAGATGTTGGTAGGCGCCCATAACACTATTTGTGTTAGACGCATGCGGGAGGTTTTACCGTATTCACCTTGTATGGCAAATGACGGCGCCCACAACACTGTCGATGCCCAAAGGCATGTGGGGGGTTTTTACCGTGTTTGCGCAGTATGGGAATTGATGGCGCCCACAACACTGTAGGACAAATCGTTGGTGCCCACAACACTGCTTGGGTTCTGACATGCTTGGAAGGTTGCAGGGCATGCTTCTAACATGTCCTATTGGTACTGTCCTGCAGGTGTATAGGGTACGGTCCTCGGTTTTGTGGTTTGACTTGAGCATCTTGCTTTACTTGCTCTGCCTATTTCCTAGTCCTCACCGAGCGGGTGTCCTCGGTCGGTTGGTCCCAGTTGGCTCTGACTGCACCAGTCGGAGAAGAGTTGTAAGCAGAGGTTCAGTGTTTCCTCGATTGGAGACGCAGATTGGAGTCAAAAGCATTGTTGGCTAGGCCTTCTGGTTAGAGAGGCGGGCCAGAGTTAGAAGCGAGGCCTTCTGGTCGAAGGGGCAGGCCAGAGTCGAAAGCGGGCGCCGTTCCTCTTTGGCCAGGCTATTTGATCGGAGATTGAATCGCCCTTCTAGCCTATCGTTAGGTTTTTGGGCTGGCCCAGGAGTTGCGCGTCATTCGCAACGTCGTCTGCTGGGCCGAGCTTTTTGCTGGGAAGCAGATCCATGAGGGACCCTGGGTTTATGAACCCGATAGGAGCCTCTGAGCCCTCGGGAGATTCAGGTAGAATCATCTAGGGGATTTTGTCCTGACAGCGGGTGTAGCCCCTGAGCCCCCGGGCGATTTAGGTAGAATCATCTAGGGGTTTTTTTTGTGTTGCCAGCGGGGGAGTTTTTTGTTTCATCAGTGGGTGTAGCCCCCAAGCCCCTAGGTGATTCAGGGTAGAATCGCCTATGGGGTTTTGTTAGTGGGTGTGAGTGTGTGCACCTTGGTGGGCGTAGCCTTTTCTTTCTAGTTTCTAACCCTAGCATCAGACATGCTGAGGCATTTTGGACGTGTCGAGGGATCGAGCGTGTCAGAGTCGTGGATCCAGGCGCGCTGGGCGCAATGAGGGATTAGGTGAGTCAGATTCACAGATCTAGGCATCGGATGTGCCGAGGCATTTTGGATGTGTCGAGGGATCGAGCGGGTTAGAGTTGTGGATCCAGGCATCAAACGTGCCGAGGGATCGAGCGGGTCGGAGTCACGGATCCAGGCGCTGGGCACAACGAGGGATCATGTGAGTTGGAGTCATGGATCTTGGCATCGGACGTACTGAGGCATTTTGGTCATGTTGAGGTATCAAGCCGGTTAGAGTCATGGATCCGGGCGCTAGGCGCAATAAGGGATCAAGCGGGTCAGAGTCGTAGATCTAGGAGCTGGGCATAATGAGGGATCGAGCAGGTCAGAGTCGTGGATCTAGATGCTGGACGCAATGAGGGATCGGGCGAGTTGGAGTCACGGATCCGGGCGTTGGATGTGCTGAGGCATTTTGGTCATGTCGAGGGATCGAGTGGGTCGGAGTCGTGGATCTAGGCGCTGGGCGCAACGAGGGATCGGGCGAGTTGGAGTCCTAGATCCAGGCATCGGATGTGTTGAGGCATTTTGGTCATGTCGAGGGATCGAGCGGGTCAAAGTCACGGATCCAGGTGCTGGGCTCAATGAGGGATCAGGTGAGTCAGAGTCGTGGATCTAGGCATCAAACGTGCCAAGGCAATTTGGATGTGTCGAGGGATCAAGATGGTCGGAGTCACGGATCCAGGCGCTTAGCGCAATGAGGGATCAGGCGAGTAAGAGTCGTGGATCTAGGCATCGGACATGTCGAGGCGTTTTGGACATGTCGAGGGTTCGTCCTAAGCCCCCGAGCCCCGTTGGGCTTGGTAGGGGTTGTTTTGAGTTTTCGTGCGTTGCCCCGTCTACGGTTTTCGCAACTGGAGGGGCTGAGCTAACCTCGCTTGCCTCGATGGCTCGAGTGTTGCGCTCGGTGAGCTCGCTAACGGGCATGTTCGAGTAAAATCTAGGTCTGTCGTTCATGATGGGGTCAACATAGCCCTCATGTGGCATTCCACTGCTCCTTAACCCTTGTCTCGGTAGATGCCTGGGTCATTCCAGAGACCGACCCAGGTGGCCCACTAGCCTCCCCTCGATGGAGATTCTATGGGCATGGCTCATCTACATTTTCTACCCTAGCTCTATTTGATGCGAGGTGGCCTCAAGCCTTTGAACCCCGGTCGGTCGTTGCTCATGTTGGAATGAGGCAACTGCTGCTTCATGACGCAACACAGAGCGTTGTGATGCATTTAACGACATATGCGATGCTTTGGATGTATGGGATGAATGAATGCGTGCATGGATGAATGTGTGAATGCGTGTATGAATGTATGAATGACAATAGATGAATAAATGATCATATAAAGAAATAGTGGGGTTTACCTTGATGACTCGAGTGATGGGGTTTGAGGAGCTCCTATCAGATATGTCCGACCGGGATCCATGCTCGTCATTCATGGCGGAGTCAGCATGGCCCACATGGGGTGTCCCTCTACTCCTTACCTGTCTCTCGACGTTTACCTGAGCCGTCCGATCGACTTAGGAAGCCTGTTGGTCTCTCCTAGGCGGAGATCCCATAGTTGGGCCTTTCTAAGTCCTGCCTAGGAAGGCGGAGGGCTACTTGCACATAGTGGTGCCTTGTTTCTCGTGCTCGGCATGCGGTAGTGGTGGGCCATACCTAGGCCACGTCCTGTCTGACCAGGCACCATCTGTCGGGCAGGGTGCGTCCCATCGATTTAGGGCATGTCCCGTCATATCCCATCCACATTGAATAGGGGAAGGGAGAGGGTTTCTCACCCTAATCCTTTCGCCTTTCCTCAACTACTGTGCCTCCTCTTTAAATAGGGGAAGGGAGAGAGCTTCTCGCCGCAATCCTTTGCCTATTCTTCAACTGCGTCCCCTCCTCCTTCTTCCTTCTCAGCAAGAGTGCTTGTGTACCATGGCGGTTCCTAAGTGAGAGAGAGGGTAAGCGAGGGGGAGAACTCATAGATCCATTCATGAATTTGGAGCGCAATGCTGAGCTGGAGGCCACCCGAGGCGGTGCTGGCCGCCTTCACCGAGAAGGGGCTGCTTTCGCCAAAGGAAATGGTGCACTGGATCCTATGCGGGCTCCTTGATGAGTGGGGCCTAGAGCTGTAGCGCCTCAATCTGACTGGGGTGCTGCATGTCATCGGCTTCATCACCGTCTACGAGGCCTTCTTCGGGATGGAGCCATACATGGACTCTTCTCGGCAGATCTTCCTTGGGCGAGCCTTGTCGAAGAGGAAGCCGCCCAGGACCATGCCAGTGGGGGGTTTCACCCCTACAGCTGCTCAGGTCGGCCAGTTCATAAAGTTTAATGAGATGTCAGAGACATCCTCTAGCCATGGCGGCCAGACTATGGCAGGCAGTGTCCCTATCCAGGGGCTACTCTATCTGTATGGGAAATTCTAGAGCTCCCTGTTCTTCTACTGAGCATCTATGGGTACGATGCCCTTGAGGTACCCGTTGCGCTCGCCGAAGTCGAGGGAGCGGAACCGGGCAGGGCCCTTGCGAGCATGACTGAAGGCGTGCATCAAGAAGACGTCACCCAGCCTACGGATGGAGTGGAGGTTGGGTCGGAAGCTCTGTCCCAGCCGAGCGTTGTCCCGTCGGAGGGTGAGCGGCCCTTTATCTCTGCTAGTTGTGTCGTCTTCCCATGCCACTGGGCAGCCATAGTAGAAGTAGCCAACAGATGTAATAGTTTAAGTTCATGGGGGAGCCCCCGTGTGAATAGTTGTTTTGACGAATACATCAATTTTCGTGTTGTGATGAATTATTTCATTCGGGGAAGCTTGTCCCATCCGTTTCTTATTTTACCTTAGTATAGCTTTATTTTTATTCTTCCTTTTTTGCACCTACCTATTCCTCCTATAGGCTACAACCTTAAAAGCCCAGGCATGGCCCATGAGGCTCAGCTGCTCATAACCGTAGGTAGAGGCGGGGTGCGATCGGTCGAAATGTTGAAGCAAAGTTACATAAGATAATTAAAGGAATGGACTACCCTTTCATTCGGGTAAAAGAAAGGTATTTACCATATGATAGTAAACAAGAAGAGAGGTGGTACCGCACCTTCGTGGAGCCCTCGAGCGACCTGGGCCGAAATTGTTCAGGCCAGGGTGCTCTGTAGGAGAGAACGTTGAATAGAAAATGGTAAGACCGAATTTTTTAGGGAAGAAACAACATAGCTGTTCGATGTTCCAAGTGTTGGAGAGAATGTCCCTGTTGTCATCCTTTAGTCAATAGGTGCCTGATCGGATCACTCTAGTCACCGTATAGGGTCCTTCCCATGGCGGATAGAGTTTGTGCTTCTCCTTGGTCGATTGGTCCTTTCAAGCACAAGGTCTCCAACCTCGAGGATCCTTCCTCTAATTTTCCTCTCGTGGTACCTGTGGAGAGTCTACTGGTAGCGAGCGGATCAGATGACAGTCGTCTCGTGGGCCCCTTCGAGCAGGTCGACTGTGTCTTGTTGAGCCTCCGTGGCTCGGTCGTGGTCGAAGGCCTTCACTCTTGGGGCACCGTGGTCAATGTCGGAGGGCAGCACTGCTTTAGCTCCGTAGGCCAGGAAGAAGGGTGTGAACCCTATGGATCGGTTTAGGGTTGTTCTTAGGCTCTAGAGGATCACTAGGACCTCTGCAACCCATCGCCCGGTGTACTTGTTGAGTCGGTCAAAGATGCGTGACTTAAGTGCTTGGAGGACCATGCCACTAGCACGCTTGACCTGGCCGTTAGTACATGGATCTCCGACCGAGGCTCAGTCGATCCTGATGCTGTATCCATCACTGAAGTCTTGGAACTTCTTCCTGGTGAAGTTAGTTCCATGGTCAATGATGATACAGTTAGGAATGCCGAACCGGTAGACGATGTCGAGGAAAAACTTGACTGCCTCCTCCAAGCGGATGTTGGTGATGGGCTTGGTTCTATCCACTTGGTGAACTTGTCGACTGCTACGAGTAGGTGAGTGAAGCCGCTCGACCCTTTTTGAGGGGTCCTACCATGTTGAGGCCCCAAACCACGAACGGCCAGGTGATGGGAATGGTTTGGAGCCCCTATGCCGACAAATGAGTTTGTCGAGCGTAGAATTGGCATCTGACGCACCTACGGATGACCTCCTCTACATCTCGTAGTGCAATGAGCCAGTAAAAACATTAGTGAAAGGCTTTTCTGACCAACGACCTCGAGGCCACATGATATCCATAGATTTTGGCCTGGACCTCAAGGAGCTATTTCCCTTGGTCAGTAGGGATGCACTTCATGAGTACCCCCGATGGACTTCGTTTGTAAAGTTCATCACCGAGCGCGATGAACGTCTTGGCGCGTTGAGTGATCTGCCGTGCTTTAGTCCTTTCAAGTAGGAGAACTTCCTCGAGGAGGTAGGCGAGTAGCGGCGCTCACCAGTCGGTTTGAATGAGTGCCAACACGACAACTTTGTCATGGAGGCACTGGGGTCAGAGCCCCCCAAGCGCCAGTTTGGCGTTGGGGTCAGAGCCCCCGAGCGTCGGGTTGGCGTCGGGGTGTGTATGGATTGGACATTCTAGGATGCGGGTGGACGGCTCATGGAGGTCATTGATGAAGACCCCGCTTGGAGATGGATCCTGCCTGGTGGCCAATTTTACGAGAAAATTGATGGCATCATTGTCCTTTTGGGGGACGTGATGCATCTCGATCCCCTAGAATTTGTCCTAGAGCTTGTGCACCTCATGGTAGTATGCTGCCATGAGGGGGCTTTTGCAGGAGGACTCCTTCATGACCTGCTCGACGACCAGCTCTGAGTCACCGTGAACATAGAGTCGTGTAGCGCCTAGCTCGATGGCGATGCGTAGTCCGTTGATGAGGGCCTTACACTCCACGGTGTTGTTTGAGGCTGAAAAGTGGAGGCAGATGGCATAGCGGAGCCTACTCCTATCTAGGGAGATCAAAACCACTCCAGCCCCTGAGCCGAGCGCCATGATGGACCCGTCAAAGTACATTGTCCAGTACTCATGGGTGACGTCTGGGGTCGGTAGCTAGACCTCCATCCATTCGGCGACAAAATCCATGAGAGCCTGAGACTTAATAGCGGTGCGGGGGATATACCTGATGTCATGGCCCATGAGTTCGAGTGCCCACTTGGAGATCCGTCCCACGGCGTCGTGGTTGTGGACGATGTCCCCGAGCGGGTATGAAGTAACAACCGCAACTTCATGGTTGGTGAAGTAGTGCAGGAGCTTTCGAGTCGCCATCAGCATGGCATATAGGAGTTTTTGCACCTAGGGGTACCAGACCTTGGGGTCGGTGAGTACCTCTCCGGCAAAGTATATGGGTCGCTTGACCTTAAGGTGGTGTCCTGGCTCCTCCCTTTCGATGACTAGGGCGGCGTTCACCATGTGGTTCCCTGCCATGACTTAGAGGAGGAGGGGTTCTCCCCATTCAAGAGCGACGAGGATTGGGGCCGATGTCAGGGATGTTTTGAGGCTCTCCAAAGCCTGTTGTGCTTCCTCAGTCTAGATGAAGGTGTCCGTCCTTTTGAGGAGCTTGTAGAGAGGCATCCCCCGCTCGTCGAGCCGAGAGATGAACCGGCTCAGGGCGGCCAAGCAACTAATGAACCTTTGTACGCCCTTAACATTGCGTATAGGGCCCATGTTGGAGATGGCCACAATCTTTTTAGGGTTGGCCTCGATACCTCATTCGGACACGATGTATCCAAGTAGCTTCCCCTTCGGAACCCCGAAAACACATTTCTCGAGATTCAATTTGATGTTGAACCTTTGGAGGTTTGTGAACGTTGTGACCAAGTTTGTGATCAAGTCATAAGCTTGAGCAGTTTTGACCACTATGTCATCAACATAGACGGCGATTGCTGGTTTTGACCACTCAGTTTGATCAGGCTGATCGAGCAGGTCGATTTGGTCGGTGAAGCATTGCTGTATGCACCTTTGGTAGGTGGCACCAACATTCTTCAGACCGAAAGGCATGGTTATATAATAGTACAAACCATACAGGGTCATGACCAAGGTTGCGAGTTGATCGGACTCTTTCATCGCAATATGGTGATAGCCTAAGTAGGCATCTAGAAAGGAGAGGATCTTGCATCCCAAGGTGGAGTCGGCTATCTGGTCTATGCACGGCAAAGGAAAGTAATCCTTTGGGCATGCTTTGTTGAGGCCAGTATAATCAATGCACATTCTCCATTTCCTAGTCTTCTTTTTAATAAGAATAGGATTGTCAAGCCAGTCAGAGTGGAATACCTCTCTGATGAATCCTACTACCAGGAGTTTGGCGATCTCATCGCATATGGCCATGCGCCTCTCATCATCAAAGCAGTGTAGGCGTTGCTTGGTGGGCTTCAAGCCCGGGATGAGGCATAGTGCATGCTCGGTGATGTCCCGTGGTATGCTCGGCATGTCAGATGGTTTCCATGCGAAGACATCGCGATTAGCACGCAAGAAGTCAATGAGCAAGCATTCCTATTTGGCCGGGAGCTAGGTCCTAATCCGCACCGTCCTGATTGGATCAGTGGGGTCGATCCCCACCATCTTAGTTTCCTTGAGCGGGCAGAAGGCCATTGAGGGGGTTGGTTTATTGCAGTCCAAGACTACTAGGGTCGATGACTCCCTGAGCTATAGGAGCTCGGACGAGTTGATGACGGCAATGGCGAGCTCAAAATGCTCACGGTCGCACGTAAAGGCATGTGAGAAGGTGCTTCCCACAGTGATGATGTCATTCGGTCCCGGCATCTTCAGCTTCAGGTAGGTGTAGTTGAGGACCGCCATGAACTTGGCGTAGCATGGCCGCCCCAAGATGGCGTGGTAAGACCCTAGGACATCCACCACCTCAAAGGTGAGCACCTCCGAACGAAAGTTGGCTCAGTCATCAAACATGACGGGTAGGTCGATCTGCCCGAGCGGGTATGCCTACGCTCCCGGGGTCATGCCATGGAAGGGAGAGCTCACCGGTCAGAGTTCTGACCGGGGATGCACATGGCGTCGAGGGTGTCGGCATAGAGGATGTTGAGGCCACTACCTCCGTCCATCAGCACCTTGGTGAGGCGCTTCTTGTGGATGATGGGGTTGACGATGAGCGGGTAGCGTCCTGGTCTGGCGATATGGGATGGATGGTCCCTCTGATCAAAAGTGATCATAGATTCTAACCAACAAAGGAAGGAGGGGACGACCATTTCGACGACACACGCCTCTCGGTAGCGCACTTTGTGCTGGCGCTTAGAGTAGATGGCATTGGATCCCCCAAAGATCATGATACATTCCTCGGGGTCAGGGAAGCCGTCCCCATCCTTGCCCGCTGCGCCTCCTTTCTTGGCTACTGCCTCCTTGCCCTTTCCTTCTTTCAGCCCACCAGCCTATTGTAGGAAGCACTTGAGGAGCTCGCAGTCCTTGTAGAGGTGTTTGATGGGGTAAGTGTGGTTGGTGCAGGGGCTATCCATGAGCTTGCTAAAGTGGTCAGGCAGGCCCTGCTGGGGCTGCTTGCCCATGCTATCAGCTGCGGCAACCAACACAAAGTTGGCCGGTCGGTGCCGATCCTTCTTGTTCTTCTTGCCCCTCTACGTGAGGGGCCCTCATCTTAGTCCTCGCGCTTTGCCTTGCCCTTGTCCCAGCCTCTGTTGAAGACCGCTTCGACCGCCTCCTTGCCAGAGGCATGGTCTGTGGCAACATCGAGCAGGTCACAGATGGTTCGGGGCTTCAGGTAGCCAAGCTTGTGGATCAGGGACTCACAGGTCATCCTGGAGAGGAATGCGCTGATGACGTCTGCGTCGATGACATTAGGAAGGGAGTTGCACCGCTTCAAGAACCTACAGATGTAATCCCGCAGGGACTCATTGGGCTCCTGCTTGTAGCTCTTGAGGTCCCAAGAGTTCCTAGGGTAGACATACATCCCCTAGAAGTCCTCGATGAAGATCCTCTTGAGATTCGCCCAGTCGTGGATGCTGTCATGCAGGAGGAATTTGAGCCATGCTCGAACATGTTCCCCCATGTAGATGGGGAGGTATTGAATGATGAAGTGATTAAAATCCACTCCTCTAGCTCAGCAGGCGAGCCAAAAGTCTTTGAGCCATATTCCAGGGTTCGTCTCCTTGGTATACTTGGTGATGTTGGTCGGTGGTCGAAAGCGCTGTGGGAACGACGCTCTCTGGATGCGCCGGCCAAAGGCCCGTGGTCCCAAGCCATCTGGGCTGGGACTCTGATCGTTGGGTCAGTGACCATGCCTAAGCCCATGTCGTCTGCTCTCACCGCCTCCCGATGGCGTCATCATCATGCCAGGCCGAACGCCGGTTGTTGATGATGCTGTGAGCGTCTTGGTTTGGTTCGAGGTGTTCGCACACATACGGTCGGTGTGGAGTGGGTGCCAGGTTAGGTTGTGGCGTAGTTGCGCCCTCCTATGCCCCGCTCGGTGGCTGTAGCGGTGAGCGAACAGAGCGGTTTACCTGGTGCGTCCATACTCCCCTGGTGGGGAGAGAGGCCGTGAGTCGGTGTCGCGATGCGGAGCTCTCCGCCTATTGAACGGCGACGGTTTCCACCAGTGCCCGGAGGTTCCGGTGGATCGCCTGTTCCTAGGGGTTGTCTAGCTCGGGAAGGCCACGTAGAAGCATCACTACCGCGGCGATGTTTTGGCCAGCCCGAGCGAACTATGGGGGATCGTTCCCCCATCCATGATGTTGTGCTAGACCTAGCGGGCATGACCCAGCGCCACTCATTGGGTTATGTGCATGGGACACATTGTGGTGCGCCGAGCGCGCCGGTGCAGGTGGCGGCTGGTTCTACCACCTTTATCGTAGCTCCTCATTGTGCGCCTGGGCACATGCGAGGGCATCAGTGCGAGGGTCTAGAGGGGTGTGGGTCTAAAGAGACTCCACTACCACCGGTGGCTGTCCTAGGGCGTCCACCATAGCGTACTCCCAGGACAGAGGGTGGCTAGGTGCCACGACATCGCCGATGCTAGAGCCGTCGCTCTCAACATCGTCATCCAGGAGGTCATGAAAAGAGGCAGGAGCATAGCTCGCCATCCCCACGAATTTGGATGTGAGAGGGGGCAGCGCCAGCATCCTTCGGAGCCCCCTAGCGTACGTGTCCATGGGGGACACAAGGCTATAGGGGAACCGGTTGCATGGCGGTCATGGTAGGGACAATAGGGTCCCTCCAGAGAATCGGCGAAGACAATAAATAGTGAGTAAATAACAAAGCATGCATTACTCACACTGGGGTTTGAGCAAAGCGTATGCTCAGAATGAAGCGTAGGCGCCTCGTCGTTGTAGTCGTCAGGTGTCCTAGAGCCGACGGAGGATGCGCCTCCTCCGACGGGCGCCAGAACAAGTGCCTCCTCGCAGAGGTGCAGCACGCCGAGCCGGTTGGCAATGAAGTCTAGGCTTTCGAAGAGGAATGCCTAGGTGGCTCAATGATGGGTGGAACCCACATCCCAATAGGTAGGAGTGCAGGAAACTCCAGTGAGCCAAAGCGAGTCGTATCGCTTGAGCCCGCCATGGCAAGGATGGCGGAAAAGTGGGCCATCCGATGACCAAAAGCGTGAACGTACAGCATCTTCCCCACAGACGGCGCCAACTATCAGTGCAGAAAGTGACCAACACATAAATATTTGTAGTTTTGCTGTACGTTGTGATCGGATGTGGCCTAGCACTCAATGACACAGGGTTTATACTGGTTCGGGCAACGTGCCCTGCGTCCAGTTTGAGTCGGTCGATGACTTTATTCCTAAGCCTAGGTGCTCGAAGTTTGTTGTGGGGTTACAAATGGAAGGGAGTAAGATGGGGGTGCAAGAGGTCTGGTCGGACTCTGGTCTGAAGGGCCAAGAGTGATGGGAGCTCCGCTATGTGCTAAGTGTTTGAACATCTATTGTTCATTAGAATCCTTGGTCATTCGGATCATTGGAGCATGTTCCTTGGTCATTCGGATCATTGCCCGTTGGGAGAGAGCACACACCCTTTTATAGATGAAGGGGATGTCCTTTACAAGTGAGAGAGAGAGTGAGAGTTCGTATGCTACTAAGTCTTGTTGCCCACGCCGTCAAGTATAAGATGATGGTAGGCGCCCACAACACTGTTTGTGTTAGACGCATGTGGGAGGTTTTACTGTATTCACCATGTATGGCAAATGACGGTGCCCACAACACCATTGATGCCCAGAGGCATGTGGGGGGTTTTTACCGTGTTTGCCTGGTATAGGAATTGATGGCGCCCACAACACTATAGGGAAAATCATCGATGCTCACAACACTGCTTGGGTTCTGACATGCTTGGAAGGTTGTAGGGCACCCTTCTGACATGTCCTGCCGGTACTATCCTGTAGGTGTACAGGGTACGGTTCTTGGTTTTGTGGTTTGACTTGAGCATCCTGCTTTACTTGCTCTGCTCGTTTCCTGGTCCTCACTGAGTGGGCATCCCCGGTCGGTTGGTCCCAGTCGGCTCCGACTGCGCCAGTCGAAGAAGAGCTATAAGCAGAGGTTCGGTGTATCCCTGGTTGAAGATGTGAGTCAGAGTCAGAAGCGATGTTGGCCAGGCCTTCCGATTGGAGAGGCGGGCAGAGTCAGAAGCGAGGCCTTCTGGTCAGAGAGGCAGGCCAGAGTTAGAAGCGGGCGCCGTTCCTCTTTGGCCAGGCCTTTGAAAGGTCCTTGTTTGGTTTTGGTAATTGAGTGACAACCTAGGTGGACTAATTATGTTTATGTGAGATACACAGGTGATTAGTCCACAAGTACATCTATGTGAGCAACATATGCCATGAAGGTGAAAATGGCTTGGAGATGTTGCAAAGCTTACACATGTGATGATGAAGGAGCTCATTGCACATGAGACATGGCATTGAGTCATGTGATCAAGGTGGAGAAGATCAAGGCAAGACATGGCTTGATGGACCGGTTGCAAGCGTGAAGGGCAAGTCGAAGGCTTTGGAGTGATGGACCGCGTGGCGGTGAAGCTTGAGCAAGACTTGGCGCCGATGGACGATGGCAACGGTGAAGAGCAAGTGAAGTCAAGATCGATGAACCAATATGATCACGTGATGATATGAAGTGGATCATATCATTGTTGATCATGTTGGTGCATGTGTTGCATCAACATTGGAGGAGATGGAATGGAATGCGTAAGGCAAAGGTATAACCTAGGGCATTTCATTTCACCGGTCATAGGTGTGTAGAGAAGTTTATGACCAGGTTTAGGATAGATGGCCATACTATCAAGAGGGGAAAACTTGTTTGCATATCGGTCATCTAGTGCCACTCGAGTGATCTAACTTTGCATCGTCGCTAGGATTGAGTGGCGTGGCAAGTTGAGTGGCTAATCCTTTGAAAAATGATTGTGAAAATGCTAACACACATACACATGATGGTGTACACTTGGTGGTGTTGGCACATTTGCAAAGGAGAAGAAGTTGGTGATGAAAACGAGTGAGTCGCGCTGGTTACAGAGTGACTGGACGCGTCCGGTATGGTGACCGAACACGTCCGGTATTTGGCGACGTACTCAGCGATCAGACGCGTCCGGTCGCCACACCGGACGCGTCCGATGTGAAGCAGAAAAGGCAGTGTTCGGCAGAGCGGTCGATCGAACGCTGGCAGCGTCCGGTTCGATGTGACCGGACGCGTCTGGTCGTCCGTGGAGGCTTACTGGACTCGACCAAACACAGCGGGTGAGCGTCTGGTCATTTCGTGCTGTGTGTCCGGTCGTCGTGTCAGAGAGCCGTTGGAGGCAACGGTTGGACACGTGGCGGTCTGGTAGCTACCGGACACGTCCGGTATTCACGATCGGTGCATTCGGTGCAGCGTCCGGTCGGCCCAAAAACAGCCAGTGAAGGGGTAACGGCTAGTTTAGCCCTTGGGGCTATAAATAGAAGTGGCCTTCAGCCATGGCTGTAGCTTTGATAGGCTGAGCACCTCGGGGGACTTTGTGTCCTTGCTTGAGAGTGCTTGGGAGCCCTCCATCTCACACATACTTGATAGTGATCATTCGATTGTGTGAGTGAGCGATTCTAGTGCGATTGCATCATGAGGTTGCATCGAGTGGCACTAGGTGATCGAGTTGCAAGCCGGTGGTGCTTGTTACTCTTGGAGGTTGCCACCTCCTAGACGGCTTGGTGGTGGTCTCCATCGAAGCCCACAAGAAGCTTGTGCGGCGCTCCGGAGAAGAGCTTGGGAGGGGCATTGTGCTCGCCCCGCGGGAGTCGCGAAGAGCAACTTTAGTAAAGCGTGTCATTGAGCTACCCTCACCTTCGGGGTAGGTTCTTGCGGTGCCCGACGTGCGGGCTTGGCAGGTGATGCCAATTAGCCACCGAACCACCAAGTGAGCGGTCGACACAACGGGGACTAGCGTGTTGGCAAACACGTGAACCTCGGAAGAAAAATCATTGTGTCAACCTTGTTCTTCCCGTTGGTTTGCATCCCCATTACACAAGCTTGCGATTACTTTCATATACATTAAGCTTGTGTTGTTGCTCTTGTAATTAGTTAGCTTGTGTAGCTTACTAGTTACCTTCTTGCTTGTGTAGCATAGAAGTAGCTCCTTGCGTGGCTAATTTGGTTTGTGTAACCTTGTTAGTCACATTGCTTAGTTTGTGTAGCTAAGTAATTGCGCTCTCTAATTTGACATTAGTTGCCTTGTTATTGAGCATTGCTAGTGAGCTTAGGTGGCTTTGTGCTTTTGCTTACTAGCATGTGTAGGAGCTCCCTTGTTGCTTAAAGTACTAGTGGCATAGGTTTGTGTGACCTTGCTTCTAGAATTGGTTAGGAGAGCTTTAGCAAGCCCGGCACCTTTGTTGCTTAATTAGTATTTTTGAAAGGTGCTAGTGAATATAGTTAGAGGGGTGTAGTCTTGGCTAGACCAATAGTTATAATTCCACACTTGTTTCGGTTAGCCGACGCGATTAAGTTTTAGAAAAGACTATTCACCCCCCCTCTAGTCGCCATCTCGACCCTTTCAATTGGTATCAGAGCGATGTCTCTCATTTGTGGTCTTCACTGACCCGAGAGGATGGCGTCTAATATGCTAGATGTTTGTGAGGCTTGTCGATTGGGAACCCTATGGGCCCCCCATAGACCGTACTATAGGGAAGTGGACCTTGGTAACAAGGCCCACAACCCAATCGCCAAGAAGAACACGGAGCAAAGCAACGTGCAAGACCAAAACTCCAATTCGGACTATACAAGGAAAGGCACCTAAAGCGTAGCTTAGGACTCTGACCTTGTATCCGAGTAGAACACAAACAACTCCTCTCAACACCTAGACTATAAAGGGCTGGTGAGGATATCCCTTGTAAAGGAGGGAACATACCCAATACTAAAAGCAACACGATGCAAACAAGCTAACGCCGAACTGGACGTAAGGTTATTACTCGACCAAGTCGAGCGCCTGAACCAGTATAAATCATGAGTCTCTTTGCGTAACCGCCGAGTTCCACTATTCGCCGAAGCCCGAACAACTGTCCTGGGTACCCCCATGGCAGGCTATCGGTGTTAAAACATCGATAGAGGCACACATTTTTTATGGCATAAACTTTGCACTTTGGAAAAATCACATGCTTATCATTTTCGTGCAAAGGGACCTAAATTTTGGTGGGTTGTCACTAGTGGTCTCACCCATGTCTTGGATCATAGAACTCTAACCAAAGCTCAAAGAGTCCTCTATGAATTTGATGCACATGCTTGTTGTTTTCTATTGGATGCTTTACATTTTGATTTGATGAAGCAAGTAAACTATAAGGGGACCGCTCGTGAGATATGGGAGTCCATCAAGGAAACCTTCGGTGATTCCTCCACATGGGATGATGGCAAATTCAAGAAGGAGGATGAGCCCAAGAAGGAGGTGCATGAGTGTGTCGAGCATGATCACAATTTGGTGATTGTGAAAGATTGCTCCACCTCACGGTCAAGTGATGATGATGATGATGATCGATTCACTACAAGTTCACTTGACAAGGTTGATGATGGTGCCACAAGTGTTGCAAGTGATGATGCTACCCCATGCACACTTGATGGTGATGATGGTTCATGATCAAGCCATAATGATGCTACTACAAGCCCATCCACTACACCACATTGTCTTATGTCACAAGGTGACACCAAGGTATCAAATGATAATGTGGTTGATCATGTTGATTCATATGATGAGCTTGTTAGTAGACTTGCTAGCATGACCATGTCTTTAGAAAATAAGAAAGCTAAAACATTGAACTTAGAAAATGAAAACTCATTTCTAAAGAACTCTTGTGAAAAACATAAGAAATTACTTGATGCTTATAAATCTTCACTTGATGAGCTTAATTTGAATCATGAGACACTACTTGCATCTCATGATGAATTATTAGAACAACATGCTTCTCTTATTAAAGTGTTTACAAAGAAACTTAAAAATAAAGAGAGCTCATCACATGGATCAAATGATAAATTGCAAAATGTTGCTAACCCTTGTGATGAAAGAAAGAAGCATGTATCCACCTCTTGTGATGATTTATTAGATATGCCATGCTCTTCACATATAGATGCTTGTTCTACTTCTATGTCTTGTGAGACTAACCTTTTGAAGGAGAACAATGAGCTCAATGAACAAGTGAAGAAATTGAGCAATAAGTTAGAGAGGTGCTACAACTCAAAAGTCACCTTTGAGCACATGTTGAAGACTCAAAGAAACTATGGTGACAAGTGTGGCCTTGGCTTCAACAAGAGCAAGATCAAGGGCAAAAGATGGGGCAAGAGAAGACAAGAAAGAGAAATGAATAAGCAAGAACAAGAGAAGCTCTCTCATTTCATGTGCTTCAAGTGCCATGAAGTGGGACATCTTGCAAATGGTTGCCCCAATGAAGAAAAGCTCAAGTTGAAGAAAGAAGAAGAGAGGCTAAGACATGTCAAGTGCTTCAAGTGCCGCACTTGGGGTCATCTTACCTCAATGTGCCCAACCAAGCAATTGGTGAAGCAACAAGTGAAGCCTCAACCAAAGCCACAAGTTGAGCAAGAGAAGACACCCCAAGTTCAAATCAAGATCAACCATGAAGATGGTGGTGATTTGATGATAAAGAAGAAGAAAACAAGAAGGGGTGGAAAGGCAAGGCATCCAATGCAAACTCAAGATGCCAAGATGATGAGCAAGAATGAAGATGATAAGAAAGATTATGCTCACATCAAGTGCTTCAAGTGTGGAAATGTGGGACACTTTGTCTCTAAGTGTCCTACCAAGCTTGAGAAGAAGGCTCAAGCAATTCATGAGAGGCAAGGCAATGAGAAGCACCACATGAGCAAAGAAGAAAAGGCTCAAGCAAAGAGAAAGTGCTACTCATGCCGGGAAAGGGGACACATGGCACATTCATGTCCCCTAGGTGATATTTCTAAGCCTACTTCAATTGTTGATAATAATGTGCTTAGAAAGGATGGCAATGGTACCTCATTGGTTGCAATTGCAAAACATCCCGCTATTCATACTAAGGTTATGTCTAAGTATGTTGCTCCTAACTTGAGAGGACCCAAACTTGTTTGGGTACCATCAAAAAGTGGATGAATGTGTGTAGGTACCATGGCATTGGAGACTTGATTCAATTGATCTCTCATTGTTCATCATATGTTGAATCAAGTTATGAAGCTTAATGCTCATCCAAACCCAATGCCAAGTGAAAATTGAGTGAAGTCCAAATGCTATCAACATACAAGTGCTATAATTCAAGTTGTTGGTAATTCATTGGATACATTTGATGACTTGCAAAATTTGAGTTGAAGCTTGCTAGTTGGATGATCATGAGCTAACCAAGGTATATCTTTTGTTGATCATTTCATTTTGGTGCATATGAGTTGATTGAATTGGATAAATATGCAATGTTACTTGCTATGAGATGATTGAATGGATAATTGATTTGTAATCAAGTTTGGATTGATTCATGTTGGATAAATTCATAAGATGACATTTAGTAAGTGGTTTGAATGGATATATGTCTTATGGAAGTATTCAAACAAGTTAGTTTCAAGTTTGATTCATATTTGATGAAGTATAGCTCAATTGTTGAAATCTGTCCTATATTGCAAAATCAGAGCTAGCTGTGATCTTAGCCATGTTTGAGTAAAGAAAACTTATTGGATTGGCTTGAAAATTTGTGTACATGCTCTAGACTTATGGTATAAGATGCTGTAGAAATTTCATGAAAATTGGATAAGAAATGCTTCGGTTTTGGAGTGGTTCTTGTCAGCTATAGTGCAGCAGTTTTCAGCATGTAGCAGTGGTGGAAGAATTGAAATATGGAAGCAATCTAGAAGTCAAATGAAGCACAAATTTTTACAGCTGATAGATAACTTAGTAAAGAACATCTCCACCAAATTTCGTGGTATTTGGATTTGTACTTTGGGAGATATGCTTATTTCTTTGAAGGTTACAAAATCTGTCAGAAAAGTGACAAATGTTGGATTGATCTAGAGTCACTTTGATTGAAAGGTCCTCAAGTTGGAAACATGTTTACAAGTGTTTGAGGTACCTAAGTTTGGTTTTGAGATGATCTAGAAGCATGACAAGCAAAGAGTACAAGGCCATTTGGTTGTGGAGTGTATTTTGCACATATTTGGTACTCAAATTGGAAGATCAAGATCAAACTCAAGATGAAGTTGAAGTTTAAGTTCTAGTGACTATTGGAAATCATTTGGTAGAAAGAAAAGAACTTAAACAAGAAGAAAGAAAAGGACTTAAAGAAGGAATCAAGGTTACTCATCAAGTTAAGCCCATCAATTGATCAATCAATCAAGTTATTTCAAGTGAGTGTCAACAATGGTTCTTGGAGAGAGGTCACTTCTCCCTAGTGTAGGGGCTTGCCGCCTATGTGTAGGAAAACCAAGTGTGGTACGTGGAAGGCTAACATAGAAGTGGTGATCCGAGGAATATTTGAGATGCTTAGTTGAAGCAATCAAAAGGGTTGATCAAGAAAAGCAAGCAACACCAAAAGAGAGCTAATCATGATATTTCAAGTGGTATTCTCAAATTGATACTCTCATGCAAGCAAAGATAAAAATATAAAGCAAGTCAACCACAACAAGAAAGTGCACTTGATCATAAGTGGTATTCATTTTATATGGGTGAAGAATGAAATTCAACATGGTATCTATTGGTCTTCACCAAGCTTATAATTGGACTTCACATTGCTATTGGAGTAATGAATTGGAATCTATGTGACTATCCTCTACTCCAACATAGCAAAGGTATCATTGTAATGTGCATGATCATTTCATCCCTTACTAGTATGCGGTTAGTGCATATAGTACATGCTTCATAGGATCATGCATAACAAATGAAATGTTTAAATTCATAACCTACCACTATTGCTTGAATTATTACTTGATCTAGTGGTTAGTATATGAATTTGTTCATGAGTTAGTGATCCCATGTACTTGATCTAATTTGGATTGCTAACAAGTGACAAGTATAACATTGGCAAGATAACCCTTGCAAGAGGTGTGAAGAAGCTTGTCATTGGTTCAAACTGGACTTGAAAGCTTAGGCAAATCAATTTAGTTCAAGTCAATCATAGAACCTCATGATAGTGATAAGAGTACAAGCACAAGACAACAATGCAAATGGATATCTAGTTTGTTTGTTTCAAATAGTATCTAGACTCAAGTATTTCATCAAGAATCTACAAGTTCTATCTAGATCAACTCACAAGTGATATTCTATAAGTGATACTCATGAAGATAGCAAATGTTCAAGAAGTGGTTTTTATTGATAAATCAAACAAGTGGTTCCATACTAGAAGATTCTTTCAAGTGATATCACATCTACACATAATATCAATCATGCAAGAAAATGGTTCCACAAGTGATCCTCAACTTTAAGTGATCATCAAATGAAGAATGCATCCCTCAACTACAAGAGCTCAAGTGTATCAATTGGATGACCCATGCTATCACAAAGGGGAGTTATCACACAAATTGATAACAAGATCAAAGAATCTAAGTGTGGTATCTCAAGAAGCCCTACACAAGATACAAGGGGTACAAGTTACAAGTGGTGTCATTCCAACAAACAAGTGATGTCCATAAAAAATGCAAGATTCAAGCCTCAACCATCTACCCCAAATGCATACCCTTGCATCAATGAGAAACTCACCTTTTATGGAAATTGATGACTAAGGGGGAGAGATTGTACAAAGATATGAAAGCTTTTATAAGGGGGAGAGATAAATTGTGTAAGGGGAGAGATAAGATATAAAAGCTCAAAGAAGTAGAAATTGGACATGGACATGGACAAAGAAGGAGCAATATTGAAGAAAAGAGATGGATCAAAATTCTTGAACAAGAGAAGCACACAAGTAGGGGGAGCAAGCTCATGAACTTTGATTGATTGCATTTGATATGTGCATATTCATGTGCTTGTTTGCATTGCATAAGCTTTCAAATTCAATATGCATGCTTGTGTGGTGTATGCTAGTTGTAGAACTTGAATGATGATTTGATAACTAGCATGCATAGGATGATAGCTAGACACTTGGTATGTTTTTCAAGTAATGCTAGTACCTTACTTTTAATGTTGATCTCATAAAGGTATCTAATGCTTTTATTTCCAAGTGATATCTAGCTAACCATGGTGCTAAGGATGAACTTAAAGATGCAACTCCGATTGGTACACGCTTCAAAGGTTTATTCTATACACCTTAGCATCATCCGGTAGTAATTACTCTCCCACAATTTTAATCTATGCATATGTGTGAGTTTCAAATCAAACACTCTAGCATATATGTAGGGGGAGCTAATACTACCATCTCGGGTTTGTGGTACTTGTCCAAAATTATTTTCACATGGTAAAATTGCTTGGGCAAGCAACATAAATTCAAAAGAGCTTGATTTCCATATCTTTGTAGACTTGTCATCAATTACCAAAAAAGGGGAGATTGAAAGGTCCTTGTTTGGTTTTGGTAATTGAGTGACAACCTAGGTGGACTAATTGTGTTTATGTGAGATACACAGGTGATTAGTCCACAGGTACATATGTGTGAGCAACATATGCCATGAAGGTGAAAATGGCTTGGAGATGTTGCAAAGCTCACACATGTGATGATGAAGGAGCTCATTGCACATGAGACATGACATTGAGTCATGTGATCAAGGTGGAGAAGATCAACACAAGACTTGGCTTGATGGACCGGTTGCAAGCATGAAGGGCAAGTCGAAGGCTTTGGAGTGATGGACCACGTGGCGGTGAAGCTTGAGCAAGACTTGGCGCCGATGGACGATGGCAATGGTGAAGAGCAAGTGAAGTTAAGATCGATGAACCAATATGATCACGTGATGATATGAAGTGGATCATATCATTGTTGATCATGTTGGTGCATGTGTTGCATCAACATTGGAGGAAATGGAATGGAATGCGCAAGGCAAAGGTATAACCTAGGGCATTTCATTTCACTGGTCATAGGTGTGTAGAGAAGTTTATGATCGGGTTTAGGATAGATGGCCGTACTATCAAGAGGGGCAAACTTGTTTGCATATCAGTCATCTAGTGCCACTTGAGTGATCTAACTTTGCATCGTCGCTAGGATTGAGTGGCGTGGCAAGTTGAGTGGCTAATCCTTTGAAAAATGATTGTGAAAATGCTAACACACATACACATGATGGTGTACACTTGGTCGTGTTGGCACATTTGCAAAGGAGAAGAAGTTGGTGATGAAAACAAGTGAGTCGCGCTGGTTATAGAGTGACTGGACGCGTCCGGTATGGTGACCGGACATGTCCGGTATTTGGCGGCGTACTCAGCGATCGAACGCGTCCGGTCACCACACCGGACATGTCCGGTGTGAAGCAAAAAAGGCAGTGTTCAGTAGAGCGGTCGATCGGACGCTGGTAGCGTCCGGTCCGGTGTGACCGGACGCGTCCGGTCGTCCGTGGAGGCTTACTGGACTCGACCTGACACAGCGGGTGAGCGTCCGGTCGTTTCGTGCTGTGCGTCCAGTCGTCGTGTCAGAGAGCCGTTGGAGGCAGCGGTTGGACACGTGGTGGTCTGGCAGCTACCGGACACGTCTGGTATAGCGATCGGACACGTCCGGTATTCGCGATCGGCGCGTCCGGTGCTGCGTCCGGTCGGCCCGAAAAACGCCCGGTGAAGGGGTAACGGCTAGTTTAGCCCATGGGGCTGTAAATAGAAGTGGCCTTCGGCCATGGCTATAGCTTTGATAGGCTGAGCACCTCAGGGGACTTTGTGTCCATGCTTGAGAGTGCTTGGGAGCCCTCCATCTCACACATACTTGATAGTGATCATTCGATTGTGTGAGTGAGCGATTCTAGTGCGATTGCATCGTGAGGTTGCATCGAGTGGCACTAGGTGATCGAGTTGCAAGCCGATGGTGCTTGTTACTCTTGGAGGTTGCCACCTCCTAGACGGCTTGGTGGTGGTCTCCATCGAAGCCCGCAAGAAGCTTGTGCGGCGCTCTGGAGAAGAGCTTGTGAGGGGCATTGTGCTCACCCCGCGGGAGTCACGAAGAGCAACTTTAGTAAAGCGTGTCATTGAGCTACCCTCACCTTCGGGGTAGGTTCTTGCGGTGCCTGACGTGCGGGCTTGGCGGGTGATGCCAATTAGCTGCCGAACCACCAAGTGAGCGGTCGACACAACGGGGACTAGCGTGTTGGCAAACATGTGAACCTCGGGAGAAAAATCATCGTATCAACCTTGTTCTTCCCATTGGTTTGCATCCCTGTTACACAAGCTTGCGATTACTTTCATATACATTAAGCTTGTGTTGTTGCTCTTGTAATTAGTTAGCTTGTGTGGCTTACTAGTTACCTTCTTACTTGTGTAGCATAGAAGTAGCTCCTTGCGTGGCTAATTTGGTTTGTGTAACCTTGTTAGTCACATTGCTTAGTTTGTGTAGCTAAGTAATTGTGCTCTCTAATTTGGCATTAGTTGCCTTGTTATTGAGCATTGCTAGTGAGCTTAGGTGGCTTTGTGCTTTTGCTTACTAGCATGTGTAGGAGCTCCCTTGTCGCTTAAAGTACTAGTGGCATAGGTTTGTGTGACCTTGCTTCTAGAATTGGTTAGGAGAGCTCTAGCAAGCCTGGCACCTTTGTTGCTTAATTAGTATCTTTGAAAGGTGCTAGTGAATATAGTTAGAGGGGTGTAGTCTTGGCTAGACCGATAGTTATAATTCCGCACTTGTTTCGATTAGCCGATGCGATTAAGTTTTAGAAAAGACTATTCACCCCCCTCTAGTCGCCATCTCGACCCTTTCAGCCTTCCGGTCGGAGATTGGATTGCCCTTCTAGCCTGTCGTTAGGTTTTTTGGCCGACCTAGGAGTTGCGCGTCGTTCGCAACGTCGTCTGCTGGGCTGAGCTTTTTGCTGGGAAGCAGGTCCATGAGGGACCCCGGGTTTATGAACCCGACAGGAGGATAGAGCAAGGAAGGCTGCAATGGAGGAGGAAACAATACAGATGCAGGTCTTGAACGACCATGTTGCTGTATTGTGTGCAAGTGAGTCATTGGAAGCCTTCTTACTTTCGTTGCCTGCTTTTAAATGTACTATAATCGCATTGGTAACTTGTTGCATTTTATGCATGAAGGGGTTGGATGCAGCAGGGACCATGCCGTAGAGGTGGCCCGTGCAAGTTATGTGGAAAACAAGTTACATGAGCACAGAACTTGAGCCGGTCACAGCGTTCTATGTCTGATTATGTTTGACAATGAGGGGGACAAGGATGAGGATGACATTGCCAGGTTGAGCGATCTCATCGCTCTAGCGGAGGCGGGCTTATAGGTGGAGAAGGATGAGGACAACACTAGCAGACTGAGTAGAGGCAGGTTTGAAGGTGGAGGATGATGAGGAAGCATTCTTCTCTCAAGCCGTAGGGGCCGTAGATGAAGTGGAGGCCGCTTACTATAGGCGACAGGTAGATCAGGGTAATGTGGGTGAGCCTAGCCACATGAACGAGGAGGAAGAGAACGCTTTCTTGTCTTAGGCCATAGATGAAGCGGAGGCCGCTTACTACAGGCGAAAGGAAGATCAGGGCAATGCAGGTGACCCTAGCCATAGCAACAGGGTTGTGGTAGAGGATTGGTACTCGGACGACGAGTTGCTTACTTAGTATGTTTCTGACTGAAGGTTTTTGATTGGGCCGTCTGTTAGTTCCATGCTTTATTAATGATCAATGTAGCTATATACTAGAACTTTCATTGTATTGTCTTGTTTTCCATTTGAACTATTGATGTATTATACCCATGTATCATGTACTTGGATTACCCATGGTCGATCTTAAGTGATCCCATCCGTTTGTCACTCTCTGACCCATCCGTTTGTCGCTCTCCGATGCATCCAAGTTTTTTTAATAATAGCAAATGCGTTGAGAATTTCTAAAACGAATAAAATTGAGTGAAATTATTTTGAATATGGTTGGCTAGCATATATATCTTGCATGTTTCCCATGTATTTTAAATAGTAGCATGTAATTTATGTTATTAGCATCAGATCAATGTAGAATAACAATAATGTTAACACTTTACTCTAGCGTTCTTTTTTCATGGGTCATGTTTGGCATGCAACCCTAAGCCTAGGTTCTGCCGCGCCATAGCCCACGACGTGGTAGGACCTGGATGCAGATAGAAGTTGACCAACCTCAATTGCAATTGAACGGGAGCTACTGTCGGTGCTATAAACAACTATAAGTGCTGTTGCGATGCATTAAAACGAATATGAAGCAAATAAATAGAGTCCGTGTGTAAGTTGACAAGTTGCCACATAACATTTTTATTGGTTCATGAGTCTACAAGTTTTGGACAACAATATTCGTTCGACAAAAGTTCGACATGACCAACTAAGTCCCAGGAGTGTAAGGATCCCTCGGACGCCTCTGCGTCGGTGTCAGTCAAGAAGTGTGCTCGGTGCGGGTCGTCGTACTCCACCTCAAGAAGGGGGTACAACTGGTGCTGCATGGGAGGGGTCATCCTATTACAAATTGATAAACAAATGGTTAGAGTATTCAAATTAATAATATTCGAATTAACATTATGTAGCATTGCAAAATTAGAACTATTTGTTATGCAATACGAACACAATATGAAAGCACATGTATATATTCAAAGTAACATTAACAGACATATTAAACAACTTCACTAGAAAAATAAGCAACTTCTATGTATGGACCTGCTGCCCTCGTCTTCTATGCCTACTAGCCTTATGACTAGGGTCTTTACAAACGGAGCAAAGATTCCTACCACGGGTCTCGTTGAAGTCTCCCCCTCCATACATGTCTTCACCATACCCTCTCATAGCGTCCATGTCCCCCTTGAGTCGCTTCTTCTTCCTCCTACCCTTCCCTACCTTCATTGGATCCAGATGCGGTATGTAGTCATAACCATTATAAGGTGGCCACTGTGTCGGGTCAAGGTATGACTCGAAGCTCATCTCCCAAATACTAACAGTGTTCAAACAGAGATACAAGGGAGACATATATGGCAAATCCTCATAGTTGTACCCGCAAACCCTGCAGATCGTGATCATATGAGACCAAGGGGCATGCATGATCCGAGGGACGTTGCAACTGCACTCTACCTTTTCAAGATCAACTTGGTAGTTTTGTCCACCATAACGTTCGCCGTCCAAGCTTGTGCCACCCTTGCCCCATACACTAAAGATATGGTGGCGGGGTCCATACCGCTCTGCGGTGTGCTGCTTGGCCAATTCCTTAGCCTCCTTCAAATGTTCTACTCTGGCCTTTCCAAAACTCCCTGCTCAGCTATATTCCTCTACGCAAGTTCCTACCTCTTGACAAAATATTCGTTGCACTTATGAAAGGAGAACTAAACAATTCCAGACATAGGCAACGATCGAACTCTGGTGAATACACGGTTGAATGACTCCAAGGAGTTAGTGGTCATGATGCCATACCTGAAACCCCCCTCGTCATATGCTAATGCCCACTGAGCCTTCTATTCCATCTGTGCCTCTAACCAGACCTTTCCCGCTTCATTTAGCATATTGTCTAGTTCTCTCTTTGTCTCCTTGAACTGGTGCTCTATACATACACAACATAGAGCCTTTACCTTGTCACATACCTCCTGCTTCCTCTAACGCCGCTAGAAATTAGTGGCAAAGTGTCTCATGCACCATCTATGCACTAGAGGCAAGAACCCATCTATATGCTCAGCTATAGCATTAAGAAGCCCTGGGTAACGGTCCGAGATCAAACATATAGTGCGAGATGGGCCAAGCACTTGTACACGTAGAAGTCGCATGAACCATGACCATGATTCATTGTTCTCTCCCTCTGCCAATGTAAAAGCCATGGGTACTATCTGGTCCTCAGGATCAATAGCAGCAACCATCGTCAAGGTGCCCTTATACTTTCCTGTCAGGAAAGTACCATCAACAAGTACGACTGGCCGATAAAACTGGAATGCATGTTCCATTTGTGCGAACGACCAGAACACATGATAGAGGACATGCCTCAATGGGTCCCAAAAATACATCCCTCCGGTGTCCACAAACCATTTCAAGCCAGGGTTGTAGTAATACATTACACATAAGATGCGGGGCACCATGTTGTACGTTTTCTCCCAACTACCCCATCGAATCACCAGGGCAATTTGCTTAGCACGCCAAGCATTTCCGTACTTTACATCGTACTTAACAAATCCAGATATGGACTGTTGTAAAGAAGACACCGAAATATTGTTATTGTCATCAACGAGCCCCAATATACGATGGGCAAGGTAACATGTAGTGAGCTGCTGATGATTTTCCTTCCCCCTATTTGTTAGGCAAGTGTGGGGTTCGACAACTTTACTTATCCTCCACTTGCCATCACTCTGTCTCTTTCAAGCATTGAACCTTCACATACAACCGTTTTTGCATATCACGTGGTACCTCAACTCCTGGTCCGAATGAGTGACGTTGTACGGCCTATGGTGATACACAGCATAGTCCTGAAGGAAGAGCTTCATCTCTGACATTGTATTGAATATCATCCCCTTCCTAAGGGTTTCTTTCTCATGTTCATACAATGATTTCCTACATATCTAGAGACCGGTGTCACAAACTACCATATCCGTCATGTTGACATCCCTATAGTTCGAAACGCCCCTGAAAGGTACGTTCATCGACCTTAGTTGCTCAAGCTCAGTCGTTGTGTAAGGTGGAGGTGGAACATACTACTGCGCTTCGCTAATTCTGCCCCATGAATCATAGGGGGTATCATCTGCTGACAAATCTGTGACTAGTCTACCCTGAACCTAGATAGCATGCAAAACCTCAATTGGTACTGGTAGTGGCATACCATGAATAGGTACTGGCATGGTATCAACCGGTGTGGGCATAGCATGTCTATCTCCCTGGTCACCATCTAAATTGTTCGAATCACTGCTAACTACATCACCGATCATGTCCTCCTCCTGCTCCTCCTCTTCTAGTTCAAACTCGTTCACATCAAAATCATTGCTTATACAGCCTACTTGGCTTGAATGAAACTGCTCCTACGTCAACTGACCGTCCAAATCCATGTTACCCTAAGCTGCTTCCCCTTCGACCCCTAATTCTTGCTCATTGCCTTCAACACTGTCAATGGACGGCCCGTCCAGGACACTCTGCATCCTGTACCCATTCTCCACCACCACCTTAGCCATGAGCACATTGGAACCTTGGAGCACCCTAGTGTAGCGGGACCAGTGAGCAGGGTATGAGGACATAGTGTGCCCTTGTCTTCCCAGTATCAAATCTCCCCTTCAGTGTGAAATCACCGTCAAACTTTGCATTCAAACGGACACAAAGTTCGTTGAAGCTAGGAGGTTCATCAAACCATTCTAATTCTTCTTCCATATCCTCAAACATACTATCTTCTCTCCTAACACTTTCTCCGTAAAAAACTCTAACACAACAATCCATCTACAAAAGCATTTCAAGAAACTTCATCAAGTCGTCGAAATTGTCGTACGTAATGTCCATAGTAATATTAATACCTATTCTAACTATAACTATACTAACTAATCTAATATTAACATCTATACAAGGCTAACTACTACAACTAATTATACTAAATACAATGTATAACTAGACTCACTAACTGTACTAACTAAACTAACTAACTTTACTATTTATACTAACTTACTATATTGCCTGTACTAACTAAACTAACTTTACTAACTATACTAATTATACTAACTTTATTTATTTTACTAACTTACTATACTAACAATGTCGATTCAATCAACAAATACACTAGGGGAGTACCTCGTGGCAGTGGCGCTCGTCCTCGTGGCGGTGAGTGGACACGTGATAGAGAGAAGGGCGTGCGACAGTTGGGAGCGGTCTACAGCACGGCAGTGAGGGCGGCGGCGGCAGTCACGGGCGTTGCAGTGAGGACGGTGGCGCGACAGTGAGGGCGGTGGCGGGCGCGGTGGGCAGCCACCGTGCGTGGCCGGAGGGCGCGGCGGGCGGCCGGAGGGGTGGCGCGCTGGCGTTCGTGGCGCGGCGGGCGGCGGGCGGCCGCGGCCGACGGCAGGCGCAGCGGGCAGGCGGGCACGCGCGGCGGCAGGCACGCGGACTGGTGCGGTGGGCGCGATAGGTAGGCGGCCAGACGCGGCAGTCGGCAGACGCGGGTGGACGCGGCGGCCGCGTGAGGGCAGGCGGGCGGGCGCAAGCGTGCGTGAGGTGGGCAGGGCGTGGCGCTGCGGGACTGGGTCGCGGGCCTTTAGCCGGCTCTGCCACGTCACCGATCAGGGCGCGTCACTGCCGCGCCAAGATCGGTGGCGCGGCGGACCCTGCCACGTCACCGGTTAGCGCCCCGGTCGTCGCCACGTCGCCCCTCTCGCCGCGCCACCATGCATGGCGCGGCATAGACGTTTCGTCGCGCAAGGGAAATAGGCGCGGGCAAAAGTGTTAGTTTTGAAAAAAAAAACAATGTTAGATTTAAAATTAGTTTATAAAAAGTGTTAAAAATAAAAAAAAATCACAGGGGACAGGCGGCGCGGCGGGATGGCTAGGGGACGGGCGACGCAGTGGGATCTCCTGCGGGGGCGAAGCAAACGGATGGACATGGGGATGGGGATGTTGATGAGATGTGGGAGCGCGAGGTGCGGGCGTGTCGGGGCGTGCGTGGAGGCATCCGATGGAAGCGGCTCACATGCATGAGTGTCGGGAGCGGTTTGGTTGCCGACTTGCGCACATGCAGGGCAGCTGCGCGAGCGTCCGGACGCTAGCACCCGGATCGGGTCGTTCGGATGCTAGTAGTTCCGATATTAATTGCATAAAAAAAACAGACCGGATCGGACGTCCGGGCGCTAGTAGTTCCGGTATTAATTGCATAAAAAAACGGACGTGTGTATGTATTAGACAAGACAATACCTTAACGTAGAGTTCCTCTAAGTGTGGTGCAGACTGCAGGAGGAACATTATCCAAGCAAGGCCACTCTCCCGGTGGACATTAGGGGTCTTTAAGTTCTTGAGGTTGCTAATTAAACACATTTGTCAGACGTCTTGACGTTTCTGGTTGAACCCAGATCTGCACAGATTAATAAAGCCAAAGCAATTATTAATTAATATATAAGTTGATTAGGAAAACCACGTACAGCAGCGACCGAGCCAGCGGTGGGGTTGGGGGCTCTAGCCTCCTCTATCGATCCTGGACACGTGGAGCTTCTCTAAGCTCTTCTTTAAAATTTTATGTATATATATATATATTAGATAGGAGGGACTAAGTTTAAGAGAAAATAAAAAAGTGTATAATCTTTTGTTCAGCACCTCCTAAATTTTTTCTGGCTTCGTCACAGACGTACAGTACATACTATTGTTATTATTTTGGGGAAAAAAACGCACCGTGCTACTGCTAATAACTAGTACTAGAGTATGTATATGTATTTATTTTGCAAAGAAACAAATAAAGGGTATATAGAAACTTAAGACGTACTACACCTACGTTACTGTCTCTGAAGTAAAGGGTATATAGATCCCTAAGTGCTGTGTTGTTGGTAAGGATGCAGCTTAACTTGAGAGTCTGTTCGTTATGGCCGATGTCTTCAGACAAGGTGACAGTAGTGAGGCGTGGAACATGACCCAAGGATACAAGCTTATCAGTCGTGAAGAGCCAGCCCTGCAAAGTGAAGCGCTCCAATCTGGGAAGCCATACGAGCTTGACGCCACGGATGGCGCACAGGCAGATCCTGATGTCTTTGAGCCGTGCGTGCTGCACGTCCCACAACGCACCGACCCCGGGGCCGCAGTTATGCAAGGACAGCTTCTCGAGCCCTGTACAGGTAGTGAGAATGTCGTCCGAGTCAGGCTTGCCGTGGCTCATCTTCTCCAGGGTGAGCTGGGTCACAGCTCCGAAAGCTGCTGGTCAGGCATCGAAGAGAGCCCTGAAACGCCGGCCGTACCCGACCAGAGAGCGCTCAGTATCTTCGTAGTCGTCGTCGTTGTCTTTGTCTAACGAGCGGCGGCATGTCGTCGTGATCGTCAACTCGGCGGCGTCGAGTAGGCGTCCCAAGGACATGTAGTTGTGTCTAAGATAGAATCTCATGGCAAGAGTCGTGGTGTGGACGTCGAGATTATTATCATTGCCACCAGCCGGCGTCCTCCTAGACTCTAGCAGCGCCGTCGCCACGTCAGCCAGCTTATCTCCCGCTTCGGATAAGATGCCATCGTGGTCGTCCAAGTCGCGTGCATCGCTTGGCAAGAAGGCGGTGATATCCAGGGCAAGCCTCGGGAGCAGAGCGGGAAGACACCGCCATCGCTGGGAGAGGACCCCGACCCTGACCGCGTCACGGAGGCTGAGCTTCTCCAGGATTGACACTAGGACATCGCTGGGCAGCTCGCCTAGCAAGTCTTCCTCCGTGGATCGACCAATAATGCATTCCATCATGATCTAGTTTACGTTCCTTACCACAATGATGATGACGACCACGATGATGATGGCGGCTTATTGCAAAAACTTTGTATCTCGATCGATCGTTCTCACCAATGCAATGCACGCAACGATTGAAAAAAAACGCCAGCACCCTGGGACCTGAGTATAATGTATTATTTCGATGCACGACTCTGATCCACTTCGGATCGGAATACCTATGGCCTGTTCGTTTGGTCGTGGCTTGTTGTAAACGATCATAAATTTTTAGCTGAAATAGTATTTTTCTCTCACCCAAACCAGCCCGCAGTACTTCTTCACAAACTAGCAACGATACGAACCAGCCAACCGAACAGGCTACGGGCCTCCGGTAATTTTAATAGGTTTATTACGTGTCCAGTGTCCGACTCTGATATGGTAATTTAATTAATATAGGTTATATACGTGTCTAGTGTCCTATTCCTATCCTTCCACATCCATCCTAGGCACGCGTAGGTACGTTTCACCGTTTCTTTTTTTCTTCTATCTAGTTTTGTTTATTTATTATTACAAGTCTTATTTCTTTTTCATAGCTTCTCCGTTGATATTTATTGTAGTTCTTTTCATTTTCATTTTCTTATAAATTTTATTTTTCTTCTCTTATAATAAATTACTAATTATTTTTAATTTGGTGTTCGCATAATATGTATGGGATGTTTCACTAGGCCGGTTCATGAGCCGGTTTATCTAGTTTTTGGATAAAACCCAACCCAACCCGCAAGATTTATCTGCCTGCGGTTGCTAACCCACGGTCCCATCAGTGCCGGTTTCCTTCCGATCCTCCCCATTCGCCCGCTCCTGGCGTCATAGCAACACCGCGCCCGCCTCGAGCCGTCCGTACGCAGTTTTTGCTAGAGACGCTAACACAGGACGACCAGGCCGGCTCCTCCCCGTGCGTGGCCACGGCGCTGCCGCCGACCACGCGAGCGCACGCGTTGGACAGGACCTCGAAGCTGTGCCTCTGCCCTCCGTTGGTGCGCACGGGGTACGCTGTCAAGCGGCGCTGGGCACGTCGCCCGACTATTTCGTCGGCGTCGCACTACGCTAGAAAGCAACAAAGGAAACGCGTGTACCAGAGACAGTATTTTAGACAACGTCACAGTTAAAGGCTCCGTTCGGCTCACCTTAAAACCCGACTTGTTTGGCTTGTTTTTCAGACGGAACAGTATTTTTCTCTCACAATAATTCAGCTTTGGCTTATTTTTTAGCCAATTTCAGCCAAACAAACGGGGCCTTAGTAGTACAGACGGATGAAAAGAGAACCGTCTCTGAAAAGTTAGTCAACTGTCGCTCATCCAATATACTCGTCACTGATGACATATTATCTAAAACACGTCTTACTACAAGCCGTCTCTGAAGTATCAAAGACCTCGTCGGGTTGAGCGGTGTGGAACCATCGCAAACCAACCCGCTCGGTTTCTCCCTATACGGTTTGTCATGGGCTGACCGGACCATGTAATCATGTGTATAGGTTTTTCCACGACGTATTTTACTCAAAATTTTTATTTTTTTTATTTTTCATGTTTTACTTTTTATTTTCTATATTCCATAAAATCCATGTGATGTTCGTGTAGTATCCATGTGATGTTCTATGGCATATTTCAACTATTCACATTATATTCATGAGGTGTTTCATTGGATATTCTAATGCATTCATATAGTGTATAGTATAAATGTCATGTTTCACTATGTATATTTGATTATTTATCTAGTACTCAATATGTTATGTGGTGTATTTTAGCTTGTTTAAGTAGTATTCACGTGATGTTCTATTTTATTTTCATCTATTATGTGGATTTTTCTTTTTTTATTATTTTTCCTTCCGTTTGATTCTATCTTTTATTTTTATTTTTATTTCTATTTGAGAAATTTTTAATTTTTTTCAACGTTATGTTCTTTTTTTACTTTCCTTTATTAGGCCTTTTTCCATTTTATTGTTTTCTTTCCCTTATGGTTTGCTATATATTTTATTAATTTTGTTTCCTATTAAGTTATTCATTTGTTTTATTTTGTTATGTATATTTCATCACATGACTCATTTTTATTTCCCTTTTTTCCTTCTTCTTTACTTTACTCTAACTAATTGTTTTTTCATTTTCATGTTTTTCTATTATTTCCTATATTCTGTGAGATACATATGATGCTTATGTATCATACATGTGATGTTGTATATGTTCATGTTGTATAAATAAGATGTTTTGGAACTATTTTTGAGTATCTATCTATCTATACATACGCTATAAAAGAGTGAAAGAATAGAAAAATATTGCTCACCTTAAATCCTTTTACCACCTAGTTGTTCACCATTGGATTCTACGTCAAACACATTTGGTTGATTACTATTTATCCGATGGGTGGACCTAGGCCCTTAACGTGGAGAACGCTATTGTCGGGTATCGATATTAGGGATACCTAAAGCAAGGAAGTTAGCACCCACGCTAACTTTCTTGGATGGCTCGAGACGTATTAAAAGGTCTCGCCTGACCCCAAGGCCGCGGGCTCCGTCTCGCCCGACCTCGAGGCCGCGGGCTCCGTCTCGCCCGACCCCTTAGGTGCGGACTCCATCTCGCCTGACCCTAAGGACGCGAGTTCTGTCTCAACCAAGGTCGCGTGCTCCGTCTCGCCCGACCTTAAGGTCACGGGCTCCGTCTCGCCCGACCCCAAGGACACGGGTTCCGTCTCACCTGACCTCAAGGCCGCAGGCTCCGTCTCGCCCGACTTTGAGGATGCGAGTTCCGTCTCGTCAGATGGGGACCTATACCACCGCCAACCACTCCAGGTCCAAGCGTATGGGCCTAGGTCAAAATTATGACACCAGGAAAGAGGCTACCACGCCTCGATGTAACCCGTGGCCATGATGGGCCATACCTAGGGATTCACATCAAGAATAGTGTCGGGCGTGCCGGTGCAGTTCTGCCTAATCCTCGTACGGATGCTGACAGGCGTGTCAGTTCACCACGACGTTCGCTGAGATGGAATGAAACGCCATGACCGGCAGATGACGCCTACGCATGGCGCCAGTGATGAACAGGGCCATGACATGGAGCCATCCCTGTTGACATCTATAGGATTGGCAGGACCCGCATGAAAGAGAAGGATTCGGCAACCCTGAAAGCCTTCTTCTCTCTCTCTCGTTCTTCTCTATTTCCTCCTCTGTAACCCGCGCTTTCCCTTCGCCTATAAAAGGGAAAGCAGGGTGCCTCATGAAATGGGGGATCTAGATACAAGAGCACGACAAGAGCACACGGCTGAGCGGCAAGCGAACTCTCAGCACCCGTTCACTCCTTCCACCATAGACTTGGGATCCTCTCCCTCTCTCGCCTGTTTGTAACCCCTACTGCAAACCAAGTGCCAGTAACACGAGCAACAACGAACTGGACGTAGGGACGTTCTGCTCGAACCAGTATAAACCCTTATATCCTCTGAGTACACCATCCGAGCCAGACGCGTAAATACAAATTTACTCATCGATGGTCCAAAAACACCGACAATTGGCACGCCAGGTAGGGGCTTTTTGCGCGTCTCGACGTCCACATCAGGCCTTGGATGGCTAGTCATGACATCAGCTCGGTCCTGGGCGCACAAGTGCGCTTCGGAAACCTAGACTTCATCGTTACGATGGAGGTAGAGTTGGCGTAGGTTCCCACCACCATCTAGCCTCTCCACTCCACCGGCCTCGACACGATCGCCGAGGTGCTTGAGGAGCTATAGCTGCACGCACCGGAGGCCCGCGCCCCTAGGAGCGACCAGCTCCTCAGCTTCAATTATGGGAGGCTAGAGCGCCAGCTCGGCACCTTCCTAGGACCTCGACTATCCCGGGAGGACCTGCGCCGCCTCACCTTCTTGTTCACCAACGTCATGACATAGCTTACCGGAGGAGAGCCGCTCTTGCTGGAATACCTCATCCAGAGCACCCCGACAGCGCTCCTGTTTAGTCTGCGCAACACCATAGAGACCGTTGGTCACCTTGTGGTGCATCGCATGCCCCCATCCCCAACGAATGATGAGTTTAAGGGGATGACCGAATACGTTGCGGAATCTTTCCACAAGCTTCTTAGGGGAGAATTAGAGTTGCCCTTCGACTTTGGCTCTAGCAGAGGGAGCCATCACCCCTCGCGAGAATGTTTCATGGCAAGTATCCTCTAGGGATACATCGAAAGCATCCACGATGGAGGGGCTACCCCAATAGACAACCTCGACGATGAGGTCAAGGGGGATACAGGGACCCCACCTCGCCTGCGGCTAGAGCAGCTAAGGGTGTAGCACCAAGAGCTCAAAGAAGCATGACTCTAGCTTGAGCAGGAATGCGCAGAGCTCGAGTGAGAGATCGAGCGCCATGAAGACAATGGCCATGTGCACACTGTGGCCCACGACATGACCGGAGGATCATTAAGGATGACGAAGCCCTCCCACCTTCACCCGGGCAAGCCAGAACATCACTGCCATGGTGGCCTTGCTCCGAGGGCTTCCAGAGCCCATGACACCTGAGGATCATTGGGCCCATCATGAGATTCGCATGCCACTCGAGCGTGCGGTGGCATAGCAGGCCGAGAGCTTACTGTCCTGATGACACGAGCTCAACGCCAGCCAGCCAGCACCCTCAGAGCGACCCAACAGGGATGTGTCAGTCCATCATGACGCGCGCAACACCCTTGATGCCCATAAACATGCCTGCAGTGATGAGAGGGAGAAGGCTAGCCATGGCTACCACCCTTGTCCTAGTGGATGCTACGATTGCGGTGAGGACCGAAGCCCGAGCCCCGACTTGCCGAGACCTCAGGCCTTTGGCCGACACATCCTCAACGCCGTCTTCCCACTGCGGTATCGACCGCCGACCAACATCCTAAAATACTATAGGGAAACAAACCCCAGACTATGGCTCAACGATTATTGGCTTGCTTGCCAAGCCGGTGGAGCGAATAGTAACAATTTCATTATCCGCAACCTTCCATTGTTCCTGGTCGATTCGACGCGAACGTGGTTGGAACACCTTCCGCCCAACCGAATTCAAAATTGGATGGACCTAAAAGAGATCTTTATGAGAAACTTCTAGGGCACATACACATGTCCTAGAAACCCATGGGATCTCAAAAACTAACAATAGAAGTCCAAGGAAACTCTTTGTGGGTACATCCAGCACTTCTCTCGGCAGTGCAACGAGCTGCCCAACGTCGTCGATGCCGACATCATAGGAGCTTTCTTGTCCGGGACCACCTGCGAGTCCCTGGTTCACAAGCTAGGACGTAAGGGCCCATGAACCACCAAAGAGCTCCTCGACATCGCCACCAGCCATGCCTCGGGTGAGGAGGTGATCGAGGTGATTTTTTACCGCCCCAAGGGCAAGGCAAAGCGGGACAAGGACGCCGATGAAGATGCCTCCAGCCGCCCCAACAAGAAGGAGAACAAGCAGCGGTGCGAGGGCGCGCTCATGGCCACTGCTGACCGCAAGGGGCGTCGGAAGCCCGCCGAGGGTACCCTGGACCACTTTGAGAAGCTACTCAAAGGGCCATGCCCGAACCATGCTTTTCCCATCAAACACCTATATGAGGACTGCATCCTCATGAAGCAGTTCTTGTCCAGAGGCTCCAACAAGGGGGCATAGGAAGGAGCCCAAGCCAGCCGTACATGATGCCAACAGGAAGGACGATGGATTTCCAACGCTGGATGGCTGCCTCATGATCTTCAGAGGGTCGATAGCCTACAACTCCAAGCGCCGCCAGAAGCTGTGCGCTGTGAGGTCTATACGACCGAGCTGACCACGCCTTCCTTCCTCCGATAGTCAGAGTCTGCCATAACCTTTGATCAGACCGACCACCTTGAAAATGTCCCATAGCCAAGAAGATACCCGCTCGTGGTCGACTCGATCATTGGCACGAAGTGGCTCACCAAGGTGCTAATGGGTGGTGGCAGTGACCTCAACATCATGTATGTTGAAACGCTCGACGCCATGGGCATCGATCGATCGCGCATCCGGACAAACGGGGCGCCTTTCCATGGCATCATGCCTAGAAAGCAGGCCGTGCCACTTTGGTAGATCGATCTACATGTCATCTTTGAGAATCCAACCAAATATGGGATACAGCATCTGACCTTCGAGATGGTCGGGTTCCACGGGACCTACCATGCCATCCTAGGACGTCCATGCTACATGAAGTTCATGGCCATCCCCAACTACACCTTTCTAAAGTTGAAGATGCTGGGTCCATACAGGGTCATCACCATCGGCACCTCCTTCTAGCACACCTATGAGTGCGAGATCGAGTGCTGCGAACACGCCGTGGCAATTGTCGCCTCCAAAGAGCTTGCAACCATCAAGGAGGAGGTCGTCGAAGAAGTGCCTGACCCCAAGTGGTCGGCCGGGTCTTTCAAGCCTATAGAGGGCACCAAGGAGGTCCTCATAGACCCCAGGGGCTCTGAGTGTAAAGTGGTGTGCATCGGCACCACGCTTTTGTCCAAATAGGAAAGCCCACTCGTCGACTTCCTCCATGCCAATAGAGACATCTTTGGGTGGAGACCCTTGGACATGCCAGGCATTCTGAGAGAAGTCACCGAGCATGCCTTGAAGATCAGGCTAGGCTCCAAACCGGTGAAGCAGCGCCTGCGTCGCTTTGACAAGGAGAAATGTAGGGCCATCGGCGAGGAGATTGCGAAGCTTTTGGTGGCTGGGTTCATCAAGGAAGTATACTATCCCTAGTGGTTAGCCAATCCTATTCTTATACATGGATCTCAACAAAATGTGTGTTGACTACATGGATCTCAACAAAATGTGTCCAAAGGATCCATTTCCTTTGCCACACATAAACCAAGTAGTCGACTAGACCTCAAGGTGCGAAACCTTTTGCTTCCTTGATGCGTACTCTAGGTACCATCAAATAATAATGAAAGAGTCCGACCAGCTCGCGACATCTTTCATCACCCCGTTCGGATCGTTTTGCTACGTCATAATGTCGTTTGGCCTAAAGAACACGGGGGCTATGTATCAACGCTGCATGCTCAAGTGTTTTGGGGATCTCATCGGACAAACCATCGAGGCCTACATCGAGGACATCGTGGTCCAATCCAAACTGACTGACCAGGTCATAGCCGACCTAGAGCAGACCTTTGTGAAACTCTGAGCAAACGGTATCAAACTCAACCCCAAGAAGTGTGTTTTTGGGGTCCCAAGGGGTATGCTGCTAGGTTTTATCGTCTCCAAGTGTGGCATCGAAACCAACCCAAAGAAGATCTCGGCCATCACAAGGATGGGCCTGATCCAGAACATAAAGGGGTACAATGAGTTAGAGTGAGTTACAGGGTGCCTCACCGCGCTCAGCCACATTATCTCATGCCTCGGTGAATGATGTCTCCCCCTCTATTGGCTTCTAAAGAAGTCCGACCACTTCGAATGGACGCCCGAGGCCCAGGAGGCACTTGACAAGGTCAAGCAGCTCCTGATGAAGGCCTCGATCCTAGTCCCCCCAACTGACTAGGAACCGATTCTGCTCTACATTACGGCCACCACGCAAGTGGTTAGCGCCGTCCTGGTGGTAGAGCGAGAAGAAGAGGGACACACCCTCAAAGTGCAGCGTCCCATGTACTTCATTAGTGAGGTCTTGTTCGATTCCAAGACTCGCTACCCCAAATCCAAAAACTCATGTGCGCTGTCCTTATTGCTAAGAGGAAGTTGCGTCATTACTTCAAGTCACATCCGATGATGGTCATGACGTCCTTCCCTCTCGACGAGGTCATCCAAAACTAGAATGCCATAGGAAGAATCACAAAGTGGGCACTCGGGCTAATGGGTCAAGGCATTTCATATGCCCCTCGGACATCCATCAAGTCCCAAGTGCTGGCTAATTTCGTTGCATAATGGACCGAGATCCAAATGCCACAAGCAATTGTCAACCAAGAGTACTAGACAATGTACTTCGATGGATCGCTGATGAAGAAAGGCACCGGCGCAGGGCTGGTCTTTGTTTTGCTTCTCAGGGTACGCATGAGATACATGGTTCACATCCATTTCCCCTCCTCCAACAAAGTGACCGAGTAATCAACGGCCTGCGCATCGCCATTGAGTTGGGTATCCAACAGCTTGATGTCCGGGGCGACTCCTAGCTGGTCATAGACCAAGTCATAAAGGAATCAAGCTGCCACAATGCCAAGATGGTTGCGTATTGACGGTCTTGAGCTCAATCACATCCCGAGGCATCTCAACGAGGCGGCCGATAGCTGGCGAAAACAGCGTCCGACCAAGAGCCAGTGCCGGCGGGTGTCTTCACCAGCGATCAGTACAAGCCCTCGGTCCGCTATAAGGAGCCAGAACAGACTGGTGATAGGCCGCCTACCCTGGGCTTGGGGGCTAACCAGCCGGTGGCTCTATCCGACCCCAAAGTCATGGAGCTTGACGATGATCCAGCGACAGAGACCAACCCTCTGGCTGACTAGAGGATGCCTTAACTCGACTACCTCCTCCATGAGGTGTTGTCGATGGACAAAACATAGGCTCGGTGGCTCGCGCGTCGTGCCAAGTCTATTGTCGTTATTGAGGGTGATCTCTACAGGTGAAGCCACATCGGGATCCTACAGCACTACATCCCCATCGAACAAGGGAAGCAGTTGCTGAGTGATATCCATAGTAGGGTCTGCGGGTACCATGCCGCACCTAGAACCCTGGTCAAAAATGCATTCCAACAAGGCTTCTTACTGGCCGACTGTTGTAGCTAATGCTGAACCGATTGTGCGCACCAATGAAGGGTGTTAATACTACGCTCAGTAGACACACCTGCCAACTCAAGCACTCCAAATGATCCCCATCACAGGGCCACTCATGGTCTGGGGGGCTCGATCCAGTCGAACCTCTCAAGAGGGCACCCGGGGGCTATACACACTTACTTGTCACCGTAGATAAGTTTACAAAGTGGACAAAAGGCTCGACCGATCTCCGTGATCAAGTCCGAGCAAGCCGTGTTGTTTGTCCTTGACATCATCCATCGCTTTGGAGTCTTGAACTCCATTACCACGGACAACGACACGCAGTTCACCAGGAAAAAGTTCCTCCAATTCTACGATGAATACCACATCCGCGTTGATTGGGCCATTGTGGCGCACCCCCTCACGAACCAGCAGGTCGAGTGCGTGAACGGCATGGTCCTACAAGGCTTCAAGCCTAGGATCTTCAACCAGTTGAACAAGTTTGGCAGACGATGGGTCGTGGAGCTTCCCACGGTGCTCTGGAGCCAGAGGACCACCCCCAGCTGGGCCATCGGCTACATGGCATTCTTCATGGTCTATGGTTTCAAGGCTATCCTCCCGACTAACCACGATTATGGAGCGCCGAGGGTCAGGGCGTACGACGAACAGGGAGCCGAGGTGTCCCTCGATGATGCCATGGACCAGCTAGATGAAGCGTGCGATGTTGCCCTCCTCCGCTTGGCCAAGTACCAGCAAGCGTTGTGCCGGTAGCACAACCGTCGAGTGCGGGGTCGGGCTTTCAATGTCGGAGACCTAGTGCTCCATCTCGTCCAGAGCAACAAGAACTGCCACAAGCTTTCTCCGCCGTGGGAGGGACCGTACATCGTCTTGGAGGTGCTTCGACCAGGCACCTATAAGCTCAAGACAATCAACGACGAAGTCTTCGTCAATGCCTGAAATATCGAACAGCTATGTCGCTTTTACCCTTAATCTACACAAGCTTTCTCTTATCAGTTTTGCTATCAGCTCCTCGATCTTTAGTGACACCTGACCCCAGCAACGACAAGGGGTCGGGCCTCACTCGGGGGATGATAAGAACATATCTATCCGGTAGACATTCTCTATGCCCGACCCTTTCTCACGTTAAGATCTAGAAGCAAGGGTTGCGGAAACAAATGCTGAGTAAAATTGGTCGAACCATAAGAAACCTATACCTCAGCGGCTACAACGTTTTTGCTCACCAGTGTGATCAAAGTTTTTTGCCCGAACCCCGAGCTTTTTAGCATTAACTACGGAAAAAGTCAGAACACATTAAAGAGTATATCTATCCGGTAGACATTCTCTATGCCCGACCCTTTCTCACATTAAGCTCTAGAAGCAAGGGTTGCAAAAACAAACACTGAGTAAAACTGGTCGGACTGCAAGAAATCTACGTCCCAACGGCTATGGCGTTTTTGCTCACCAGCGTGATCAGAGTTTTTTGCCCGCACCCCAAGCTTTTTAGCCTTAACTACGGAAAGAGTCGGAACACATTAAATAGTATATCTACCCAGCAAACATTCTCTTTGCCCGACCCTTTCTCATGTTAAGATCTAGAAGCAAGGATTGCGGAAACGAACGTAGAGTAAAACTGGTTGGACTGTAGGAAACCTACGCCCTACGGCAACGGCGTTTTTGCTTACCAGCGTGATCAGAGTTTTTTCACCCGCACCCCGAGCTTTATAGCCTTAACAACGAAAAGGGTCGGAATGCATTAACCTTTTTATATAAAAAGAGGAGAAGAGCTAAAAATTTGTTTTGCCATAACAAAATTTAAGAGCTTGTCCACTCATTACAAGTTCGCCGCCTGGCTTATCTACCTAACTAATTTCTTGGGGGATGATCTCATCCTCTATCTCGGTAGGTAAGTCCTGTGCCAGAGGGGCCACCTCCTTCTCGATGTCGTCTAGCCCGGTGTTGGTGTAGACAGGCACGAGAACTATCACAGGTAAGGAGGGATACGGAGCTGCAAATGCTCCTATGGCCCAGTCAGGCCCAAGAGTTCAAAGGTAGGCCCTCCGACGGGTTCACAGCCGCTCCGGGGAATCCTTAGAGTGAGGGGTGGAAGGGGATGGGCCCACTAGCATCTAGTACCTAGGCGCATGAGCACCGCGGGCATCCCAGCCCACGTTCAAGTCTTGGTCGGTTCCTAGTCCATGGTTTTTCCTCGAAGAAAGGCAACGAGCCCTTATGACCGGTCGAATGGACCCAAGAACTATATAGATTGGCCACTGAGAATCTAGAGTCGGTCACCAGCTGACCCATGCTGGACCCTCACAAACGGGAAGCGGGGGCCCACTCAGACTAGCCCGTTAATAGCTCACCGAGCACCATATTTCGTCCATCGAGGAAAAATGTGGCACGGCTTAGCCCCTCTGTTTTATAAAAAACGCTTGAGGGATGACGACCACAAAGATGAGCCGACCCTCGACTGGACCCCTGCTACGAGCGGGGGCTCGAGGGAAGTTGGACTCACAAGGAGACCGAACGCGCAGTCGCAGGACTACGGTGGACCGATCGGATCCTAGGGGACCAAAATCAAGAAAAATCTTTCCAACCTCCCGAATCCTACAGTTACATGCCCCAAGAAGACCGATCGCAACAAAAGGGAATTGCCGTCCTACCAGGACACGCCGCGGGCTACAAAAAGAAGGCCAAGGCCCTCAGAGTCCTCACGTCTGGAAAAGCCTCCAAAGGAGTATTCTACTCCTCCGTAGGCTCAGGGGCTACTGTCGGGTATCGATATTAGGGATACCCAAAGCAAGAAAGTTAGCGCCCACGCTGACTTCCCTAGATGGCTCGAGATGTATTAAAAGGTCTCGCTCGACCCTAAGGCCGCGGGCTCCGTCTCGCCCGACCTCGAGGCCGCGGGCTCCGTCTCGTCTGACCCCAAGGACGTGGGTTCCGTCACTTCCAAGGTTGCGGGCTCCGTCTCGCCCGACCTTAAGGCCACGGGCTCCGTCTCTCCCGACCCCAAGGACACGGGCTCTGTCTCGCCCGACCCCAAGGACGCAGGTTCCGTCTCGCCCAACCTCGAGGCTGCGGGCTCCGTCTCGCCCGACCTCAAGGACGCGGGTTCCGTCTCATCCAACGGCTACCCATACCACCGCCAACCACTCTAGGTCCAAGCGTATGGCCCTGGGTCTAAACTCTGACACCAGGGAAGAGGCTGGCACGCCTTAATGTAACCCGTGGCCATGACAGGCCATATTTGGGGATTCACATCAAGAACAGTGTCAAACGTGCCGGTGCTGCTCTGCCTAATCCTCGTACGGACGTTGATAGGTGCGTTAGTTCACCACGACGTCCACCGGGACGGAGTGGAACGTCATGACCGGCAGATGACGCCTGCGTATGGCGCCAGTGACGAACAGGGCCGCGACATGGAGCCGTCCCTGTTGACATCTACAGGATCGGCTGAGATCTACATGAAGGAAAAGGATCCGGCAACCCTGAAAGCCTTCTTCTCTCTCGTTCTTCTCCTTTTCCTCCTCTATAACCCGCGCTTTTCCTTCGTCTATAAAAGGGGAAACAGGGCGCCCCATGAAACGGAGTATCTGGACACAAGAGCACGACACGAGCACACGGCTGAGCGGCATGCGTGCTCTCAGCACCCGTTCACTCCTTCCACCAGAGACTTCATCCTCTCCCTCTCTCGCCTGTTTTGTAACCCCTACTACAAACCAAGTGTCGGTAACATGAGTAGCAACGAACTAGACGTAGGGACGTTCTGCCCGAACCAGTATAAACCCTTGTGTCCTCCGAGCACACCATCCGAGTCAGACGCGCAAATACAAATTTACTCGTCGTTGGTCCGAAAACACGACAATCCCTGTTTGCCAACGATCCCAATCGTCACCTTGCCTCTCCTTGCTGGAATCCCTAACGTTCATTGTAAATAAAAAAAAGACCCCTAACGCCCATATAGCGGCTTTGGTGTGGTCTCATGCTCTCACCATGGCTGCCTCCTGTCCTCCCCGGAAGTGACTGAGGGGGACTTTTCTACATGCATAGTTTTCCCCATGTATTTAGATATACGCTATGTTTAGAGATATAATAAAATCATCGTATCTAGAATTCTAGAAAAGCTAAAACGTCTTATAATTTAGAAGAATGGAGAGAGTACATTTAACTTTTATTTGCCTCCTTAGATCTTTTCCTTTGTTACATTCGTTCAACTTTTTAAGTCCTTGGAAGCGTTACTCGTTATTGCATTTTAGAAAATTTCAAACTTATACTTCCTCCATCCAAGAATGATGAAAGTATTTAAGTAGAGGAAAAATCAAATCTTATAAACTTTGATAAAAAAAAATAGGGCTTCTTGGAACACAAGAATTATTTCATTTTCACAGGAAAAAATAGAAACAGAAAAAAATCTCACGTGCTAAAGAGTCTTTGTCAAATTATATGCATGTTTTTAGCATTTAACTACTACATTATATAAGAGAAATTAATCGTCAAAATCTATTTAATATGACTTTTCAACTGGTGGTCAAATACACTTACCATTTCTAGACGGAATATTTATACATGGAAAAAATTTGCTCCAGGTCAACGTGATTTGGCTTATAAGGGCAAACCAAAATCACACTTTATATGCTGACATGCGTGATTGCAACCAAAATACCTCATGCGGGCAGATCAGGATTCAACAATATATCACATTAACACCAGGCACATGTTTCAAACTTCTCACTGCATCGTCAGAAGTATTTTACCCAACACAATCAACATCTCGAACTAAAATTTCGGAATTTGGGAATATTTCATCCCAACAGGACAGTTGTAGCATAATACAGGCTCCTATGCAACCGGGGAATAAAACTGAGCCATCTAGTTCTCACAAGTTACATGCTAAGAACGATAAAATTACAATTTTCTCAATGAGTCGACATGCAATTTTGAGAGGAACCATCAATTCGTGCAAAAAAATAATATCAACTCCTGTTAAACATTTGCTGTGAGCCTGATGGAGGTTGTGTCGGCGGAGGTGGGGGAAGTGACATCTGCATTTGCATTGGCATAGGCATCTGTGCTAGAATACCCCTTCCATCACCTCTATCGGGCATGCCTGTATTCATGGAGCCATCAGGCATGCCCCCAAAACCAGCTTGCATGAAGGCAAGGCCACCACCACCCTGAGGATCACCCACACCATCAGCCATTCCCTGACCAAGGGCCATCGACTGAAATGGCATCAGCCCCATAGCCCACGGGCGGTGAAGCCCCTCAGGGAAGCTCATAGGACCAGCTGGAGGCTGGACACTTGGCATGGAACCTTGGTCTGATCCAGTATCTGGTAGCTGCATCTGGAAAGGGGCAGAAAAGTACTGGGGGTTTCCATCTTGCTGGAGAGGGTAATTGAAAGGTGCATTGGGGATCAAAGGCTGATTCATATTCATAGGCATCATAAAGTTTCCCTGGTGAGGAGGAATCGGCGGAAACATATAAGGTGCATTAGCCATCAATTGCTGCTTGTCCTGAGTACTGTGGTCAGATTCTTGGCGAAGTGGAGTCGCCGCACCTGGGCTCTCCTGCCGTGATTGAGAAGCCCAGTTGTAGGGCCGGTCGAATCCTTGAGGTGGATTGTTCTCAGCCTGAGTATCCCCTGGTGGGTACGAGTGGCGACCATGGAATGAAGGTGGTTTTGAAAGGGTTGGGGGCCTCAGTGGTGTTTGCTCCCTGGACTGGTGGTAGCGGGAGCGTTCTTCACGATCTTGTGAAACACCTGACCTTGGAGGAGCACGTGCAGTAGACATTTCAGGAATTTGAGATTGTCTTTGAGAATCCCCTGCAGAAGCACGGGAGATGTTAGCAGCATCTGACTCATTGCGTTCTTCTTCCTTCTCTTGATTAGTTTGGAGGAGGTTGGCATGGACATCGGGCACATGAAACTCAAAATCTGCTTTCTTAAGGAACGACTTGAGACACATCGGTGCAGCACAGATGAAAATCCCTTCCATCATTTTGACACTCTGTATCTTCTGAATGCGCTCATCACAACTGCAGAGGTAAACAGAAGTTTAAATTGATAGACTTAGACCAAGCAGAAGTGCGGAACTCTAAAAGAGAAACGAAGCAGCTGTCTACATTAAATAAGGATTGAAATTACAACATTTCCAGAGACACTCCCCTTAGATTGCCTGCCGAACAGTTAATTATGTATCCAAGGGTACATTGGTATCATGAGAGTTTCAGTACAGAATATGTCAATTTTTAACCAATATTCAGATTATGAATCCGAATGAACAGAATATCTCATATGTGTACATAACAACAAACTTAGGATAGAAAATGATTTAAACAGTACCACACTATTGCAAACATCTGCCCATTGATTGAAATGAAATATTATAAGAGAAGCAAGAACAATCAGTCAAGGCTCAGATTTCGTATAACAGACCAATTTACTAGAGCAAGCACCATCATGTCTTGCACTCTCGTTGATAAACCAATGAAATAATGTATGCTACCTACCATGAACTGAGCTGACAACAAGATAATAGTAGGTTAGAGAAACCTGGGAGTTAGAATGCTTACAGATAGCAGCTGGAATCACTTCTTGCACAGGTTAAACAGAAAGCATGTTCACAAGGGATCTGAAACCAAGAAAAAAGCTCATCAAATTACTATAGGGTCCAACTGTTTATATTATCAGAAAAGAAACTATAGAGTGAATGGCCACATGTAGCACTTATTCAGGGAACAGGTAAAACCACATGAACATAAAATACAGAATATACTGAAACAACACATTAAAAAAATATGATTCCAGACTATTACATACTATGTATGTAGCACGAATATGCGAGAACACCCTCATATCCTGTATTGGATACGTATCTGTTATGGACATGTGCAGGATGCAGCCACAATAAGTACCCGTGGACTATCGGGAAAAATAAATAAATATATGAATATCAGATACTTGGGCTTATACATATCAGCCCATCTATTCCTCTGTTGGATATGGCCCAGCCCAGTTAACAGATCGGTATTTGAAGGCAATTGCTACTCGCTCAGGTCATTCCCTGCCCTGGACGCCACAGCAACACGTGGGCGCACAGCTGCACCACCTCCCTGTCACTCAACTCCAGCAGTGGTGACTCCCGGTGGCCAGCAACAGTGAGGTGAGTTCCTTTCCTCTGCGCTAACTATGCCCACAGCAACAGCCACGGTGAGCCAGTGACACACGCTACCCACAAGCCTGCCCGTGGGCAACCACGCAACATGCGCCCCCGTGGTGGGCTGGTGGCACATCAGATCAGCAGCGACTTGGCAGTCAGTTTCTTACTCTCCTCCCATGACCTTCCCTGAATCCAGTAGTTGCTAGTGAGTTAATAGAATCAATTAGTGCTACTGATAGCTGATCTAGTGTTCTTCTAGCTTGATTTTTCCCAGACTCTGATTAGATGGCAGCAATAATTGGGGGATGAAGCACATGAGGATGAAGCAGCAGCCTGAGCTGCAAGCTGCACTTCCTAGTTGTCTAGGTATCAACTATCATGTAAGGAACTTGATCGATTTCCTCCGAGCCTCAAAGGTGTACTTGTATCCTCCATAAAGTTTTCACATGAAGCACTTGGGACTTTTTATCTTACAATATAAGACTTATACATTCTTATCTGGCTTTTGCAAGTCATTAGGAGAATTGGATCATGGAGTTTTTGTGATGCTCGATTTGTTATTAGCTTTTAAAATTTTAATGTGACCTATAATTTATTTAAAAGTTTATATACATGAAAACCTATCCTCATATCGACTTTTTTGGGGAACATGGCATATCCATGTATCCTGTATTTGTGCTACAAAGTTTATGCATGAAGGCCGTTTAACTTGCTTGAAGTACTTCAACCAAACAAAAAAAGGGCAACATATGACTAGTTCAAACTTAAAAGCCACAGTAGCAACTGAAGCCAGAAGCTTATTTCATGATGCAATCGAGGTGAAACTGTGAGTAGTCTATTTATCAATTCCTTAGGTTAGTACCACCAACAAGCAAATCCTGTGTGATCCATTAAAACAAACAGATGTACTAGCATTGTAAGAGAACAGCAATACTGCCTTCATTCAATCGCTAGCCAGTAGATCTTAGCTTCCCTTGACTGCTTGCCATGAACAAAACGAGATAACATTGGCTCTCCTTACAATGGAATCGCTAGAACACTGAGGCAATAGCCAATCCCACAGAGCTACTACAAATTATATGTATTGGTATTTTTGTCCAACTCTCAGAAATCCAACACTCTAAACAGGGAGCATAAAACAAAGATGATGCACATCCGCTGCTCCATTTTCACTTATGACATCAACAGGGGAAGAATAGAGTTGGTGGCAGTAAATGGCTAAACAACACACGCGGTTGACTAAACCTCTAATTTCCTTAGCAGCAACACGAGCTGAACAAGTTCGCAGTTTGATAACCGCATAAAAAAATATATATAGGGTTTAGCAAGTCCGTACGAGGCGGCCGTAGATGGCGATGGGGAACTCGCAGCGGGAGCAGATGTGGACGCGCTCCCCGAGCGGGCGACGGGAGCGACGGCCGATGGAGCGCGGGGCGGCGGCAGCGGAGGTCGTGACGGCACCGAGGCTCTTCGCGACGGGGAGGTCCGCGATCACCAGGTGGTCGGGGCATGCCACGGTGACCGATTCCGGGATGCCGCCACCCAGCGCCGCAGCCGCCCCCACCGCGGCGTAGGCACCGGCGGCGGCTGCCGAGCCGGTGGCGGCAGCGCCAGAGTCCGCCGAGCCAATCTTGCTCAGGCGGATCTGCAGCATCGTTAGGGTTTCTAGTTTTTTCTCTCTCCTTCCCGGGCTGGGTTTGGTTTGTTTGCTCCTTTCTGGGGCTGGGTTTCGGCCTGCTTCAGCCAGTGCTCGGGGAATACATGGGTTGGTTGCCCTGCTGCGTGCCTGCCTGGCTTCCGGGATGCAGTTTAAGGGTGTTTGTTCCTAGAGTCCTTTATGGACCTAGCCGTCGGCACGCAGGCAAGGGTCCGGAGCCAGGCTCCTAAAAACGGATTTCGATTCCGTTTTTTTCGCAGCCTGGCTCGCGCGGTCAGCGATGGCGTGCGCGCGGGAGCGCAGGCGATTCACGCGAGAAGGCTAGGGATACCGTGTAACACCCGGTGTTACCCCCATTGATCATCTACTAAAATATATTATAAACATCATACTTGTACGTTAATACATGTGGTGAAGTGTGTAGATCAGTTTACGTAACTCCAAATGATCAATAAAAATGTTAAACGAAAGTTGGTTCGATGATTCATGTATATCAAGTAGGGTTTAAAATCAAATTTTATTAAGCAAAAATACTATAGAGCATGTGTGAGATACTTAAATAAAGTTGAAAGTGCAAACTTTGTAGATGACATTGAAATACTTGCTGTTGAAAAAGAATAATGCTAAGTAATATTTTCAGTACCTCAGAAATGCAATATGAAATTAAGATTAGCTCAAACGCTTAAAAAATTTCTAAATCTGTGGACAGCTAGACGCAGCTATGCTTAGCAATTTATTTGGAGAGATTGGATTAAGGAGTGGTGTAGTGCTATGATTTGATTTAGTAGTTCCATATGACATCTTGAGTGTAGTGAAGCCGGTTTAGATTTAGGAGCAACGGTTTGGTCATGATTAGCGCTTTAAAATTCGTGCACATCACAGCTTTGTGTTGTCCGACGCCGTACGCGTGGTCACCACGCGTGGCCGACCCGTGTCGCCGCACGCTTGTGCCATGTGCGCGCGCGTGGCCACGCACCGGCTGGCCATGGCCACCGTGGCCTTGCCGCAGCTTGGCCGCTCTGGCCGCACCGCTAGGCCGTCGGTCCGCTCTATGCCCGACCGCCCCTGCCACCATGGCTGCCACTGGTGCTGCTGCTGCCTCCGCGCTCGCGCCACGACGACGCCGCTGCCGCCACCGTCGCATCACCAAGCTGCGCGCCAGCAACTACGCTGCGCCGCTGGCCCTCCTTGACGCTGCGCGCACGTGGCCGTGTCGCCGCCGCCTTGCCATTGATGGCACTGCGACGCGCGGGCCACGCTGATCTCGAGCGTGCGTGTTTGTCAGCTAGTGCCTAGCCACGGGCTACGCTGGTCGTGACAACCGCGTCCCGCCAAGGCACGCCCTTACCGAGTCGTTGGCTGCCCCTCCCCCACCGCTCCCTTGCTCTCTTTCTTTGTTCTCGTCTCCCTGCCGTCGATGAATCACACCAACGCCACAGCTGCAAGGGGTCACCTCTCATCAATCCCTCATGTCCACGCCTCCGCCCTTACGTCCCCTCTCCAGCTGCCCCCACTCCAGTTTGATTGCGGCTCAGTCGAGCCTCAATTTTGGAGCTTCGCCCCGCCAACGCGCCGTTAAGACCCGTCACCGCCCGCGCCATGGCTAGCTTCCACCACTTCACCCCACGCAAATTCCTCTACAACACTAGATCGCCTTGGCTCCCAATCCACTGTGCGCACGCCAGTGGGAGCGCTACCGCCTCCCCGCCGCCGCTAACACGGCCATGCCCGTCGTAGCTCGTCGCCGTGCTCGTCGTGCGCACGCGGCCAGCCCTGCTCAGGTAGTCATCGGTCGAATCACCACTTTGGTCGGGTTCACGGTGTGCCCCTGGTGCTTATCCCCTATCTCTACGGTCCTGTTAGCGTTGTATCTCGCTAGGATGACCACGGCGCCATCATGGGTGACCGCGCACGGTGGCAGCTCGCTCCAGTGTGCCCTGTTGCTCTATATCGCCGCTTAGGGTAGGTATTAGGGTCATAGATGGGGTTCGGCTCGTTAGTTGGGTCGGTGCGAGCTGCGAGTGACCGACGTACCGCCTAGTGCCACCGTCTGCCGTGCTGGTGAGCGCGGGGCGTCTCGGGGACCTCTCCGGTGCCAAAGTGAAAAGATACGAGGGCTCTGTGGCAAAGTCGTTGTCTATAGAAATAGTACATGTAGTGTTCGCGCTATTGTCTGATAACGCGAGGGCATTTTTGCAAGAGTGCCAGGGCGCGTGGGGGCTCCCCGCCGCGGGCCGCCTCCACGCGTGGGCCTCGTTGGGCCAAAATCGGTTTATTTTTTGTGAAAAATAGAAATAACTTTTCATTTTAATTCTGAGCTAAACTTTGGTAATTAATATAAAATAATGTAGATATCCAAAAAATTGTGAAATTAATTTTGTTTGGTTCCCAAAAATATTGTCTACCTATTAGTATAGTTAGTTCATACATATCTGTGTGGTTGCTAGGGAGCATTAAAATAGTTAAGATGCTTAGTATTATTTCGATTAATAATTATAGAAATTTTTGTGGTAGATTGGTGATAGCAAAAACCCTAAAATTTTTATAGTAGCTTCATTGTATTATTATGTGCTCACTGTAATTTTTGTAGCCCTAGAATAGACTACTTAATATGGTAGCTAAATACCCATTAAGGCTAAAGGAATAATGGCATGATATTGGTTTATAAAAGTTAAGCACTTCTAGGGTGAGTGTAAGGAAAATGGATCCTAGGCTCATTTACTTTGAATTTTGGTGTTTGATAACCAACACAACCAAATTGGACTAATGTATTTGCAAGTAATTGTTTTGTAGTTTAATATGGTGCAAGATGTGACTCGGACGAAGACGACATGATGATCCCACGATCAACACCATAAGCAAGACCCTAGAAGCACAAGAGAAGACCCAAGATATCAAGAAAAGTCAAAGTATGAAGATAAAAATTAAGCCGAACGCAAGATCATGAAGATACGAGCTTCACAGAGGTGACCAAACGCGGCCCTTATAGCGACCGGACGCGTCCGATCAAGATGCTCAGCAACGGCAGCGTCAGCAGCAACGACCGGATGCTGAGGACTTAAGTGACCGGACGCGACGATGGCACTGTTCATCATCTTGGCAACACATTCAGCACTAATTGGACGCTAGCGGATGATCGACCAGACATAGAAACTGCAGCGTCCGATCGAGTCCAGAGAGGTTCCAGAGCGGCACTAGTGCGACTGGACGTGTCCGATCGATAGTGACCGGACTTGGCCCAGAGTCCAATCAACGTGCTTGCTCCAACGGTCGAGATGACCGGACGTGTCTGGTTAGGACGACAACAGCGTCCGATCAGTAGCAGAATGCTGAGTTTCATCCCCAACGGCTACTTTCTCCATGGAGCTTATAAATAGACCCCCCAACCGGCCATTTGAGAAGTGTGGCACTGAGGAAACATACCAAGGGTGTTAATACATCATTTTAGTGATCTTCACTTATATAGTGCTTATTGATTCATTAGGTGATTAGCGTAGGTGCTTTGTAAAATGCTTAGATTGATTAGACCACTGCTTATGCGCTTGCTCTAGGTTTAGGCCTAGTGTTTAGTGAGGTTTGCATACCTCCTACCGCTTGGTGCTTGCGCGCACTATTGTTATACATCGAAGAGGCTTGTAGTCTTGCGAGATCACACCAACCACGTTTGTGGTGTGGCCGCTACCGTGTACCGAAGAGAACAAGGCCCATGGTGGTTCGGCCGGAAGCTTGACAGTGAAGACGGCGGGGAGCGGTTCGGGAGAGGCTTGCCGAAAGGCACACTAGAGGCCCACTTGTGTGTGGAGAAGGCCCGGGGCTATCCACGGAGTTACTCGACCAGGAGGTTAGCCCTTGTGAGGGATTCCTTGCGAGGAGCTCTAATGAGGACTAGGGGGAAGCTTGAGCGCTTCTCGATACCTCAGTAAAAATACCGGAGTCGTCGACGGGAGTTTGCATCTCTACCCCATCTTTACCTTCTGCATTCACATTGATATCTTGGTTGATTGCTTTACTTTCCTAGCTTAGTTGATAGGATTAGAATCTAGGTTGCATAACTCTTTTGCAGTAGATATAGCAACATACCTAGCAAAATTGTAGTTGCACATCTAGATAGATTGCTTTCTTGCATAGGTTTTGACTAGGTGGAATTAGAGGCAATAGTTTAGAGTTAGAATTTTAAGTTGCCTAATTCATCCCCCCTCTTAGGCGTCATGGTCCCTTACAAGTGGTATTGGAGCCGGTTGGCTCAATTTGGACCTTTGGCTTCACCGCCGTTGAGCCGATGCTATTTAGTGTGGTTGGCATGGATACCTCTAGGCCTCCGTACTTTGATGGCACTAACTTCTCCTACTATAAAGCTAAAATGGCTTGTCACCTTGAGGTGGTAGATTTGGGTGTTTGGAGAGTCACTCATGACAGGATAAAACCCATTAAGAATCCCAATAAATCCACAAAGAGTGAAGAAAAAGAATTTTATTTCAATGCTAGAGCTAAAAATTGCTTGTTTGAATCTTTTAGCATGGATGTGTTTAACCAAGTGTTCACTTTAAATACAGCACATGAAATTTGGTTAAAACTCCAAGAGCTCCATGACGGCACACCTAATATCCGTGAGCAAAAATATTGTCTAGCTAAACAAAATTATGATTTCTTTAAAATGAATTATGATGAGCTTGTTCATTATATGTATTCTCATTTGAATCTAATTATCAATGAGCTTCATTTAATAGGATTAACAAAGCTAGATGATGTGGACATCGGGAGGAAGATCATCTCTGTGCTACCATAAAAGAAATATGCAAGCATCATTACCATCCTTCACAACATGGAGGACTTGAGCACCATGATCCCAGGCATAGTCATTGGCAAGATAGTGGCATTTGAAATGTCATGCAAGATGAGTCAAGAAGAAGCCTCTTCATCAAGCAAAGGAAAAGCTCTCACATGTAGTGAGAAAAAGAAGATGAAGGGCAAGCAAGTTGAGACAAGCTCAAGCTCAAGCTCCTCAAGTGAAGATGAAGAAGATGAGGATGATGATGACAAAGAATCAAGTGATGATGATCAATCTTCCTCCTCCACCTCTGACCTTAACGAAGAATCTATCAAGCTTATCAACAAGGTGGAGAAGATGATCCAAAAACTCAATGTCAAGGGTGTGCCCATCCAAATTTAAGATTTCATATTCGCCAATCAAAGAAATAAGCAATGAAAGAAAGGATGCTATGGATGCGGTGAGTTGGGGCACTTTGTGGAAGTTTGTCCAAACAAGACCACACCCAAGACAAAGAAGAAGGCGTGCAAGGACAAAGCCCTCACATCAATAAGGTCATGGAATGATTCTTCAAGTGAAGAAGAAGACCACCATAAGAGGCGCGCGCACAAGCAATCATCATCAAGCACCTCACATGTGTGCCTTATGGCACAAGGTAACAAAAGCCTATCCCTAGTGATAGTGACGGTGATAGTGATGATGAGCTACCTTCTTATGATGAAATTGTGCAACAAAATCTTAACTTTGCTAAAGTTTGCACTAGTCAACAAAAAAACTTGAAAAAAAAAACTAGATAGCTCACAACAAGCTTATGCTACTTTGCTTGAACAATATAAAACTTTTGCCAATCTTAATATGGAGTTATCTACTAGTGCAAACACAAATAATTGCACAATCAATGATGAGCAACTTGTAAAGAAAAATGAAAAATTAAAGGAAAAGTTAGCTAGCTCACAATATGATTATAAAAGCTTGCTCGCTAAAATGGAAACCATGTGCAAACATTGTGATGAGCTAACTAATAAAGTTGCTAATCTTGAAGCCATCGGTACAAACCCCACCGAGGCACCTAAAAAGAAAGGTTTAATTTTTGACATGCCTAAAAAGGATGCCTCTACTTCTTGTAATGATTTATGTTTAGAATTACCCTTGTGCAACCAAGTTTGTGTTGAGAAAGTTGTTTTAGAAACATGCACACAAGAGGTCACAATGGAAAATGAGCAACTCAAGCAAAAAGTGGATCGCCTCACTATAGATGTGCAACGGGCCGACCCAGCCCGACACGGCACGACAACGGGCCAGCACGACCCGATGGGAGTCGGGTCGACAAGGCACGACGTGCCCTGCGGCTGTGCCACCATGGGCTTCGTGCCTAGCCGATGGCCCAGGCATGACCTGGTGGGCCATTTTTCATGTCGAGCCAGCCTGAGAAGCATGGCTAATCTAGCATGTCGGGCCGGCCCAAGGCCCACTACACCAATAGAGAGAGAGGGGGAGGCTAGGGCGCTAGGTTGCCGTCGTTGCTTCGAAAGGCCATGGATGACGCGACCTCTCCATCCATGGAGGATGAGCGATGAGGAGGCTAGATCTATGGAGGATGAGCGATGAGGAGACTGGATCCATGGAGAATGAGGCTGGATCCACACAAAGGAGGTATGTGGAGGAGCAGCAGCGCGAGACATCGACGGAGGCGGGTTGGAGTGGAGGTGGGATTCGGTGAGCCGCAGGGAAGCAGGAGCTCGAGGCATCGGCGCCCGGTGGGGCAGAGCTCGAGCACGCCGCGCTCGCACCCAAGGTGCGACCTCATGGAGGAATGGGAGGAGAGGAGCCTGAGGCAGGTCGTGGATGGCTGTCATGGTGTTATGTAGCTTGTGCACGAGGAGGAGGCGGGCGGCTGTAGGGTGGAGAAGCAGGTGAACGGCGGGGAAGGAGAAGGTTGCATCCACGCCGTGTGTGTGTGGAGTCACATTGCATCCATGCGTGTGCAGTGCGGAGAATGGGAAGTGGCAGTGGGGAGGGGGAGGGGAAGGGAGTTAGGGTTTGGGGGTGGGAGCATGGGGCTGCATCTGCGTGGGGCCATATGAGGAGAGGAGAGGCGGGGATGCTAGGCCAGCCGTGCTGGGCCACGGGGAGGGGAGGAGGAGTGAGGAGGGGGAGGAGGAAGGTTGGGCCACTGCTAGGCCGACTGACATAGGCTAGGCCATGCCATGCTAGCCTATGGGCCTGAGCAGTGGCCCAGGCACAGCCTGCTCCCTTAGGCTAGGCTAGCCTAGGCCTACACGTCACCAGGCTAGGCCGCGCTCATGTCAGGCTAAAAAACAGGGTTCATACCATGCCGTCGTGCCTCGGGCTGCATGGACATTTATACGCCTCACCAAGGACTTGACTCAAGTAAAAGGCAAGACGGAGCAAGCCCAACTTCATCAAGATAACACCATCAAGGGAGTGAAGAAGCTTGATGAAGGACAAACCATGGTTTGCTACGTATGCCACAAGGAAGGCCACAAGTCCTATGAGTGCAAGGTGAAGAATGGGGGAGGAGCTAAGAAGAAAGAGAAAAACAAAAAAGGAAACAAGCAAGCTCACCAACACCTACACCAACAAGGTGGACAAAAAGGCCTCCACACCTTATCTCTTGAAGAAGAAGAAAAGTGATAAAGTGATGGCCATCAAGGTGAACAAGCAAGCCAACAATGGGGCCAAACGCATTAGGGTGCCAAAGGAGACTATTTCCAACAAGAAGAGCACCAAGGAGATTTGGATTCCGAAAGGGAGGTGAGAAGTCCGATGGACTTTGGGGAATTTAGAGAGTTGGCAAAGTATGGGTGCATCATTATGGACAAGGTAATTGCCAAGTGGGTTAGTGAACACTATGGACCCAAGTTTCCCTCCCCATGTTAGGTAACTAGATTTAATTTCTTGCAATCTCAATTAGCATCTAGTTCCTTTTCATGCCTAGGTTTGCATTTGCATGCTTAAATATTTGTCTTGCATACACTAAGTATATCTTATGGTAGGCTTGCTCGGTTTCACTCTTAACCCTTGGAGCAAACCTACATGGTTTAAATTGTTTAGGAGCATGACACATAGCTTGTTTTACAATTGTTCATCTAATATGTGCCAAAGTCCAAATTGTAGATAATTTCTCCCGAATATTACTTTCAAAAATGATTCTCACATTCATGTGATGTCATCTTTCAAGTGGTACTTTTGATTCTAAAATCAATGTGCATGTCTCCTACAAGTGTTCCATACTTGTGTGCACAAATTTAGGGGGAGGTTACTCTATAAGTTGGATGCTTTGAGACTAACACATTTTCTAGCTTATCGTGTGTGTAGTAGTCTCATTGCAAGGAAAATGGAGTCCTTAGAGTTAAGCATCATACTTCAAATATCCACCAATTGCAAGTGGTATAAATTAAATTGGTTTCCACATGTGGTATTTCTAAACCAATATCATTATGTTGATTTCACTTTGGTATTTATATGCTTTCTCCATGCATTATATAGATTAAACTCCCTTGAGCATTAATTTGCCAATTATGCATAAACTACATTCTCCATCATATGTATGCATATGTTTAGGGGGGAGCTTAGTCTATGTAATATGAGAGTCAAATTATGTGACCTATTCCACTCCACCTACAAAGGATCACAAAGTTTGACCCTCCCTTGTGAAGCGACCTGATTTCCACGAAGAGAAATCCATAGAGTCAAAGTGTATTATGACCGTTGTAGATCATATTACCCAAATTCCAGTCGAATATCACATCCATACAATGTAATATCAGAGTACAAATAGTGCAGAATTACATAAATTATTACATCACCGCATTGGCGGAATCAAAAGCAGCATTCATTCAGAACAGCTTGAAGATAAGATCGCCAAACTCGAGCGTAGGAACGAACCCCTCAACCGTCAAACTCCTCAGAGCTAATCTCCTCAGCAGAACCTGTGTGCCAAAATTTATCAGTACGATTTGTACTGGCCACTCCCACCCTATGAGCATTGCTTTGTGGAAATTGGATGCAAGTTGGATATAATCAAAAGGAACCTATAAGGCTAGGGTTTCCTATGTATTAGCATATCAAGTATATGATAGTGTAGTCAAGTTTTAACACCATTCCCACACACATTCCACCCCATTCCCATCCAAAGCCAGGTTTCGATCCTAGGATTGATATACCACCATCTCCATATCATCACCATACCATCGCTCAGTCGACAGGCCAACTCCCTCTCGGCACTATCTCATGGCCCGTAGCCCCTGGCTATGCCCAACACTCTCTCATGGGGGTAGAAGAGAAGGACTCATCTCGTTATCTAGTTTAAGCGAAACCTAGGAAAGGTCCATAGCCGACAAGTCGGCACATGTATCGATCAATCAACCATACACTCTGTAGAGGTTTTACATATCCACAAGATCTGCCTTCTTCACTGACCGTCGTCAACTGGGCTGATTCCGGCCGCTTGCTAGCCTAGGATAATACCACCATTCAGCCCTGGTACACCCCAAGTCTAGTCTGGGGTGGCTGAAACTGTGAGTCATGAGCTAGGTCCACATGGTCTCCATGAAGTCTCAGAAGGGTGTGGGGGGGGGGAAAATCCTCCACGTCTCGTACCTCCTTGCATTATCCGCTATCAACCTAGCAGTAGTGGCAATACCCTACCAAGTAGTCCGGTCGTCCCGCACCATATAGGGCGAGTGGTACATAAGGCTTCCCGGTGAATCTGAGTACTAGTAAGTCCTTAGGGATGACCAAGCCAGAATGTCTTCGTCAGGGTTTCCATTTACCGTGCCACCATAGCACCTTCACCCCGGGCTCCTCCCATCATAGGTTCACACCCAGGGCCACCTCATATACCATTTACCCACCATAGGTATCCATTCCATGGGTGCCCAGATAGCACCCTACAGCAAGACTTGCCCTAGGCTCGTTGTATACTCCAACTTGGTCGACACAACCCTCACCCTCCACACACCCAAGTCACACACGCATCACTCTCCCCATAGCCCAGTTTCCACCACACATCAATGTAGTACAAGCATAGTAGAAGTAATAAGCAATAAAATATAGCAGCAAGCATGTGTCTAGCCTAATAGCAGGGTAAGCAGGGGTAAGGTTGCATCAAGGTAAAGGCCATCAAGTAAGCATACTACCATGCAAGTCCTATCATAGTGTGAATATAACAATGAAGTAAAGTAATAGCAGCTCTATATTAGCCATGCGTAATAGGTGCTATGAGATTGGGTGGGATGTGGCACCTTTAGTGAAGTCATCTTCATACTCCTCATGGTACTCTCGGTCCTCATCTGTCTGGTTCTCCTCCAAGTCTACAAACAATCGCATTATAGTCGCGTTAGCGACGTCTATAGAATAGCACAAAAAGCAATGAAAATTCAAAAGAGCCAAATGCACTAAAACATGGGTTTATTGCGTAGAGCTTGATTTTAGAGGAATTTTGGTCCTGATCTTATATTTTTCTGAGTTCGTATAAATTAGTTATGAATTTCTGAAGTTTCAATCATTTCTGAAAATGGAATAAGGCTGAATTAATATCGTGCTGACATGTATCATGCTCCTGTTGGTCCACGTGGCATGCTGACATCAGTATGACGTCAGCATGACATCATCATCTTGGTTCTGGTACTGATAGGTGGGGTCCTGCTGATGTCATCATGATGTCATCTACGTCATCAGCTACTGACAGGTGGGACCAGGGGCTCTTGGGTCACTGACATGTGGGTCCAGTCTAAGTCATCGTCAAGTCAACGGGTGAGTCAACGGTCAACGGATCATAGTCACTGACAGGTGGCCCCGGTCAACGGTCAATGTTGACCGGTCAATGGCCAAAACAGGCCGAGCCTTGACTGGGCTGGTTGGGCCTGGATTTGGGCCAGGCTTGGCCCGTCATGTGGCGCGCTGGTGCAGCCACATCGTCTTACTGGGCCACTAATGGGCCGTGATCCATGGGCACAGGTGAGGCACGGTTCATGGTGAACCCGCCTGCGTTGGTCCATAGACCATAGAGCCGGTCTATGAAGGACTTGGTCCACTTACTCCTTCCTAAGGTTCGGTTCACGTGCACGACGTGGTCATGGTCAGAGCTCGGCGGAGCTGTTCGGGACGTGGTCGATGTGGTCATGGTCAGAGCTCAGCGGAGCTGCTTGGGACGTGGTCAACGTGGTCATGGTCAGAGCTTGGCGGAGCTGCTCGGGATGTGGTCGACGTGGTCATGGTCAGCGAGGGAAAAATCCCCTGCTCTTCCCCGACGGGGCTCCCGCTGGTGGTGAGGTCACCGGCGAGCCTCTCGGGCGGTACTGGCATCCGATTAGGGTAGGCAATAGCTTCCCCATGCCATGGCGACTATGACGGTGGGGTCAGGGCGATGGCTAGGGCTGCCTAGGGCTCTGGCCGCGGTGAACGGTGGCGTGGGTTCGTCGGCGTGCATGGACAGGGCTGCAGTGGTAGCGAGAGCCTAGTTGGAGGAGTGTGTGAGCTCCACAATGCTTCTACGACCATGGTGGGCGTGTTGGAGGAGCTCTTGGTGCTCCTAGTGGCTCCGGCCATGGTGGTGGGGGCAAAACAGAGGCGGTGGCGCTCCGACGAGGTGCGGTGCGGCAATGCTAGGCTCCGGGGGACTTCTTCCTCAGCTAAGGTGAGCGTGGTGTGTCTCTCATCATGGCAAAGCCAGTCGGGGTGTCAATGTCGCCTTTACCACAACGTAGAAGACGCGGTGGTCTCGCCATGGTTGTGCTCTCGACCATGGTGAGCGTGCCCGTGCATGTGCGCTCCTGCTCCGATGTGTAACATCATGGCTGGGGTCCTCCTTTTGGCTGATGGCAGCACACACGGCGCATCCTAGGTCTCGGCAAGCGTGGCCATGGCGGTCTCCCTAGCTAACCAGTTGGGCTAGGCTAGAGCTTGAAGCTTCAGCAAGGTTTCGATCATGGCGGTGCACGTTCCATTTGGCTAGGGAGGTGGTCTCAGCAAGATGGCTCACTACGAGGAGCTCGAAGGCGATGGTGGTGGTGCGGTGTCGATGGTGTAGCAGAGCCAAGCCGGGACAGAGGTACTCGCCGTCTTCTGCACCGGTGGCTCCTCCCTTCTTGCTCTGGCAGCGGCGTCCTTCTCCGCCTTGCTTCTCCCTCCTCCCTCTCTCTCGGCTTGACGCTGTGTGGTGCTGTGCCACCAGCGGCGGCGGCAAACGGGCTGAGCGTTAGGGCTCACGGACGTTGGCTTTTATAGCCAAGCTCCAAGGGCTCCAATGGCGGACGGCAATCGGGTGATGGTGATGCGTGCGGCGCATCCGACGGCCCTAGCGTGCGGGGTTGGTGGCTTAGGGGTTGCATGGGCGTGGTGCCAAGGGAACAAGGTCATGCGATGTGCGTGACCCTAGGCCCGCGCCTACTCCGCGGTCGGCTCCCGGTCGCGTGGTGGAGGGAGCATGGGGAGGACAACGATGCTGTAGCTGGGCGGCTAACAGAGGGGGCCCATTTATCAGCTTATCCTGATGCGGCGGCGTGTGGTGCGTGATGGCTGACGGGCAGGTCCGGCTAGTCAGCGGCTTGTGCGCGCGCGGGCGACAGGGTGTTGCTAGGCCGGCTTTGTGGGCCGCGTGTGCGAGTGGGAGGGCAGGCGGGCTCGGTCGGGCTGGCTCGCAAGGCCGAGCAGGCTTGGGCTGCTGCTCCCTCTTCTTTCCTTTCTCTTTTTCTTTTTTTGTTTTCCTTTCTCTTTTATTTGTTGCCAATTTGGTTAGGGTTTATCATAAATATTAAGTAAGTTAGTTAAACATCACATAAGGCAAAAGAATCCAAATCACAAGTGGGTTTAAGGATGTATGCATGATTTATTTATTTAGGAATTTAATTACACATGTGGCATAAAACCAAACTATGCTTATGATTTTAACCTAGTTGGGTCACATCCAATCCAAAACTAGGGTTTGGCTTCTACATGTGTCACTCATCATCACATAGGGTTAAAACAAAAATTTTGTAGTTGTGTTTTTTGGTGTGTGGATTTTTGGGTTGTTACACCTTGTGCTACTAATGTCTTCCTTTTTGGTGTTTGATTCCAAAGGGGGAGAAATTATTGGACCAAAAGCAAGCCTGATCATAATAATTTACAAGTGGTAATGGTAATAATTTATAAGTGATAATGGTCCGAGAAAGGGAGGATAGTGGATTATGGAGTTAGGGGGAGGCTTAAATCCATAATGCCACATGGGGACATTTGCAAGGGCAAAATAAGTTTCCAAAGATGTTTATATGTGGTATCTTTTACCACCTTACAACCTTACCCTTTGCATTGCATCCTAGCAAGTAAATAGTTTTTAAATTTCAAAATTTTTATTATTTGCTTGTTTTGGTCGTGTTGTCATCAATCGCCAAAAAGGGGGGGAGATTGTAAGGAAAATGGACCCTAGGCCCATTTACTTTGGATTTTGGTGTTTGATGACCAACACAACCAAATTGGACTAATGTATTTGCAAGTAATTGTTTTGTAGTTCAATAGGGTCCAAGACATGACTTGGACGAAGGTGACATGATGATCCCACGATCATAACCATAAGCAAGACCCTAGAAGCACAAGAGAAGACCCAAGATATAAGCAAAGTCCAAGCATGAAGATAGGAACCAAGCTGGACGCAAGATCGCGAAGATACGAGCTTCACAGAGGTGACCGGACGCGGCCCTTATAGCGACCGGACGCATCCGATCAAGATGCTCAGCAATGGCAGCGTCAACAGCAACGACTAGACACTAAGGACTCAAGTGACTGGGCACGACGATGGCACAGTTCATCTTCTCAGTAACACATTCAGCACTCACCGGATGCTGGCGGATGATTGACCAGATGTCAGAACTGCAGCGTCCGATTGAGTCTAGAGTGGTTCCAGAGCGGCGCCAGCACGACCAGACGTGTCTGATCGATAGTGACCGGACTCAGCCTAGAGTCCGATCAACGCGCATGCTCTAATGGTTAGGATGACCAGACGTGTCTGATCAGAACAACAACAGCATCCGGTCAGTAGCAGAAAGTTGGGTTTCATCCCCAACGGCTACTTTCTCTATGGGGCTTATAAATAGGCCCCCAACCGGCCATTTGAGAAGTGTGGAGCTGAGGAAACATACCCAGGGTGTTAATACACCATTTTAGTGATCTCCACTTGCATAGTGCCTAGTGATTCATTAGGTGATTAGTGTAGGTGCTTTGCAAAGTGCTTAGGTTGATTAGACCACCGCTTATGCGCTTGCTCTAGGTTTAGGCCTAGTGTTTAGTGAGGTTTGCATACCTCTTACCACTCGGTGCTTGCATGCACCATTGTTGTACATCAGAGAGGCTTGTAGTCTTGCTAGATCATACCAACCGCATTTGTGGTGTGGCCGCCACCGTGTACCGAAGGGAACAAGGGTTAAGGCAGTTTGGCCAGAAGCTTGATAGTGAAGACGGCGGGGAGCGGTCCGGGAGAGGCTTGTCGGAAGGCACACTGGAGACCCATTTACACATGGGGAAGGCTCGGGGCTATCCATGGAGTTACCCAACTGGGAGCTTGTCCCTTGCGAGGGATTCCTTGCGTGGGGCTCCAACGAGGACTAGGGGAAGCTTGAGTGCTTCTTGATACCTCGGTAAAAATACTAGAGTCATCGATGGGAGTTTACATCTCTACCTCATCTTTACCTTCCGCATTCACATTGCTACCTTGGTTGATTGCTTTACTTTCCTAGCTTAGTTGATAGGATTGGAACCTAGGTTGTATAACTCTTTTGCGGTAGAGATAGTAACACATGTAGCAAAACCATAGTTGCACATCTAGATAGATTACATTCTTGCATATGTTTTGACTAGGTGGAATTAGAGGCCATAGTTTAGAGTTAGAATTTTAAGTTGCCTAATTCACCCCTCCCCCCTCTTAGGCGTCATGGTCCCTTACAGTGTTGTGCCAAAATACTAAGTGTTGCATCATCATTGCATGCATGTAGAGAACGAGTTGGTGGAGTTCATGACCACCAGAGAATAAGAGTATGAGGAGGTGATCGAGGAGTACGAGGAGGAGGTTCTCATATAGGAGGAAGCCCCACAACCACCAATGACTGACATAGCTGACAATCCGCCTGCCCAAGGCAAGCCCCGGTGCATAACCCTTATTTTGAATAATCACTGGAAATATATACGTGATGTGCATTTACGTTATAGGATTTATATCAAAACTACATGCATAGATAAACCTACCTATGAGTCCTACTAGCATGGGTTGAGTAGCTGCTATGCTTAGGCTATTGGTAGCATGAGTAACCTGCCGTTACTCACAATAGGTGATTATTATTATTACGCTCATGATAAAATGGTGAAAGAAAATGGAGACTGGGCAGGGATATGGTACGGGTATTGGTGGGTGTAATAGGTTGTGTCATGCGGCCAATGGGGCATAGCCTGGTTACACTGTTTTCCCTATCCATGTCGGTTAACGACCGTCTGTTGATGTGGATGGTAGTCAGGTCATAGACTTATTATCCTAAGCACATACTTGTTTATGGGAGTGGGAAGGCTCATTGCTCTCTTGTCGTGGGTTCCGTCTATTTCTGGACCGGCTGATTGGAGGCGGGGATGGAGGAGATCTAAGCACCACACTAAGTCTAGGCCTCATGAGTGGGGGCTTGGAGTCTAAGTTTGGAAGGGGACCTGGACCCCTTGATAGGAGAGTGGTGGGTTGGTCTTGCTTGTGCCTAGGGTACAAGCGGGGCATGTGTTTTGGGGTACCCAGCTAGGATACATTGGTTCATGAATCGCCGTGTGTTACGGTACAACTGGGCTATGGTCTAGCACCGTAGTAAGAACTAGAATATGAAAGGGGATGAATGGATCTAATTCCTCAACTCTTGCTTGAAAGTAGAACAGGTGCTTACATAGAATGGTTAGCTAATGAACTAATCATGACTGCTAATAAAACACATACATAAGGATTCACTACTAGTAATGTTTTTTGCAAAAAGAAAACCTAGCAAACCATAAAAGCTTATCATATCCTTTGGATTCGAGAAATTATTCTCACTAGTCGGGTAAGTCTTGCGAGTGCATTGTGTACTTAGGGTTTATTTACCCCTGTTGCAGGTGTAGCTTGAGAAGTGGTTGTTGTGTGGAGGATTCTTTTAGTGGGCACAGACAGATCCTTGTATCTTATTGTTAGATGTTTATTTCAATTCCGCTATTTAAATTTTGCACTCTAAACTTGGTATTGTAATAATGTATTTTTGAGAACTCTTGTTGTATGAAATGGACTAAGTATTGTAAGCTTGTACTCATTATTAGATTATGGAGGTAAAATGTGGATTGATTCGAGTTCTCCCGTGGGGTGTGCTCGACGAAACTGCCCGGTGTAGCTCTCTTTCGAGGTGCTTAGTGTCTAGTGGAAGACGAGCGCCTATGAAAGCATGTTATTTTGGGCGGTTCTGCCACATACTGCCCCTTTTGAAGTGAGATAAATCCCCACTGCCGCCCCCTTTGGCTCTCACTCCAGCTCATCGACTTTGTTCTCTCCTTCTGGACTCTCCCGTCTTCCTCTTCCAATCCTGCGGCGTAGGTGATCCGTCGACAGTCTCCATCCGACCTCTCCTTCCTTCTCTTTTTTCCATCACCATCCTCCATGTCCTTCCCTCATCTTCTCCTCTCCTCTGCGTATGCGATGACATTTTTTCATGCATTAGGGTTTGGAGGGGGAATCGCTGGTGACCCGAGCCAATCCTACAAGGTATGGTCAATTCTATCCTCGATCTGTTGTTACCCCGACTCAATCTTGTCGATCTACATGTTTGATTGAAGTTTGTTTGCTCTATAGGCTCTAATATGTTTGGTTCACCCGTTCTTAAGAGAGCAGGCATGATTTTCTTTTGTTCATGTTCCATTTGTTGAATTGTGATATTGAGAGGTACTAATGCCCATTTAATTGTTGTGTAGTTCTTGTTCTCTTTGGATCTGTAGCCGCTTCACCTATCTTTGTTTTGCTCGTCCTTTCTGCTCAAGCACTCGCGGTATGAAAGGCACCCCTTCCCCTCTTCCAACCTTACTCTTTGTTTTGGTACCTCTAGATCTATAGTCAGTATTTGATTGAATGGTTGTTCCACCACTCAATTTTTGACTGAGATTTGAGAACATGAGAATGGCAATGATTATAGTTTTTTATTAAGATCTGATAACATGAGAATGCCAATGATTACTACCTTTTCCTTTAACATAAAAATTGAGCACATGTCCAAACCAATGAATTTTGATCTCTGTACATTCTGAGAAAATGTCCTAGCCGATGAATTGATGACTGTATATTCTGAGCACATTGTCCATGGATTATTGTTAACGACATAGCACTGTTTAAGTGATTTTGTGTTATAATTTGTTTTCTAAGCAATGTTGTTCAATCTTCCTTTTGCAATAGATGGATTGGAGCTTGTATGGCCAGTGCAGGGAAACTAAGAAGACAACCAAACAGGCCCCATACTTCTCACTTTCACTCTTCTGGTATAAGTCAAATAATTTTAACTTTAATTAAATTTATATAAAAATACTAACATATTAAATTATTATTGTATTAATTATGAAATATAATTTCAAATAAACTTAATTGAAGATATAAATATTGATAATCTTTTCTATAAATTCGATCAAACCTAAAAAAAATTGACTTATTAACCTAAGGATAAGGAAGTATGTTTTATTTTGGAACAAGTTCTGTTTTATCTAGCGTTTTCTTACAAGACTTCGGTCCTCTCTATCAGGTCTCAAGTTGGCTTTAGCTTCACCATTTTATTGGCTTTTCCACTTTGCTTGCCAAGGAATTATTACTATAATACTTTAACACTGCAGCTCCAAAACATGTTACCTACTCCATCCGTCCCATTAAAAGTTGACTCTTAGACTTCTTATTTGACCGTTTGTCTTATTCAAAAATTTTATATAAATATTATTTATTTTGCTATGGCTTATTTTATGATTATATATACTTTAATAATGATTTATTTATTTTATTATTTGTATAAAAAAAATTGAATAAGACGAATGGTCAAACCAAGAAGTCTAAAAGTAAAAAACGACACTTTGAATGGGATGGAGTATTCGACAATGCAGACAGAGTACTTGTCCACTCAGGACATGCACGTCTGTGGGTATTAAGAGCTATGATCAACAACGCATGGTCGTTGTAGCACTATTTTTTGGGGGGGTCTAGGAAATATATGAAGCATGTTATGGTAAAAAGGACATGTTTATGACCATCGGTCGGGAGGGCACAATTGCAAAACAAGGCTGTGTGGCTTATGTGGCGTAGGGAAGCAAGCACCGAACCCTGTTATCATGATCATCATGGCTCCTATGGTCAAACTAATTTGCATGGATATGTGCAAGGATATTATTCATGTGGTATTCAAAGGGTTTGATGATTGGATCGTAGGATTGAAGGGGAATGTTGTTTCTAATCCGTTGGCAACAACATGGCTCTCGGGCAGCGAGCGTGATGACACAAATGTCATTGGATTCACATTCCCTTTGGTCAAACTACCTTCGTAGGTACATGTGCTAGGCTAATATACACATTATGGTCAAAGGGCTCATCATTTTGACCATGGGATTAGTAGGGGGCACATTGTCATCAGTGACAATTGAACCAACTAAACACGATTCAAGTATTGCGTTCACAGGGTAAACATTGTGGGAAACAAACTAATCTCATCGAGTGCACATGATTTGAAATATACAACAAGAATACATGATGGGCAATGTGATAGGATCTAGATGGCTAGATGAGGGATGAATAGCCTACAAAAATTCTCTACAAATTCGCAAGACTAGAATAAAGTTGATTAGTACAAATTGTGACCCTAATAGCCACTACTTGCTCTAGCTCTAAATCACCTAAGAAAGCCCCTATATAATTCTAGTAGAAAAGGATTTATGCTCTATGAAAGCATCTAGGCCCCCAGTTGGGTTTCGATGATTAATGATGACACGAGGTTACTATGACTAACGTGTGTTTTGTAGAGGTAATTTGAGTTAGGTCATGGTAATAGAAATTGATTGGACAATCATGGTTGTCATGCCCCTATCGATGGAAATTGTTTTGGTTTTAAAGGATGGATGATAAGGTTAAGGATGGACTAGTTCTAAGTGTCGTTTGGTGTTGGAGAGACACTTAGAATAGTTTAGGACTTTGTTTTTCCTTTGGCCGTACAATTAAGGGGGGTATGGACTAGTAGCTTAACCTAGGTGAGTCTAATGGATAAGGTGTGGTGTACACTTATCAAACTTAGCACTAGGTAGCTTAGGAATAGCCCTAAGAATGATAGAAGTCAACTTCATTCACAAAGGAATTCAAATTCAAAGTAAATGGAGAGTCAACTAACTGACCGGACGCTAGTTTGGTTGTGACCGTACATAGCTTGAAGAGTCCGGTTAGTTCATTTGATCGGCACAGCAGTTAGAGTGCAATCGGACGCTAGACACTAGTACTCACTGGACGCGATGCTAGTCATATCTATAGCAGCGTGGACAAGCTCTTAACCACGGACCAGACGCTGAACAGAGAAGTGACCGGACTCTAGGTGCCAGCGTTCAGTCAACATCAGTAAGGTTCCACAGAGGGTTTTTGATGATTGGACACGTCTGGTGGGTGCTGACCGGACGTAGGCCAGAGTTCGGTCAAAGCAAACGGCCCTTCTAACACGCTGATGTATTACACTAACCGGTGCGTCCGGTCACCTTGACCGGAGCGTTCGGTCATCCCGATACTTGCTGAGTTGGACCTCAACCGTTATGTTTTGAATGGGGGTATAAATACATATCCCTCTCGTCCATTTGAGGTCTCTTACCCATTTGTTCAGCTGAGAATCACCTTTGGAGTGCAAGGAAGAGCAAGAGCCTAGTGGGGTGATTGAGATTTGATAATCCAAGATTAAGGACCTTATTAGTGCATAGGGAGTAGCAAGTGTGCATCCACCTTACTCATTAGGCTTGTATTGGTCAAGTAAGAGTTTGTGCTTGTTACTCTTGGTGATCGCCATCACCTAGATGGCTCGGTGGTGATTGGGAGCTTGGTGATCATTCGGTGGAGCTTGTGGATGACCCAAGTCACTTTGTGAGCGGTTGTGGGCGATTCACCGCGATAGAGTGTCAAAGAATCAGCCCGTAGAGAGCACTTGATCTTTGTGCAGATCAAGGAGGAGCTACACCCTTGCGCGGGTGCTCCAATGAGGACTAGTGGGGAGTGGCTGTAACAGAACCGACCAAATCATAAGAACGTAAGTACAAAAACAATCACCGAAGCGATCAAATTCCTGTACTTAAGCTCCCATAATCCCGGTAGTCCGGAAATCGCGAAGGATTTCAACCAACTCTCGATATACAAACCAAGATCGTAGTGATTCAACACAACTAAAGTTCTTCAATTCCAAATGACTTGCATGAGGACATTCTGGAAAGCTTATGAAATTCTCTACAAAACATTTGTAAACACCAAAGCATGATTCTTATGTTAACCAAATCGAATTCCAGTAAACTTAGAATCTGTCCAGAAATGATAGGGTTACTAACTTAATTATTTAATGATTGTGTAAAAGCATACTTTGATCAAACCAAGTTTACCAACTTGTTTTTCATACCAAAGAAACATCAGAAAGTATAGTGCCAACTTCTAAATAAATTATTTAATATCCTTTTCCAATTTATTTAGTTAATTAGGTGATTTAAGGAATATATAGTAAAACTATTCATAAAAAATCTACAAAATTTACAGTAGCTATCTCATGCTGCACATAGACTACCATAAAAATTTCAAAACCATTGGGCAAACATAACTTGCTGTATCCAAAATAATAGATGACATGTCTATTTTTAGCATAATTAGGAAACCTTATTAAAAAAGTGTCAAGCAATAGATTTCCCATTTTTCCTAGCATCCTTATAGTATAAGAATAGCACTCACCAAATTTTACCTTTACGGGATCTATAGAAAAATTATGAAAATTCACATAAGATCCATCCATTAATAAAAGAAATTTCTATAACTTAAAAACTACACATGCACTAGCTCTGAAATTTTAACCAGAGCTTCTAATAAGAAATAATAGACTACCCACAAAATTTCATAATTTTTGGACCATAGAAACTCAAGATAAAATTCAAACAAGTTTGCATGCATCTAAAAACACATTTCAAAGTCCTATTTAATTCATCAAAAATTTCTAAAACATGTGCTCATATAATATTTTTGTTAAATACTAGACATGACTAGGAACTTAATAAAATTGGAACCATATCCTTTGGATCTACCAAACTTGAGTTACATATTTTTGAATCTATACACCAAACTGTGAAAAACAGTTAAACAAAACAAATAAGGAAACCATTTCACTGATGTTGGGCCGGCCCGAGGAAACGGCGGACCAAGACGCGGCGCAGCCCACGCTGGGCTCCCGCCTCAGCCGCGGCGACTGACGGGAGGGGCCCGCGCGTCAGCGAGATAGACAGGGGAATGGAGCGGACGGCGGCGTAGTTCGTCGCCGGTGGCTTTTTTGGTGACGGCAACGGCACCAACATGTTCGCCTCACCCGAGCGGACCTAGGGGAACCTTCTATTGCAGCCACTGACGCCGCTAGCGGGGGTGGCGATGGCCACGGCGGCGCTCGGCCATGGCACGGCCGGCTCCGACGACGATACGGCATCGCAGCCCAATAGGGCGACCCTACGAGCTACGGCAGCATGCCTAGACCCTAGCGCGAGATGGAGGAGGGATGGCAAGGACGCGAGGAGAGCTGGCCACGTGGAGCGCCAACTCCGGCGAGGTCCTGCCATGGCTGCGGTGGGGGAAAACGGTGAATACGCCCTTACCGAGGCACGATCAACCCGACGGTGAGGTGGAGATGGTAAAGGGGATCACGGCGAAGCTCTAGGTGAACGGAGCAACGCGTTTTTGCAACGGCGTGGAAGCTAGGCGAAGGCGAAGGTGTGGCTGGCAATGGCGGACGGCTGCGGCTCTGTTGCTGCGCGCGGTGGGAGGCGAGAAATGAGAAAAAGAGAGCGGCGAGTGCGTCGGCAGGCACGGGGTGGCTTCAAGACACGGCTGCGACGCCAGAATGCGCACGGTGCGTGGCCAGCGCAGTCAGCCGGCCGTCGACGCACGACGCACACGCGTCCGGTGTTTTCTGAAAATGGTGGTACTGTAGCTTCGATTCAGTCGACTTGAACCGCCTGACAGCGAGTATTCGACGATGATTTGCTCCTAATCCATGACGAGTTAGTGGAGGAATTGAACATCAAAGTTGTAGACCTACCTTCCCTCTACAAATTCTTTTCAATGACCAACACCTAAAACGCCGTGGATCCGAAGTTACATGAAGCCAAAGTGGGCTCGATGCAACTGAAATGTACCATGACTTCGAATATTTTTCTAAGTGTGAAATCAGCATGGCATTCTGACTTGTGGGCCATGTTTGAGCATGTTCCACACATTTTCATGAGTTGGTCATAAAACAACTTTTGTTCCTTGTAAAATTTACTACAACTTTGCTTTAGGTTGCTTAGACATGCATAGACTCTAAGTTGCACTTTTTAAACAGTCAAACTGTGACACTCCAAGGGTTAATTCAAGTCAAACCTCCACTTGAGGGCATTTTGGTCATTTTGATCTACATGAACAATGTCCCAACAAGTAACCTAAGTGTAGTTAAGGTGTAATAGACCATGATCAACCATTTTACAAAAATTGTTATACCACTTCTAATGATCACATGTGATACAGAAATTAAAACAAGCAATTCATTCATATGTTTCAGTACAACGTTTCACATGTTGCATGACCTTGTTGTTATCCTATACTTGTCACATTACTACCATGTTGCCATGCTTCAAGGGATGAGAAACTCAGGTTGCATTCACATGTTACACCATTACTATTCACAACACTCAAGTCTAAAACATACACAATTGGAAAATGTTGCATATGCATGTTTCAGTAATCAAAGGCATGATGAGATAGATGATGCACATGTTTATGAAATGAAATGCAATTAGTGGAAGCCAAACACCTAGGGTGTTACAGCCTTCCCCCTTAGAAAAATCTCGTCCTAAGATTTGGAAAGCGTACCAATCAGTATAGAAAGCCGGATAGTTTTCCTTTAAATAATCTTCCCGCTCCCAAGTTGCATCCCGTTCACTATGATTACTCCAAACTACCTTATATAATTTAACTACTCGTGTACGAGTCACTCTTTCTTGTGTATCCAGAACTTGCACGGGCTTTTCCTCATAAGAAAGATCAGATTTCAAGTTGACTTTCCTTGTTGCTATTCTTTCCTCAGGAATACGAAGACACTTCTTCAGCTAGGACACATGGAATACCGGGAATATAGCTCCCATCTCACGTGGTAGATCAAGCTTATATGCTACTCTTCCACTTTTCTCGATAATGCGGTAGGGTCCAACATATCGAGGCTCAAGCTTCCTTTTAATTCCAAAATGCTTGACTCCTTTCATAGGGGATACCTTCAAATAAACATGATCACCTACTTCAAACTCAATAGGTTTTCTTCTCTTGTCAGCATAGCTCTTTTGTCTAGCCTATGCGGCAGTCATATTCTTCTGTATAGTTCGGACTTGCTCTTCGGCTTCTTTTACAAAATCAATACCATAGAATCTTCTTTCTCCGGGTTCCACCCAGTTCAAAGGAGTTCTACACTTACGGCCATAAAGAGCTTCAAAAGGAGCCATTTTGATACTTTCTTGATAACTGTTGTTATAAGACAATTCAGTGAGAGGTAACCAGTCTTCCCAAGAGCCTTTGCAAGAGATAAGACAAGCCCTAAGCATGTCCTCAAGAATTTGATTAACACGCTCAGTCTGTCCTGATGTTTGCAGATGATAGGCAGAATTGCGGATTAAATGAGTGCCAAGATTCCGATGTAAGCACTCCCAAAAGCGAGCCGTGAACTGAGGTCCTCTATCAAAAACAATGGATTTGGGTACACCATGGAGACGTACCACTTGTTGAAAATAAATCTCAGCATAATTGTGCGGGTGATAGGTAGACTTGACCGGAATAAAGTGAGCGGATTTAGTTAGACGATCTATGATAACCCAGATGGAATCACAACCCTTTTTGGTAGTGGGTAATCCAACAATAAAATCCATGCTAATTTCTTCCCACTTCCAGCCAGGAATAGAGAGTGGCTGCAATAGTCCGGGCCTTATGTGAATAGCCTTGACTCTGCAACTGTTATCACACCTTGCCACGTAAGCTATGATTTCTTTCTTCATCTTGGTCCACCAATAATACAGCTTGAGATCTTGATACATTTTACTGCTACCAGGATGAATGGACAATTTAGAAGAATGGGCTTCAGCCATAATTTGATTTCTAAGTTCTTTGTCTTTGGGTACCACAAGCCTATCATTAAACCAGAGAATTCCCTTGTCATCGACCCTAAAGTGCTTGGTTTCTTTCTCTTTCATCTTCCGCTTGATGTGAAATACACCCACATCCATCTTCTAGAGTTCGATAATTCGACTTCTAAGAGAACAATCCACAGTGATATTGTGGAGTACTACAGGATGAAGGAGGTGTGCCAGATGAAAGTCTTCACTAACTAAGGAATTGCAATGGGCCTTTCTGCTTAAGGCATCAGCAACCACATTTGCCTTACCAGGATGGTAGTGCACTTGAAGGTTGTAGTCTTTGATCAATTCTAACCATCGTCATTGACGCATGTTCAACTCGGGTTGAGTAAAGATGTACTTGAGGCTTTTATGGTCAGTATAGATGTTGCACACATTACCTAGCAAGTAATGTCTCTAAATCTTTAGGGCATGAACAACTGCGGCTAGTTCTAAGTCATGGGTAGGATAGTTGACTTCATGCTTTCGGAGCTGGCGCGAAGCATAAGCAATTACTCGGCCCTCCTGCATAAGAACATACCCCAAACCGGTGCCACATGCGTCACAGTAGACATCAAAAGGCTTCTCGATGTCAGGTTGTGCCAATACAGGAGCAGAGGTTAGTAAAGTCCGCAAAGTGTGGAAAGCCTCTTCACACTTCGGAGTCCACACAAACTTCTCATCCTTTTGCAGTAGTCGAGTCATGGGCTTGGCGATTTTTGAGAAATACGGGATAAAGCGACGATAATAGCCAGCCAATCCCAGGAAACTTCGGACTTCTGTGACCGTAGTAGGTGCCTTCCACTCAAGGACTTCTTGCACCTTAGTAGGGTCAACCGAAATTCCATCACCAGATAACACATGACCTAGAAAAGGTATCTTGTTCAACCAGAACTCGCACTTGCTGAACTTAGCATAAAGCTGGTTGTCACATAACCGAGTTAAAACAATTCTCAGATGTCCAGCATGCTCTTCTTCATTCTGAGAATATACCAGGATATCATCAATGAACACGACAACAAATTTGTCCAATTCCGGCATGAATACAGAATTCATCAGGTACATAAAGTGTGCCGAAGCATTTGTCAACCCAAATGACATGACGAGGTATTCGAACAAGCCATAACGAGTAGAGAAAGTTGTCTTAGGTATATCTTCAGGACGAATTTTGATCTGATGGTAGCCAGACCTCAGATCGATCTTGGAGAATACCTTAGCCTTGGAGAGCTGATCAAATAGAATATCGATGCGAGGAAGAGGGTATTTGTTCTTGATAGTAACAGCGTTTAGGGGGCGATAATCCACGTACATGCGTAGAGACTCGTCCTTCTTCTTTACAAATATAGCTAGACAACCCCAAGGAGAAGAACTAGGCCGAATCAACCCTTTCTTCAATAGCTCATTCAACTGACTCTTCAGCTCAGCCAACTCATTGGGCGACATTCTATAGGGCCTTCGAGAAATAGGAGCCGTACCCGGAATGAGTTCTATCTTAAATTCTACATCACGGTCCGGAGGTAATCCAGGCAAGTCATTAGGAAAGACATCTAGAAACTCATAGACAACCAGTAGATCCTTAATGGCATTGGCTAGGGTAGCATTGGCGGTATTGTGGATAGAGATATCATGAGGTAACTGCACTAGAAAACCCTTTTTATCCACAGGATCCCTCAACATTACCACACGGGTTGAGGTATCGATCAACACTCCATTCCTGCTCATCCACTTCATTCCTAGGATTATATCAATTCCTACCCCCGGTAGAACCACAAGATCCGTACGGAACTCTCGATCCCCAATCTCAATCTTTACATCTTTAACTACTTGGTTAGTCAGGATATTATTTCCAGCAGCACTAATACAATAACCACCCTTGACAATTGTAATCACATTCATATTATGCTCAGATGCAAAAGTAGAACTCATAAAGGAGTGCGAAGCACCCGAATCAAAGAGCACAACTACAGGGTGATCATTAACAAGGAACTTACCAGCGGTAACCACTTCACCAGCAGGAATTTCCTCCACTGTAGTATAGTGAACACGCCCCTGATGGACATTTCCTTGAGCATTCTTGGGAGGATGGGGACATCTATTTGCCCAATGACCAGGCTGGTTATAGTTCCAGCACGGCCTGTTTGCTGGTGGAACATTGGAGCTACCCTGCCCAGAGGTATTCTTCGGCAAGGAAATTATATACCCCTTGCGGAAACCGGTTTTAGCTTGGTTCTTCTTCTGAGGTGGGCGGTACCGGACATTAGCATTGGGTGGATGGTACGGGGCTTTAGATACCATTGGAGCCTTGGACTAGGAAGCACCAGCCTCAAAGTTCCTTTTATGGTTCTTGGAAGCAGCATATATCTTGTCATTGTTCTCCTGAGTCAGAGTGTCACTGATAAACTCATTGAAGGTGACACACTTGCAGTTGCCCATTGACTTCATCAGTTTTGGGGAAAGTCCCCTCTTGAAGCTAGCTATTCTCTTGGCGTCAGTATCGACTAACTCGGGAGCATACCTTGCTAGGTTGTTGAATGCCTGGAGGTACTCATTGAGACTCTTGTTGCCTTGGGTGAGCTTCATAAACTCAGTATGCTTAATGGCCATGAGACCAGGAGGGATAAAGTGTCCCCTGAAGGCTGCCTGGAACTAGTTCCAAATGATCTCAATGTTAGCAGGGAAGGTGGTCCTGTGATGGGTCCACCAGATGCCTGCAAGGCCTTGGAGCTGGTGTCCTGCATACAACGCCTTCATGCCTTCAGTCAAACAGAGCAATCCAAACCTTTGCTCTATCGTGCTCAACCATTCATCCACTTGTAAGGGTTCTTCTGCCTCATGAAAGATAGGAGGCTTTGTGTCCATGAAGTCCTTAAAGCTGCTGTACTGGTTCGGCTCGGGTCCCTAGCGAACATGCCGATCCTCACGGTTAGCCATCTGGCGCATAGCCTCAGCTAGCATGCACTGACTTTCCACGAACGTCTGCATTAGCTCAGCTGGTGTGGGTGGTGGAGGAGGTGGTTGTTCCTCATCTCCCATGCTACGACCGCGACGAAGGTTATAAGCCATCTGCAAAACGTATAGCCAATGAGCACTGACGATATGGAAATTTTTGTAGATGAATTATATAATTATGCCAAACTGATTCCATCGGAGAGAATGCATTCATATAATCAATAGAGGCACAATCATTCATCACAATCACACAACTCATCAAGCACATCAATTGACACATAAATGCGATGAACTTAACCAACAATGAGATCCATAGACCGCAAAGGCAAAATTCATCAAAAGCTCACATACGTGGAGCACAACACGTTCGATAGGTTACATCCAAGCCATAGTGGTTCCAAACTTACATCAAGGTAACATACGGTTTGATATTGCATCCCAGCGATTAACTTGATACAAAGCTACTTGTTCATGCATGAGGATCAACAAAAGACTATATCTAGCGCATTAGCTAAGTAGTAAGCTAAACTACACATCGTCCTCGGAGTCAGTGTCGAAGATCTCTCCTCCATCTTCATCACTAGCAGGCTCTAACTCCTCATCTTCCTCCTCATCAGGTGGAACGTCCTCAGGTCCATTGACCTCCATGTCATCATCACCTTCAGCCATGATGACACCAGAACCCATCTCATCCTCATCATCAGGCGGTAGGAGAGGGTGAAGTTGATTGTGTAACAGGTGGACCTCCTCATGGAGATTGTCATTGTACTCTTCAGCAACTGCCACTTGCTGCTCTAGCTCCATCTGTCACGCTCTCAACACATTCTCTTCGTGCCAGGCTTCATTCCATTGGTTCATCACGTGAATCAACATGCGTTCACAGTTGCGGTGAGCAACTGTCAACCTCTGAACCTCAAGGGTCTCTTGGTCCCTTTCCTGTGTTACCTGCTCCAAACGGTGCTGAGCCGCATTCCTCTCAGCGGTCACCCGAGCCAGCTCTGTCCTCAGCCTTTCCGCCTCAGTAGGCTCAGGACGGGGCTCACGAGGAGCTAAACGGTGACGAGGCGCCCTGCCTCCAGCGGACTTGCGAGCAGTGAGCTTCGTGCGCGCCATCTGTAGCAAAAAGTTGCAACGTAAGGGGAGGATCATTTAAGGGATACGAAATTTAATTAGTCGGGACAATCAAATTTTTAAGGGAGGGGATAATGCTAGAAATGCCATGTATGCTTGAACATGATGCATGCACGATCCATACGTCCTCACAAACCTAGAAAAATTTAAAGGCTAGCGAAATATACGGTGGCATACATACGTTCTCTCATACACGGTAGCTAGTCGATCTACAACGATACGTTGTTAGTGTACCTGCAGAAAAATTCATTTTAGCCCAATAATTTTCCAAAAAGCATAGAAAACAAGCAGTAAACTAAATACTTTCATACATACATCCCCTGATGCATATATTCTAGTATCACAGCTACCCATCAGAGATACCCATATTTAAGTACTCTCATAGATACATGATTGAACATGTACGTATGCGAGCAGCCACAACTACTCTCTCCTAGACCGACGGTTGGACGGTCATGCTCTCACAACTCCCACTTACCAGAGCGTAGAGGTATTTTGATCCATACATTACCACCCAAGCGGATGGCATCCATACAATAGCACGCCGTATGGACGACGAAACAGAACCAGCAGGAACCCCCAAGTTAGTACTTTAATAAGCCACCTAAGAGTCCTTATTTGGGCATAAGGGATATGACCACTGGCAATACTTAGTGTTTAATTTAGGATTTTCACAAATACTTTTGTTTTAAATACACAAATGACATGTTTAGTGTCAAATCTTGCTCTGATGCCAGCTATAAGAGAACCGACCAAATCATAAGAACGTAAGTACAAAAACAATCACCGAAGCGATCAAATTCCTGTACTTAAGCTCCCATAATCCCGGTAGTCCGGAAATCGCAAAGGATTTCAACCAACTCTCGACATACAAACCAAGATCGTAGTGATTCAACACAACTAAAGTTCTTCAATTCCAAATGACTTGCATGAGGACATTCTGGAAAGCTTATGAAATTCTCTACAAAACATTTGTAAACACCAAAGCATGATTCTTATGTTAACCAAATCGAATTCCAGTAAACTTAGAATCTGTCCAGAAATGACAGGGTTACTAACTTAATTATTTAATGATTATGTAAAAGCATACTTTGATCAAACCAAGTTTACCAACTTGTTTTTCATACCTAAGAAACATCAGAAAGTATAGTGCCAACTTCTAAATAAATTATTTAATATCCTTTTCCAATTTATTTAGTTAATTAGGTGATTTAAGGAATATATAGTAAAACTATTCATAAAAAATCTACAAAATTTACAGTAGCTATCTCATGCTGCACATAGACTACCATAAAAATTTCAAAACCATTGGGCAAACATAACTTGCTGTATCCAAAATAATAGATGACATGTCTATTTTTAGCATAATTAGGAAACCTTATTAAAAAGTGTCAAGCAACAGATTTCCCATTTTTCCTAGCATCCTTATAGTATAAGAATAGCACTCACCAAATTTTACCTTTACGGGATCTATAGAAAAATTATGAAAATTCACATAAGATCCATCCATTAATAAAAGAAATTTCTATAACTTAAAAACTACACATGCACTAGCTCTGAAATTTTAACCAGAGCTTCTAATAAGAAATAATAGACTACCCACAAAATTTCATAATTTTTGGACCACAGAAACTCAAGATAAAATTCAAACAAGTTTGCATGCATCTAAAAACACATTTCAAAGTCCTATTTAATTCATCAAAAATTTCTAAAACATGTGCTCATATAATATTTTTGTTAAATACTAGACATGACTAGGAACTTAATAAAATTGGAACCATATCCTTTGGATCTACCAAACTTGAGTTACATATTTTTGAATCTATACACCAAACTGTGAAAAACAGTTAAACAAAACAAATAAGGAAACCATTTCACTGATGTTGGGCCGGCCCGAGGAAACGGCGGACCAAGACGCGGCGCAGCCCACGCTGGGCTCCCGCCTCAGCCGCGGCGACTGACGGGAGGGGCCCGCGCGTCAGCGAGATAGACAGGGGAATGGAGCGGACGGCGGCGTAGTTCGTCGCCGGTGGCTTTTTTGGTGACGGCAACGGCGCCAACATGTTCGCCTCACCCGAGCGGACCTAGGGGAACCTTCTATTGCAGCCACTGACGCCGCTAGCGGGGGTGGCGATGGCCACGGCGGCGCTCGGCCATGGCACGGCTGGCTCCGACGACGATACGGCATCGCAGCCCAATAGGGCGACCCTACGAGCTACGGCAGCATGCCTAGACCCTAGCGCGAGATGGAGGAGGGATGGCAAGGACGCGAGGAGAGCTGGCCACATGGAGCGCCAACTCTGGCGAGGTCCTGCCATGGCTGCGGTGGGGGAAAACGGTGAATACGCCCTTACCGAGGCACGATCAACCCGACGGTGAGGTGGAGATGGTAAAGGGGATCACGGCGAAGCTCTAGGTGAACGGAGCAACGCGTTTTTGCAATGGCGTGGAAGCTAGGCGAAGGCGAAGGTGTGGCTGGCAATGGCGGACGGCTGCGGCTCTGTTGCTGCGCGCGGTGGGAGGCGAGAAATGAGAAAAAGAGAGCGGCGAGTGCGTCGGCAGGCACGGGGTGGCTTCAAGACACGGCTGCGACGCCAGAATGCGCACGGTGCGTGGCCAGCGCAGTCAGCCGGCCGTCGACGCACGACGCACACGCGTCTGGTGTTTTCTGAAAATGGTGGTACTGTAGCTTCGATTCAGTCGACTTGAACCGCCTGACAGCGAGTATTCGACGATGATTTGCTCCTAATCCATGACGAGTTAGTGGAGGAATTGAACATCAAAGTTGTAGACCTACCTTCCCTCTACAAATTCTTTTCAATGACCAACACCTAAAACGCCGTGGATCCGAAGTTACATGAAGCCAAAGTGGGCTCGATGCAACTGAAATGTACCATGACTTCGAATATTTTTCTAAGTGTGAAATCAGCATGGCATTCTGACTTGTGGGCCATGTTTGAGCATGTTCCACACATTTTCATGAGTTGGTCATAAAACAACTTTTGTTCCTTGTAAAATTTACTACAACTTTGCTTTAGGTTGCTTAGACATGCATAGACTCTAAGTTGCACTTTTTAAACAGTCAAACTGTGACACTCCAAGGGTTAATTCAAGTCAAACCTCCACTTGAGGGCATTTTGGTCATTTTGATCTACATGAACAATGTCCCAACAAGTAACCTAAGTGTAGTTAAGGTGTAATAGACCATGATCAACCATTTTACAAAAATTGTTATACCACTTCTAATGATCACATGTGATACAGAAACATTCATTCATATGTTTCAGTACAACGTTTCACATGTTGCATGACCTTGTTGTTATCCTATACTTGTCACATTACTACCATGTTGCCATGCTTCAAGGGATGAGAAACTCAGGTTGCATTCACATGTTACACCATTACTATTCACAACACTCAAGTCTAAAACATACACAATTGGAAAATGTTGCATATGCATGTTTCAGTAATCAAAGGCATGATGAGATAGATGATGCACATGTTTATGAAATGAAATGCAATTAGTGGAAGCCAAACACCTAGGGTGTTACAGTGGCGACTCTCCTATACCTCGGGAAAACATCGTCATGTTCCTTTCCCTCTCTTTACTTTGAGCATTTACATTTGAGTAATTCATTTCATGTCTTTATATTCCTAGAATTGCTATGCTAGAGTAGGATTAGAACCTAGGGTGCAAAACTTTTGTACGGGAGAATAATAGAAACATATTTTAGACACAAGAGGTGAAATGGGCTAAGTGTAGGGCTTATTTATTGCAAAAATTTAGAATTAGCCCAATTCACCCCCCCCCCCCTCTTGGGCATCTTGATTCTTTTCATTGGTATCAGAGCCTCGTGCTCCCTAAATTAGGCTTAACCGCCTAGAGCATGAAAATGATGATGAGAAGAAGAACAAGCCATACAAGAAGAAGATTGGCAAGACATACATTATTGGTGATTGGCTCAAGGACATTGAATCATCAAGTGGCTCATCCAATGATGAAAGTGAGAATGAGAAGGAGAAGGTGGCCGCTCTTGTGATTGATTCTTCACTATCTTCATCAACACCACCACCATCATTCTCTACACACCTATGCCTTATGACCAAGGGTGAACGAAAGGTATAAAATGATGATGATAGTAGTGGTGATAATAATGCTAGCAATGATGAAAGTGGTAGTGATAGTGATGAAGAATTTGAATCACCTTCTTATGATGATCTTGTCAAGTTGCTAAACCAATACACTAAAATCATTAGAAAGACAAGAGCTAAAAATGAAAAGCTAGAACTTGAGAAGGACTCACTCTTAGCAAAGTATGACATAGCCGAAAAAGCTAGTGTTGAGCTTAGAGAAGAAAATAAAATTATGTCATCCAAACTCAAGGAGCTCAAATCCTCTAAAAAGGAGCTTAGAGAAAACATGATAAACTTGAGGGGATACATAATGAGCTCACCACTAGTTACAATTTGCTAAAAGAAGAGTACACCAATCTCAAGATTAATCATGATAATCTTGTTCTTTCTCATGAGTTATTATTCAATGAGCCACATGATGCTACTAACAATGTTGTTAAGATTGATATAGCTACATCATGTGATGACTTGATTTGTTGAGAGCATTGAGCAAGGTTCTAGTAGCAAAAGCAAGAAAGTGGTTGAGTCCGACAACTATGATGATTATGTCAAGCTCAAGAATGGGAATAAAAAGCTCAAAAAAGATCTTGAAAAGCTATCAACCACCAACACAATTGTGATAGAGAATCTTGACAATGATTATGATATAGCTCTTGAGAATGAGATGCTTAAAGAAGAGAACAAGAGACTCAAGATGGAGAAAAATCATGATGAACTTAGAGAAGAAAACTAGAAGCTCAAGTTGGAGAAAGAACATCTCAAGACCGGGTTGAGCAAGTTCACAAGAGGCCAATATCTCTAAAGTGAGCTACTCATGAACACTATGATGAAGATGGATAGAAGTGGTATTGGGTACTTGGCAAATCAAGAAAAGAAAGCTCAAGCTCAACATCAACAACAATACAATTCAAAGCCTAAGCCAAAGAGATATTTTGAGTGTGGACAAGAAGGTCACTTTGCTCATGAGTGTCAAACTCCACCACCACAACCTTTGCCCAAGCATGCTAGACCCTTTGCCTTCAATGCTCACTACATGCTTAGAAAGGATTCTAGTGGAAAAATGAAAGTTATGTTCTTAGGTCCACCCAACAAGAATAGGCCTAAGCAAATTTGGGTTGTAAAGTCACTAGTTGAGAAAGTAAAGGACCCTCATCAAGTTTGGGTCCCTAAACAACAAGCTTGATCTTTTGTGTGTAGGTGAACTACAAGACCAGTGAAAGTCATTGGGTTATTGATAGTGGTTGCACTCAACATATGACCGGTGATCCTTGTATGTTCACCTCACTAGATGAAGAAGTAGATGGTCAAGAAAGGATTACATTTGGTGATAATTCAAAGGGCAAAGTTCAAGGATTGGGTAAAGTTGCAATATCAAATGATCATTCAATATTAAATGTGCTATATGTTGCTTCATTGAGTTTCAACTTGCTATCTGTTGGTCAATTCTGTGATCTTGGCTTTCAATGTTTGTTTACCGAGAAGAAAGTGGTTGTGTCAAAGAAAGATAATGATCAAGTTATATTCATGGGTTTTAGATACAACCTATATCTAGTGGATTTCACCTCCAAAGATGCAAACTTAAAGACATTCTTATTCACCAAAACATCACTTGGGTGGCTATGGCATAGAAAACTTGCACATGTTGGGATGACCTGACTCAAGAAGCTAATGAAGAATGAATTGGTGAGAGGTTTGAAGGATGTGAAATTTGAAAAAGACAAGCTTTGTAGTGCATGTCAAGCCGACAAGCAAGTTGCAAACACTCATCCAACAAAAGCTTACATGTCAACAATAAGAGTGCTAGAGCTTCTTCACATGGATCTATTTGGACCAACAACTTACAAGAGTTTAGGAGGAAATCTCTATTGTCTTGTGATAGTTGATGACTACTCTAGATATACTTGGGTGTTCTTCATGACAAGACCAAAGTGGCTGCATGTTTCAAGAAGTTTGCCAAGAGAGCACAAAATGAATTTAAAGTGAAGCTCAAAAAGATAAGAAGTGACAATGAAAAAGAATTTGAAAACACAAACATTGAAGCATATTATGATAAAGCAGGGATCAAGCATGAGGGCTCCGCAACATACACTCCTCAACAAAATAGCGTAGTAGAGAGAAAGAATTGGACACTTATCACCCTTGCAAGAACAATGCTTGATGAGTACAATGCATCCAATCGCTTATTTCTTCAAAAGTTTCTTGGCAAGACCCCTTATGAGTTGCTCAATGGGAAGAAGCCGAATGTATCATTCTTCTAGGTATTTGGTTGCAAATGCTGCATCTACAAGAAGCGGCAACACCTAGGGAAGTCCCAAAGATGTTGTGATATTGGTTCTCTTGTTGGTTACTCATCAAAGTCCAAAGCATATCGAGTATTTAATCATGCCACCAGCTTGGTTGAAGAAACATATGATGTGGAATTTGATGAATCTAACGGCTCCCAAGGAGCACATGAGAATCTTGAGGACGTAGGTGATGAACCATTAAGGGAGGCCATGAAGAACATTCCGGTTGGAGACATCAAGCCCAAAGATGATGAAGATGATATATAAGTGATTGATCCACCTTTCTCATCAAATATGCCACAAGATGATGATAAAGATGGAAGAGTAGAAAATAAAGATACTCATGTCTCTCATGATCAAATGGTGGCACAAGCTCAAGATGTTGATGCTCTACAATCTCCCCCTCAAGTGGTTGATAGAAGAAATTCACCCCTACTACAAGCACATCCACAAGATCTCATCATAGGGAGTCCTTCAAAGGGTGTAATGACTCGCTCTCAAAAAATTTGCTTCATTTATTGAACATCACTCATTTGTTTCTTGCATTGAGCCTAAAAATGTAGAAGAAGCTCTTTAAGATCCGGATTGGATAAATGCCATGCATGAAGAGTAGAACAACTTCACCCGAAATGAAATTTGGACACTTGAAGAGCAACCACAAGATGCAAGAGTCATTGGAACAAAGTGGGTGTTCTACAACAAACAAGATGATCAAGGCATCGTTGTTAGGAACAAGGCAAGGCTAGTTGCGAAGGGGTTCTCCCAAGTTGAAGGGTTAGATTTTGGAGAGACCTTTGCACCGGTTGCAATACTTGAAGCCATTCATATCCTTCTTGCATATGCATCTCATCATGAAATGAAATTATATCAAATAGATGTTAAAAGTGTATTTTTAAATGGTTTCATAAATGAACTAGTCTATGTTGATCAACCACATGGGTTTGAAGATCCTAGATATCTTAATCATATCTATAGGTTGTCCAAGGCGCTATATGGACTTAAGCAAGCCCCAAGAGCTTGGTATGAGCGCTTTTAGGATTTTCTCATTGAGAAGGGCTTTACTATTGAGAAGGTCGATACCACACTATTCACCAAGAAGTTTGATGGAGAGATCTTCATTTGTCAAGTATATGTTGATGATATCATTTTTGTCTCGTCAAATGAAGACTATTGCAAAGAGTTTAGTGAATTGATGTGAAAGGAGTTTGAGATATCTATGATTGGAGATATTACATTATTTTTTGGTTTTCAAGTCAAGCAAATGAGAGAGGGGATTTTCATCTCTCAAGAAAAATATACCAAGGACCTTCTCAAGAGGTTCAAAATGGATGAATGTAAGCCAATCAAGACATCAATGCCATCTAATGGACATCTTAACCTAGATGAGGGAGGTAAATCGGTTGATCAAACTCTCTACCATTCTATGATTGGTAGTTTATTATATTTGACCGCATCTAGACCTAACATCATGTTTAGTGTGTGTATGTGTGCTAGATTTCAAGCTAATCCTAAGGAGGCTCACATGGTAGCCATTAAAAGAATCCTTAGGTATCTTAAGCACACACCAAGCATTGGTCTTTGGTATCCTAAAGGAGCTAGATTCTAACTAGTTGTCTATTCCGATTCAGATTATACCGGTTGCAAAATTGATAGAAAAAGCACATCTAGAGGGTGCCATTTGCTTGGTAGATCACTAGTGTCTTGGTCATCCAAGAAGAAAAATAGTGTGGCATTGTCCACCGCTGAGGCGGAGTACATTGCCATAGGTGCTTGTTGTGCACAAATTCTTTACATGAAGCAAACTCTTCTAGACTATGGTGTAGTTCTAGAAAAGGTACCTCTCTTATGTGACAATGAAAGCATAGTAAAGCTTGCTAATAATCTGGTTCAACACCCTTGCACCAAGAACATAGATATCCTCCATCATTTTCTTAGAGATCATGTTGCTAAAATGATATATCACTAGAAGGTGTAAGGACCAAGGATAAATTGGTGGATATCTTCACTAAACCGCTAGATGAGGCTATATTTTGTCGGTTGAGGAATGAGCTAAATGTGCTTGACTTTAGTAACTTCACTAAAAATGAGCTTGTGTTGTTCCTTGCATTGCATTGTAATATAAAACATGTTTAATTTTTAGTAATGCACTTAGGGCTTGTCTAACGTGGTAAAGATAACCACCAAAAAGTGTGTGAAGAAGCTTAACCTTGGATCAAACTTGACAAGCAACTAGACTTACTTTCAAGTATTGCACTACATGTGCATGTGTGTTGCTTTGTCATTTCTTTTCGGTTATCTTTTGAGCACCCGCTGTGTTTATCCACAAATACGGAGAACATTTGAAGCTCCTATTGGTCATAAAACCCTCTTGTGTGGTCACATGGTGCTCCTCGCCCCTTTTGTTGCCTATTTTCTTAAAAAGAATTATAGCCGAAGGCAAATTATTTATAAAAACTTAAGGGTTTGAGAGAAGTCTCTCATATCAGTCCTAATTGGTGTTTAATTTGGATCTTATTGAAGTTTGGGACTTGATTGGGAGAAAGCATTGCGAAGAAAGGAGGAGTTTCTGTAGTTGAAGACGGACTGAACGCAAGGACCGGACTCACCTGTTGTAGTGTCCGATGAGTACATCAGGAGGAGATACAGTTGTTGAAGAAAGACCGAAAGATGAACAATATTTCTACAACGTCCGGTGTGACGCTGTTTCTGGGTTCGGTCAGCGCAGGATGGATCTTAGGGAAGGACCAGACTCTGTGCTACATCCAGTCAAGGGTCATCGAACATGTTCGGTCGTGATCTAAGGGTCTCTGGACCTCTCTGTTGTTGATCGGACTTCAGAGGGCTGCGTCCGATCGTCTTTGCTGGTGCGTCCGGTCACTGAAGTGCAAGCATAAAAGATTTCTCTTTTCTTTCCTTGTCTGTCACGGGGGGCTACCATATTATCATTCTCTCTCTCGCCGTGCCATCGCTGCTGCCCTCACCACACTGCGCCCACGCCTGCCTCTCTGCCGCTGCACCTGCGCCTGCCTCTTCACCACCGCGCCTGCATCTCCGCCACCATGCCTACGCCTGCCTCTTCACTACCGCACTCATGCCCACGCCTGCATCTCTGTTGCCAACACCTCACACCGCTTTGCTCTGTTCCAGTCGCCATGGCCCTGCCGTCGCGCAGCCTGCGCACCCGCGTCGCCTGCATCGCATCGCCGTGCCACCACATGTGTGTCGCTCACCGCCACATGCTCGTGCTCCACTACGTCGTCGCATGCTCGTGCACCACCGCATCGCCGTGTTGCCTCCTCTCACATCGATGGTTTTCCAGCACCGTGCCTCCTCGGCCGCCGCATAGTTTCACAGCACCAACCCAAGCCCTAAGGTGCCATTGTCGTTCCCATGTGGTGTCCCTGTGATCAACAACTTATCCCTTTGCACGTCTTAGGATTGTTCTAAGTTAGCAAGCCATATTCGCTCATTACTTTCCTACTGCTTGCTTTCCATTAGGTCATTCGCTTCCCTAGTATATAAAGTTGCTTATATATATTCTTCCTATTCTATCATGCAGTCAGTTCCGACAGTGAGTTTGCTTGGTAGTTGGGCAGTTGACAGATTTACTCGGGGCCAAGCCTGCGAGTATGGATTGAGGTCAAGCCTCATGAGTGTCAGTTGGCAGTTGTTCCTTATCAGTGGTAGTGATTCTTGTTAGCTTTCAAGATGACTTGTTGAAAGAATGTCGGGGGTGGTCCCAATGATGAGGATCCAACGCCTCCGCCTCGCCTGACTGCTCAGAAAAAAGGAAAGGCAAAAATGACTACAAAGAAGAATCGCAAGAGAGATGATGTTGAGACAGAGAAAGCCACAGCAATGGTAGATGCCATAGAACGAGCCGAGATAGGTGGACCTAGCAGTGGCATTTGTATAGGCGATCAGTTATCACTAGCTCAGAGGGTCGCCGTCGAGAGGATTGAGGCTAGTCTTGGTAGTCCACCCAGAACCATCATGCTTGAAGGACGGCGTGTCTCTTTAGAGGAGAGTCAGACTCAGGGGGTGACTGAGCAGCAGACACAGTCGGCAGAGCAGATAGAGAATGCTCCATAGGGAGAGCAGGTTGAGGAGACCAAGCAGGCAGCACAGCCACTACTTTGATGCTCTAGTCGCACACGCACTCAGGTGTCGCCAAGGCCTCAAACACAGAGGCAGGGCTTTCGTCCACCTCCTAGACCACAGGGTCCTCCTCCGATGGTTCACCTTGACCTAAGGGCAGCCACAGCCAGATAGGTGTAGCAGCTACGGTTCATACAGTTTGAGGATTAGTTTTCGCCGAGGCGGGATGAGCGTGCCTCAGAGCACTTCTACACTGTGTTGTAGGAGGACTTCTATAGTGCGTATCTCAACAGTGGTGTTGCTTTCATATCTCAATGGGTCTGCTCCTTAGAGTCTCTTATTGCAGCTGTAGGTGAGCAGATCCGTCCTCACCTCACTTATCTGCTAGGCTTGTTAGATCTCCTTGGACTGACTGGTCGGTATGTTCTATCTTGGGTCTATGAGTTCTACTCCTCCTTATGGATTGACCCGAGACATAGGTTTATTCATTTTACTTTCTAAGGGCGTGACTATAGGCTCTAAAGCTCGAGGGTCAGAGAGATATTGAGGATTCTAGAGTCACCTATTCGTCTTCACAAGACATGCTATGGATAGACAGAACCTTCGAGACACCCTCACGGTGGACTTGTGCCACCTATAGATCTTGTTAGACCATGCTTCATAGAGCCATTTGGCGAGGGATCGAGCAGGACACCACATGACCTTACACCTATAGCTCGGCTCCTTGATTCTATTATAAGGAGGACTCTACTTCCAAGGATGGGCTACAGTGAGGGCCTGACTCGAATTTAGCTATGGCTAGTGTATTACCTGGTGTTTCAGACTATCTTTGATATTTGTGATGTGACGCTCTCAGAGATGGAGGACACACTAGCATAGGGCTTCAGAGGTCACCATCAACTGCCTTATGCTCATTGGATCACTTTCTTACTCCGAAAGGCAGTTTCACATAAGTCCCTAGAGACAATGGCAGAGTGGATAGGTGCTACTACTGAGTTTCCATAGTATGACATGAGTCATATGCTACATCACAGTCATGCAAGGCCACCTCGCCAGCCAAGTCATCGCCCAGAGGTACCAGAGACAACAGCTCAGCAGGATGAGATCATTAGGGGCATCGCAGAGACAAAGGAGGAGGACCTTGATGCACAGCAGGAAGATAAGGTCGAGAGCGACCCGAGTGACATCTCAAACGATGATTATCAGCCAGTGTTCGCCTAAATGGCCGATTAAATGGTCACTAAACAGTAAATGGTGGTAAACTATTTTGTTTAGGGGGTAAATAGAAATTAAACGGTTGACCGTTTAAACGGTCAAAAAACAGGAAAAATAGCCTAAACAGAATGGAGATAAACAATATTAAATGGGCTAAACAGCTGCTTAGGCGAACACGAGGTAAATCTAGTTCAGTTTTATATAGATAAATTTGTATACTTAAGTTTATTATATTTATAAATGTGTACACTTGATATGTTACATGCATAAATATCTATATTTGGTTCTTTTCACATGCATAAATATATATACATACCAAAATAATTGATTTTTACTCAAATAAATATGTATAAATGCTAGAATACTTGATTTTTTTACATGCACATATATAATTAGATGTATTTTTTAAAAAGGTACAAAATCGTTTAGACCGTTTAACTTCGTTTAAACACCATGTAAAAAGCCTAAACGCTAAACTGAAGGGCGATCGTGTAAAGACCGTTTACTAGTTTAGGAAAACATTGCTATCATTCCGATTCCACATATGGCACCTCGTCCACACTGACAGAGAGGCCAGTGGCTCCAGCTCAGCTCCACCACAGCCATCGCTAGACAGACCCAGGCACTTCTAGCTATACTTGAGCGGATGAGGTAGGACTAGGCACACCAGGCATAGGAGACCGCAGTTGCACTTGCTCAGGTTTAGGCATGACAGGATGAGTTTTCAGTGGCAGCAGCAAGCCATGCAGCAGCAGCAGCTAAGGATTCAGCAGCAGTTACTCGGCTTCATGCAACGTGTATTCACTGCTATCAGGGTTGATCCTCAGCATTCTACATTTTAGATAGGTCAGCCTGCCACCACCACTCTAGTGACTCCAGCTGTACAGTCCAGTGGGCTTTCGAGTCAGATATAGCTAGCTCCTTAGTTTGCCTCACCTACAGAGCAAGTGTCTCAGTGGTTTGCTTTACCAGGGATAGCTCAAGGTCTGCACTTTACTCCTATTGTTACGAGCTTCGCTCTGACTCAAACTTCTTCGGCGTTAATGACGGACACCCCAGTCTTCAGGAGTCTCGATGCTACCTTCAATGAGCTTACAGGGCAGCCTACACCTCTAGTGTTCTAAGTCTCTAGTCCTACCACAACTGCTCCAGTTACTGGGACTACCAAGACAATTCTGTCGTCTGTTGTATCATCTGAGCCACCTCAGACAGTCACTCCTACACTTGAGGCTTCAGCGACAGCGACAGCTGTAGATGTGGCTCCCATTCCTACAGTGACACCTACAGAGTCATAGGCCACGCCAGTTACTAACCAGACCCAGATCGCTTCACCTTCACTTCTAGCTATAGAGGGTCAGGCCTCTCAGAGTTTAGGGTTAGAGGATGATGCAGCTCAGTTCTAGGTCTCTCACCGCACCTCAGTGCCTGACTCGACTGCTCCTATCCTATCATTCGACCTTTAGGTTTTGGTGCTTGACGCCAAAGGGGAGAGGACCGAGTATGTTAGATTTAGAGGGAGTGTGTGAGATGGACACGATTCTTTTGGTCTTTCGTGTGTCATACTTCGTGCATTCATGTTTACTTTCATGCATTGTATTTTATACATGTGATGGTGAGACTTATGTGATAGGTGTGCTCTCTACATTGTTTTATATATGGCATGTCACTTGGTTATGCTCATTGGCTTTGCTTCCGCGTTTTACTCCGATTCAAATGAGCTTTACTTCATGTACTCATGCTTAATTCATATCTTTTGAGTACACCATATTGGCTTGAGTCATATAAGCATGCCTAACTCCTTTGTTCTTATTGTCAAAAGCTTATGTGAACCAAGCATGTTGAAAACCTCACTCATCTCTTTTACATACTCGAGGTTGTATTATCATCAATCACCAAAAAGGGAGAGATTGAAAGCATCTAGGCCCCTAGTTGGGTTTCGGTGATTAATGACGATACGAGATTACTATGACTAACATGTGTTTTGTAGAGGCAATTTGAATTAGGTCATGGTAATGGAAATTAATTGGACAATCATGGTTGTCATGCCCCTATCGATGGAAATTATTTTAGTTTTTAAAGGATGGACGACAAGGTTAAGGACGGACTAGTTCTAAGTGTCATTTGGTATTGGAGAGACACTTAGAATAGTTTAAGACTTTATTTTTCCTTTGGCCGTACTATTAAGGGGGTATGGACTAGTAGCTTAACCTAGGTAAGTCTAATGGATTAGGTGTGGTATACACTTGTCAAACTTAGCACTAGGTAGCTCAGAAATAGCCCTAAGAACGATAGAAGTCAACTTCATTCATAAAGAAATTCGAATTGAAAGTAAATGGAGAGTCAAATGACTGATCGGACACTGATTTGGTTGTGATCGGACGCAGCTTGGAGAGTCCAGTCAGTTTATTTGATCAGCAGCAGCAGTCAGAGTATGACCGGACACTGGACACCAGTACTCACCGGACGCGACGCTAGTTGTATCTGTAGCAGCGTGGACAAGCTGTTGACCATGGACCAGACGCTGAACAGAGAAGTGACCGGACTCTAGGTGCTAGCATCCAGTTAACATCAGTAAGGTTCCAGAGAGGTTTTTTGATGACCGGACACATCCGGTGAGTGCTGACCGGATGCAGGCCAGAGTCCGAGCAGAGCAAACGGCCCTTTCTGACATGCTGACGTATTACACTGATCGGTGCGTCTGGTCACCTTGACCGGAGCGTCTGGTCATCCCGATACTTGCTGAGTTAGACCTGAACCGTTATGTTTTGAATGGGGGTATAAATACATATCCCTCTCGTCCATTTGAGGTCTCTTGCCCATTTGTTCAGCTGAGAATCACCTTTGGAGTGCAAGGGAGAGCAAGAGCCTAGTGGCGTGATTGAGATATGATAATCTAAGATTAAGGACCTCATTAGTGCATAGGGAGTAGCAAGTGTGCATTCACCTTACTCATTAGGCTTGTCTTAGTCAAATGAGAGTTTGTGCTTGTTACTCTTGGTGATCGCCATCACCTAGACAACTCGGTGGTGATTGAGAGCTTGGTGATCATCCAGTGGAGCTTGTGGATGACTCAAGTCACTTTGTGAGCAGTTGTGGGCGATTCGCCATGATGGAGTGTCAAAGAATCAGTCCCGTAGAGAGCACTTGATCCTTGCACGGATCAAGAAAGAGCTACACCCTTGTGCGGGTGCTCCAACAACGACTAGTGGGGAGTGGCGACTCTCCGATACCTCAGAAAAATATCGTCGTGTTTATTTCCCTGTCTTTACTTTGAGCATTTACATTTGAGCAATTCATTTTATGTCTTTACATTCTTAGAATTGCCATGCTAGAGTAGGATTAGAACCTAGGGTATAAAACTTTTGTACAGGAGAATAATAGAAACACATTTTAGACACAAAGGGTGAAATGGGTTAAGTGTAGGGCTTATTTATTGCAAAAATTTAAAATTAGTCCAATTCACTCTCCTCTTAGGCATCTTGATCCTTTCACTCTGTAGCACTTCACCACACAAGAGCTAGGTACTCTAGTTGCCATGAGAAGAACGAGAATTCGCAACAAGGATAGTATTGGCTCCAGAGAGATGTACCGATTAGGCGAGTGCTTGATCACTTGAATCCATTGTGAAGATTGTTCTGCTTTCCGATTTCGATTTTCAGAATGAAAATGTGCACTTCCATTATGCCATAGGTTGAAGAAAATTTTGAAGGCGTCACGTTCATAGGACCGCAACTTGTAGATATGAAAACCAATCTCTTGCGAATTAACAAAGAAACGAAAAACATGATCACCAAGGCTAAGGACTCCGGAAAGCAGGGATTACCCCAAGCACTGCTTGAATAATGAGGTCCGCCGTAGTGTCCTTAAGTCGATACTTACATTGACCAATTGACTGTAGAACGGAACCGACGATGAATTTTAGTCACGATCGATTTCCTAGGCCGAGGTCCAGCCTTGGAAGCTCCATGACCAGCAGCAGGATTAGAGCTTGGAGCCATGGCTAAGGGAGCCACGAAGGGGGGCGACGCAAGCGCTCATGGTCATTCCTCACACGTATATACATTATGTCTAGATACTACTATTTTAAAAGAAAAAAACATAACAAGTAGTATCAAGTAAACATTCCATGTCTCTTAATGAAACATGCGAGCTTTGGGGCGTTGGAAGAAAAAACTATTTTGCACATTTTTTTCCTCTTTTTTCTCTCTACGAGAGTACTATGGTTCTTAGTTGTTCCTTTGCCAAAGCCGGGGTTTAGTGGTGTTCTTGTCGTTTTTTCTTTCATCCAGGGGTTGTTAGGGATTTGCTGTCATGTTTTGGTATTTCCTTTGACCCCGGTTAAGGCTGCAGTTGTTTTTTCTTATTTCTGTGCTTTTTTTTGTTTTCTCGTCTAATAAAAATTATGGTAAATCTTTTTGCCGCCTTTAAAAAAAAGTACTACTCTGTAGGGAATGGATTTGCAAGTTTAAGTTGCAAACCTCAACGACCGCGGCCGACTCCAGTGGAACTGCCGTAGTTAGCGCCACAAATCACATCAATCATTCAGCTCTCGCAGGATGGGACCCAACTCCCTGTTCATCTGGAGAATCCCTCGTTTAATTTATAAGACAGTATTTTTTTAACTAATGAATATTATTTTCTCTCATATTAAATCAGCCAACGTTATTTTCGACCATCACTTATCACTCAAACCAACGTGGCAAATGTCCGGTGTCTCTCAATCAAAACAGAATCCAATTTCTTCTCAACCTTCTTTGCGTGCAAGCTTAATCATGTTATGCGAGCAAAGCTGGCTTATGTTTACGGGTACTGCAGCCAGTTAATGACCCGGATTGGTTGATGCTTGTTCAGCCTTCAGTTTGCACTCTCTCTCACTGTTGAAGAACATGGCAGCAGAAGAGATCCTTAGAATTTCATCTGAAAAAGGCAAGATATCTGACAAACTCATCCATTAAACTAGTCAGTGTTCATGATGCAACAGGCCTCGTTCGGCTAACTCCATATTCGGTTTGTTCGGCTTATTTTTCAGCCGGAACAGTGTTTTTCTCTCACAATAATTCAGCCAGAACAGTGTTTTTCAGTAAGTTTCAGCCAAGTTTAAGACCAGTGAATAGGGCCTGTTAGTGCAACTTTACAAGAAAACCTTAGACTTTCCAAAAATAAAAAAGACGGTTCCATTAACCCCCCCCCCCCCCCCCTCATGTCTTGACCCGACAAATCCCAAACATTGCATTTGCGGTTCGGTCGACTTAGAGGTGTTTGGTTCTTTAGTCGCTCCTAAAATTTATGTCACATCGAATGTTTAGATACTGATAAGGAACATTAAATATAGATTAATTACAAAATCAATTATATAGATGGAGGCTAATTTCCAAGACGAATTTTAAGCCTAATTAACCTGCCATTAGCCCATGTTTACTGTAGCACCACGTTGTCAAATCATGGAGTAATTAGGCTTAAAAGATTCTTCTCGTAAATTAGTCGCAAGCTATGCAATTAGTTTTGTAATTAGTCTATATTTAATACTACATGCATATGTTCAAACATTCGATGTAACCGGAATTTTAGGAGTTCCTGTAGAAACCAAATAGCCCCTTACTCCTTCTATCTCAGGGCTTGTTTAGTTGGCGAAATTTTTTGAGAAATGGTACTGTAGCACTTTCGTTGTTATTTAGCAATTAGTGTCCAATCATAGTCTAATTAGGCTTAAAAGATTTGTCTCGTGAATTTTGTCTAAACTGTGTAATTAGTTTTATTTTTATTTATATTTAATACTTCATGCATGCGTCTAAAGATTTGATGTGACGGGAAATCTTAAAAAAATTTGCAAAATTTTGAGAACTAAACACTACCTCAGTATACAAGTCGTTTGAGTGTTTAGAGGATGTTTCAGTAAGAATGATGTTTTAGATGTCAGTCCTACACCTGAGCAGCACCGGATTGCAACTTTGTAGCCCGCAGTTACTCATAGTAGCCTGCAGTGAGCTCATTCAATGACTACGGACAAGGAGAGTAGGAGAATAGACATCGGCTCTGTTCGTTTTTCTAGAGGGAAAGTACTGTTCGTTAATTTATTGTGAGAGAAAAAATATTATTTATTTATTAAAATAGTACGGCTCATAAGACAAATAAATAAAGCCATTACTAGTACAGGGGTATGTTGGTATTTTTGTTTGAGTCTTGATAGCCGTGTCGCATGCTAGAACGACTATAATTTTGGAACTGAGGGAGTAAGACCGCTTGGCACCGCTCAGTTTTTTTTTTTTACGGAACAATCGCACGATTCAGTTATTCTGCAAGTAATTGCACACCAACTCTAGGCGCCTCCTGTCGACGGATCCACACACATGGCATGCCGTGCGGCGAGTGCGGAGAGGCGCCGGCCGGCTGCAAATTGAATCCCGGAATGCCGTGCCGAGGAGGGGAGAGCTCGTTCTCCTGTCTCCCCGTATAACTCCCTCCATACTTAAAAAATAAAATTGTTTTGGATAAGATTTGGGTCAAGAATATAAATCATGAATAACTTTTAAGTTGTTGAGTTTGAAAATATGAAAACTATATGTATAGATTTGTCTTGAAAAATACTTTCACAAAAATCTATATATATCACTTTTTGATAAATATCTTTATAAAAATAAATAGTCAAAGTTATGGTTTGGAGACCATATCGTTATCCAAAAACAACTTTATTTTTAAGTACGGGGAAGTACTTGTTAATGCAGCAAAAGGTACTAGATGCCATAGACATAGCTAAGTACAAGGTCCATCCTCGGCCTGCATTATAATGTCAAGATATTTTTATGCACACTGTATACCGAAAAGTGTTTGAATTGGCTGAGGCCTTATTTAGGGCCTCTTTGGCATGGCTTATGCCAGCTTCGGCTTCATCTATTTTGTACAAATCGAGGTACTGTAGCGTGAAGCTATTTTTGTAAGCCAGGGTTAAAATGAACTAAAAGCCAGAAAAAACCAGTTTTTCTGGCTTCACCGGCTTTGGCTTCACAAGCCATTTTGGATGAGCCATGTCAAAGGGGTTTTAGTTCCTTCCCCTAAAGTTTGCTTTCTATCCCATCGAATGTCTGGACACATACATAGAGTATTAAATATAAACTTAAAAAATAACTAATTGCATAGTTTGTGACTAATTTACAAGACAAATCTTTTAAGCCTAATTAGTCCATGATTTGATAATGTGGTACTACAGTAACATATGCGCTAATGACAGATTAATTAGGCTTAATAAATTCGTCTCGTAGATTACTAACGGATTCTATAATTTATTTTTTTTATTAATATTCGAACACCCCATACGATATCCACACGTGACGCTCCAAAACTTTATACCCTAGATTTAATCAAGGTCTGAGTTCATGCGTCGCCTCGCCTGCGGTATCTTTGTAGCACTGCTGCCGCTGCCCACTGCAATAACTTCTTCATGGTCACAGCACCAAGCATGTGTCAGCGAATGCGCTGAGAGAGATATGCTATTACTGCTAGTAACTGATGATAACGATGAGCCCATCATCCTGATCTGGTTACGTCTGCTAAGCGCAGCTTTGATCGCTGTGTGTGACAGGAGGCCATTCAGATCAGTAGCAGTAATGAATGAATTGCCCATGGTGGCAAACAGTTTGGCCCTTAATGGCCATAACCATCCGGTGTCCTTGCATATGCTGTTCTTGTCGTAACTGCACAGTCTGCGTGGTGCCCCGGCGAGCAAGATCCATCATCCATCGGCAAAATCTCCTCCAGCCTGCGTCTGTGCAATGTTGCCATTTATAGCACTGTTTTCACACCCCTAAGCTACCTCTAGGTCCACTACCCCCCTCTTGATTTGGCATCATGCACATGAGAGATTTAATTGTTCACCGTGGTCTTTGTATGGTGAGATGCTCGCACTCGCAGCCGAAGAATAACATAGGAAACGTGCATCAAGCTGGTGATATACATACATCTTAGCAGTGCATCAAACAACACTCCATTACAGCTTAAGCGGTTGCTACTAGCTATAATACGACAACTTAACACATTCATATTGCAGTACTACCGTACTGTTATCAGTTCCGGTTTAGTCTTTGTGTGATACTGATATCCCGTTCTCGCGCGCTTCACGGAATCACGGGTGATCGGCCGGCAGGCTGGCCGCGTCGACGACGTACCCGCGGAGCGACGGCGTTCGGGTGGCCAGCTCCACCTTGGGCTGCCGCCGGTTCTGCACCCGCCGCCGCGCAATGTAGCCGCGCACCCAGGGGGTCACGTCCTCGCTGATCTTGATCATCACGAAGAAGAGGAGGCGGTAGATGACGATCATGCTGAACAGCACGGCCAGGTCCAGCCACTTGGACCGGTTCACGTCGATCTGGAACACGTTCTCCAGGATGAACTCCCCGGGGATCTTGGGCAACTCGTCGTCCTGGTTGTCGAACAGCAGGCCCTTCAGGTCGTTCTGGTACTGGCCCTGCAAAGATCGATTAACAACCCATGTACGTGTCGCATTCATTTTTCTGATCTTTCTTATAGATTACTACTACCCTTTTTATTCTTGAATTGAGTTTTGACAGCTTCTGCTAATCACTGTGAAAAATATGAATCCCCTTTTTACCTGCAATGCCCAGTAGTGGAAGCTGATGTAGGACATGGGGTACCTCCAGAAGGGCTTTGGGATGTCATGCGGAAGTCTGAAGTAACCTGATACCAGCATGAATATCCCCTGTCCATTTCAAAACGATTGTTATCCATTAAATGTGGGTTGTTATCATCAGAAGAGAATATAAGCAGGCATCAGCATTATGGTGTGGTTCCATGCACAGCGTCAGAATTAATCCCAGTTCGGATGCACAGCGTTTTTCTTTTCGTACAAACAGTTGTGTGGCAGATGATGGAGAGTAACAAGCTGCTAGAACGGATGTTCAGTTTACCTGAATCCCTGCACCGATAATGATGCCCATGAGGAAGTTTGGGATCACACTGGCAATGGCCATCATCAGGCTCTCCACGACGGTGACGCTGGCGTAGAGGGCCAGCACGAAGAACAGGTAGTGCATGAAGCCCGGGTGCAGGCGCACCATGAAGTAGCACAGCGTGCCCGACACGAAGGAGATCAGGATCAGGAATGGCATCGCCGAGAGTGTGTTGCTGATGACAAACGCCAGCACACCATAGTGCCCGTTGAGCCTCTCCCTTTGAAAGACCTGTAAAATGGAAATTAAGTTGAGCAATTGAAGGTCCTGAGACTTTTCAAGATTCATATTGATTCTTCAGTGGTTCCACAGACCTTCATGTCCTCCACAAAAGATGGAAACCCTCCGATCGACATGAATGTGACGAAGCCAAAGATGAATGAAGCACATGCTCCCCGGGCCTAGTAGTTTTCATCAGTTTAACCCAGTCATTAACAGTCAGGTTTCAAATTCAGAACTAGATACATTCAGTGCCCAAGACATTACTGAAGTGGAGAAATGTAAACATCAATGGTACAAATAACTCTTACCAGAATAGAGCTATATCCAGGTGCCAACATTGAGGTATATAGTCCCGATGCAAAGTGTCACAACAATGTAGATAATAAGCCTCAACCAGTAGTATCCAAAATCCCTTGACATGTTGATGAACGATCGCTTCGTGAGCGTGAAAGCCTGCATCAGAAAGCTAGCTTGGCTCCCTCCTGAATCCAGCACTGTTCCTTTCTGTGAGGACAAACCACATGGATCCTTTCAATTCTATTGGAAATTTGGAATGGTCTAGTAGAGTTTGAATGATCATAAAGCGCTGAAGAAAATCAGCGAAGTACTTACGAGCCGGGCCATCTCATCTACTTTCTGTTGCGCATTGATATAGTACTGTGAGTGTTGGTAGTAGCTGATCAGCCTCCTCATGGCTTCCGAAGTTGTGATCTTCTCGAGCGGATCGTCAGATCTTTCAAACTACATATGTGAAAAGGAATGCAAAAATTCAGTCAAGACACGTACACCAATATGCTACAAGCTACAGCAAATACTAAATAGGTGATAAAATTGGACTCACCCTCGTCTTCATCGACCCTTTGAGAGTCGCCTTCACCTTGTCAAAATCTGAATTTATGCACCTGAGGAAATGATCCGATGGGTTGCGCATTGGCGGGCATGGGAAACCAGCTTGGGCAAAGAACTGCTCTCAGTGCACAATAGACCAGATGATTCAGATGCCACATTAGTGTAGCAAAAACATAGATAAAAACAAGATGAGCAATCTCATATTGTTACCTCACAAGCCTCTGAGGCCTTCCCAAAGTAGACTGTTTTGCCCCCTGATAGAAGATAGAGACAGTCAAACAGCAAGAAAACCTCACTGCTCGGCTGATGGACCGATGCTATGACGGTTCGGCCATCCCTTGCCAGTCCCCGCAGCGTCTGTGTCACGAAGAATGCCGAAGCACTGCCCAATTTTTTTTGTTGTTGCATCAGTCACTTCGGCAGATGATAGGTTACTAGCTGCCAAAGAGATGAAATAGAAGCGCATACCTATCGAGACCACTGGTGGGCTCATCCAGGAAGAGCAGCCTAGGCCTCATCAGTATTTCCAAGGCGATGCTGACCCTCCTCTTCTCACCACCACTGATCCCCCTGAGGTGCCAGTTGCCTACGACCTGTGTCGGCACAGTCCTGAAGCCCCATCTCGACGATGGTGCCCTCGACCAGAGCCTGCTTCTCCTCCCTGGGCATATTGTCAGGGAGTCGGAGACGCGCCGAGTATGAGATGGTCTCCCTTACTGTCAGTGTGCCAATCAGATTGTCATCTTGTGTCACATAGGCCTGAAATTGCAGATTGACAGTAGTTTGTTTTCAGTATCAAGGTGAGAATTCATCATGTAGATTGTGACCAGGTGCTTAATGATATCGATCAAATATTCAGATGCATGCCACGTACAAAAACCGGGATCATCATTTTTTTTACTGCTATGAATTTATTTATACATACTTTTATGTAACAGGAGAGGCTTCTTTATAGTACATCCTTTCGCTGAAGTCATAATAAAACTCCGGTCAGTTTTGTTTGATTATAACCAAATAAGAAAAATACCCCCAGGTCTTAACAGATCATGAGGTTTTGGTGAGCCCAGTGCTGAAGAAACCGGTGAACAACACCCCAACCCGAAATCCCCTTTCCAGGAAACATAACGGCGTCTCCTCACCAACCAGTGAGTGTTTAACTCCATCACCAAACACACACCCGAAAACAGAATGATCCATCAGGAAACAGACAGGCGACAGTGGAGGCAGATCGCCCAAATTCTGACCGGTGATGGCTACTGATCCAACCCCAGCTGGCAGCTGCAAGGGTTTAAATGTTTAATGGAGTCGAGCCAACATCCTCCTATTCGGCATGGCATCTTTCGCTGAAAATGGACAGATGCGATTGCCAAGCTGCTGCCGAAAGCCGGCAAGGTTACAAAACCTGGCACATGACTCGTGATGAGCTAAGAGTGACGAGTCAGTGAGCAGAGTGTTGTCCAGGTGAGGCGATGCCGGAAGATCCAAAGAGAATTCAAGGTCGCCGATGGGTTGTGGAAAGAGACAGCAAACACCATCAGGGGGGGGGGGGGGGAGGTGACATCAGCGGAAGTGTGATGTGTGCTACGGTGCTACCAAGTAGGCAGTACTACTTTTTGACAAATCCAATCCAACTCCAAGTTCATGGGAGACACATGGTCAGTTTCGATTTTTCACACAGAAAACGCAGAAAGGCTGTCTATTTCATTATATGAACAACTTATAAACAACACACTTTCGCAAAAAAAAAAAAGGAAATAAAACAAGCCACTGATATAAGCAAAATCCAGTGTTCACAAATGTGATTTGGACTGAAGAAAAAAAATGTGGAGACTTATATAATAAAAAATCTGAAACAACTTAATCATTTGAGAACCATTCTTTACAAATTTCATCTACATAATTAACTAGAGCTAACGCCAAGTTCCTTCGGAGATGTAATTTTTATATACATAAAAAAATTTCGATACACAAGTGTCAGTATGATGATGGCATGACAACGACGTGCGTACCGCGGCGCCGAAGGAGAGGTTGGCCTTGCGCCCGTTGAGGAGGACGGTGCCGAAGAGGAAGGCGTTGGCGGCGAGGCGTCCGGCGAGGGCGTCAAGCAGCGTGGACTTGCCGGAGCCGGAGGGTCCCATGAGCGCGGTGATGGTGCCGGGCTCGGCGTGGCCCGTGAGGCCCTGCAGCACGGCCTGCGTGTCGCCCGTGCCGAGCGCGACGGTGACGGTGAGGTCCCGCCACGCCAGGCGCGCGGACACGTCCCCCAGGAGGACCCCGGCCTTGTCGCGCCACAGCGTCTCGCTGAGCGGGCTCAGCACGGGCGCCGCCGCCGCCGCGCCCGCCCCGGCCGCCTTCCCCGCAGAGTCCTCCAGCTCCGCCGCCACCACGGCGGCCGCGGCCTCCCTCCCCATCGTCCCGGCCACTGCCCCCTTCCTCATGCACCACGTACGGAGCAGGCAGCAGGCGCGCCTTGAATCCCTTGTCCACAAGAATGGATAAGCTGTGCTCCTCTCTCTCGCCTCGCCCTGGCAGGGTTCACGCGAGAAGAGTGGCTGGCTTGCCGGGCCGGGCGTGTCCGCGCTGCAAAGTCGTGCGCTTGCTTGCTGTGCTCTGCTCGCTCTGCTGCTGGTGGTGCCGGGGGTGGCGAGTTTTATGAGCGGGAAGCAGAGGTGGATGGGAGTAAATGGAGCAGCGAGTGGCGAGTCACTCAGACGAGCCGGGGAGACGGAGCGGAAGTTATGACGGCGCAGGGGTTTGACCTGGGGTCAAGCGGCGCAGAAAGCAGGGCGTAGCATGCGATGCGGGTGAGGGGCGCTGCGTTCGGCGTGTGTTGGAGCCTCCAAGATTGAGATGGGTGCCGTGCAAAACTGCGTCTGCTGCATGCGTCGCACGCACTGACGCACGTACGTACGTCTGGTCTCTGGGCCGGCTGCATGCGATGCACGCGCGCGTGGACCGGCCCAACAACGGGTTGATGTTGTTGATCAGGGGAAAGTGAGTTACCGGTACTCGTCGTGTGTCACGTTGTATAGGCCTGTAAATTCACATGGAAGTTATTTTTAGTTAGCTACTAAGTACTATGTGGGTTTATGACTTATGCTTGTTTAAACCCAGGACCTAAAATTTTGGGGTGTCACATGGGGTGTTCGGATACTAATAAAAAAACAGATTACATAATCCGTCAGTAATACGTCAGACGAATTTATTAAGCCTAATTAATCTGTCATTAGCACATGTGTTATTGTAACACCACATTGTCCGATCATGAACTAATTAGACTTAAAAGATACGTCTCGCAAATTAGTCGCAACCAACCAGCGAACAGAGCCAATAATGGCATGGCATGCAGGTTTCCAAAAAACTTATTGCATAGGCTCCGTTCGCTGGTCTGAATCTTGACTGAAACTGGCTGAAAAATACTGTTCCGGCTGAATTGTTATGAGAGAAAAACGCTGTTCTGATTAAAAAAACAAGTCGAACAAACCAAATATAGAGTAAGTCGAACGGGGCCATAATGTACATAATGCATTGTCTACCTCGATTAAGAACACTGATGCATATTATATATAAATCTAGATAGATACGAGTAGCTCATTATACAGTGTTCTCGTTTGGCTCATGAAAAGTCCGCCGGTCGGTGGATTACAACTTTTGATCCAACGCGCTGTTTCCTATCGGCAGCGAGCATGTAGGTGTTGACGCTGCTGGCTATTACAACTTACCGTCCTGTTTTGGACTACCGAACAGGTTCTACATTAAATTGATTCAAGACTGTCGTACCAGCTACGATCCAATAAAATCCACGCGTGTACGTAGAGCCCAAACCACAGTAAAATTAAAGGACAAGACGTGTTAATATACTCCAAGTACTAGCTAGTACTCCACTGCATGCTAGTTGCGCACGGGCTGCTGCCATCGTCCCTACCGCATTTACCACGACTCGTAACTCGATCATTTGCGTATCAGCGCGTGTTTAATTTGAGGAAGCTCGAATTTGGGGTTACTGTAACACTTTCGTTTTTATTTGGCAATTAGTGTTCAATCATGAATTAATTAGGCTCAAAACGTTCGTCTTGTAATTTCTCATCAAACTGTGCAATTAGTTTTTTTCGTCTATATTTAATGCTCCATACATGGGCCACAAACATTCGATGTGATAGGTACTGTAGCACTTTTTAGGAATTTGGGGTAGAACTAAACACGCGCTCAGACCAGATCCTGCAGCTATCTTCTACTCTGATCTGTATATATAGGTTGTGTTTAGTTGAGGAAAAGTTAGAATTTGGGTACTGTAGCACTTTCGTTTTTATTTGGTAAATAGTGTTCAATCATGGACTAATTAGGCTCAAAACGTTCGTCTCGCGATTTCCAATCAAACTGTGTAATTAGTTTTTTTTCGTCTACATTTAATACTCCATGCACGTGTCGAAAGATTCGATGTGACAGGTACTGTAGCACTTTTTTGAACTATTTTTGGAACTGAACACGGACATAGCCTCTCCATGGAGTAGATCGACCGCTCGACCTTCATCAATTAGCCTTGTTTAGTTTTAAAAAGTTTTTCTAAAAAGTGCTATAGTAACCATCACATTGACCTTGTGATACGTATATGAAGCATTAAATGTAGACGAAAAAAAAACTAATTACACAGTTTGATTGAAAATCGCGAAACGAACGTTTTGAGTCTAATACTAATTATCAAATAAAAATAAAAGTGTTACCGTAGACAAAATCCCAATCTTCCCCCAGACTGATGCAACGATCGAGCTTCTTTAACATGGAATCTATCAGCGACCTCCGCTGCACTGCAGTCGCGCGCGGTAGCTACGGCCTACGGGCTACGGCGTAGTAACCACCACTGTAATGTGGCGTGCTGTGTAGCCTCATCGCTGCCTGCTGTCTGTCAGCTGCACGGGCTGTGCTACGTGCGTGGGGCAGTGAAGCTATTGCAGTGCTGCTGGTCTGCTGCTCGTGCAGTTGCGAGAAGCCGGCCGGGGCAGAGGCAGAGCCACAGAGGGGTGGCTGGAGGCGCGCGGTGCATCGGAAGGCCGCGACTGAAGGATCCGAATTCCCAGCTCCAGCAGCGTCTCGTCACTGTTATGGGCCGGGCCGCTTCACGGAGCCGTTGTGGTCGGCCAGGAAGGTTATTAGCGCACGGTTTCTTCCTCCTCCGTCGGCACCACTCTACCTCTCCGCCGTTTCAAGCACCGCCTGGGCCCACTGGCAGAGGGGCCAGCGGGGGCCATGGCCCCCGTAACCACTGCCAACTTTATATATATATATATATATATATATATATATAAAGTTTGCAGTGGTTACGTGATAGCTAACAATTTATACTAAAAACGCATAGATCGCACGATAAAATAACAATACTGTAAAAATTAAATATCAATGTTAAAGTTAGAGTTAATCCAAAAATGAAAGTTTGTGAAATCCTCTCGAGAAGCAGTGCAAAGAAATGTATACAGTACTTGAATCCTCATGATAACCTTTGAAAGAGATCGAAGTTAGCAGGCATAATACATGTACACACATGTAATTAGATCGAAGTTAGGTAGGGGTTGGGTGCTCGGTTTCGCACAGCGGGAAGGGAAGAGAAGGGATTGGCACACCTGGTGGTGCTCCTTGCAGGACGGGAGGAAAGGTGGAAGTGCGGTAGGAGCGGAGGTAAAGACACGAGCTGGATCAGGGGGGACGCGCGGGCGCCCTCCCGGCTTCTGCTGCCGCGGGTCTTTGTCGCTGGTGAAGGGCCTGATGAAGATCTAGCGACACAGATGCGGGCGAGCCGAATCAGGGACGCAGATACGGACACCGACGTGGATGTTGGTGGTTGGCGAGTACCAGGAGCCGGGAGCAACGTCGTGGCGGCAGTCCTCGGTGGCGGCGGTCCGGCTCCCTAGTCACGTGGAGGTCGCAGGTGTTGGTGAGGGCGGTCGGTGGAGGGGTGCTGCGGGGAGGATTGGAGGAGAGCGGGGAGGTGTGGGGGGTATGACCCCGGATACCCACGACAGACCACATGGGCTGCGCCCCCAGGGGTGGCTCAGCCCATAAGACGAAGCCTTGCGAGGCACGGCTCTGCTCGGCGCCTCCCATAAGATATCTGGAGGATATCCTGAAGATACTGCGAGATCTGTTAGGATATGTATGATCCCTAGATTCTTGTAATCAGTTATTACTTTCCGGTTATCTTCTAAATCTAACCGACTCGTAACCCTGCTCCCTGGACTATATAAGGCGGGCAGGGACCCCCTCCATACACACGTAATATCATACGATAGCTAATACAAACCAACAGACCACAGGAGTAGGGCATTACGTCATACTGATGGCATGAACATGTCTAACTCATGTGTCTCTGTTGCCTTCTTGTTCTTGATCTCACGCTCCCCTACCGATCAATCTACCTTCGTGGGATACCCCTCGGAGGACTGCCGACGATATTCTATCGACAGTTGGCGCGCCAGGTAGGGGCTGTGTGTGCTGTTTTCCTTGTCGAACAAGATGGTTTTTTCGTAGGCTCTTCGTCCCTCCCGCAACCCGGCCAGATCTTTATGGTCGGATCAATCTCGTGGATCATCAATGCTGATGGAGTCGGAGAGCTCCTCAAGCCGGTGCAGATCGATTCTACGCCGATCACCCCCGCACCCACGACTGCAGATCCGATCTCGGAACCACCTCTAAGGTCGTCTTCACCAATAACTCACCGCTCGCCAGGTGCTCGCCGTCAACACCAACTAGATAACACCATACGTCGCCGACCAGACATTCTGTCTAAAGCTAAGTCATGTTTTAATATTCTTCTAAATATTCTCCAATCTTCGTATACCGCCATGACATTTCTCTGAGCTATTTTTTCCATGTTTGCTCTCCAAACAATTTTCCAAACCCCGAACAGTCCTGTTTATGCTCGGACGCCTCCAGAGATGGCCCTATCTCCGGTTCATCCCTACACGTGTACGAGCGTCTACCCTCTACGTTATGGGTGGTCGCCAGCGGCTCCTTAGCGACGCTTGTTCCTCCTACATGCACAGGCTCCGCGCTCGACGTTATGGACTATGGGCTAGCTAGGGCTAGAGACTCAGCTACACACTAACTGGTCAGGCGGTTTATATTAAATAAATACATTTTCGCTCTAACTGATCATCGAGCTACATACGCTATTTTTTCTCCAGGTGATTGGACCGCCTGGTGCTCGGACTTCTCCACCGATCAACTAGTCGGACCGCTTGGTTCATCGACTTCATCGCCAACCAGTTGATCGGACTGTTCGCCGGTCGTTTCTACTCAACGCTCACTTTGCCACCGACCAGTTGACCAGACTGTTCACTGCTCGTGCTTCATCGCTAGCTACGCCGGTTACTCCTCAGCGCTCAGATTCTTCGTGCTCAAGGACTAAGTGGGCACACTTCACCGCATGGACGTCACCAGCTACGCCAGGGACTCCTCGGTGCTCAGACCTCACCAGCTTCGCCTGGGACTCCACGGTGCTCGAACATCGCCGCCTACGTTGGGGACTCCTTGGTGCTCGGTCATCGTCAGCGACGCCGGTGACTCATCGCTCCTCGGTGCTTGGTCATCGCCAGCGATGCCGGGGACTCCTCGCTCCTCGGTGCTCGGACATTGCCAGCTTAGCTAGGAACTCCTCGGTGCTTAGACATCGCCGCCTACGCCGGGGACTCCTCGCTCCTTGGTGCTCGGTCATCGCCAGCGACATCGAGGACTCCTCGCTCCTCAGCGCTCGGTCATCGCCAGCGACGCTGAGGACTCCTCGCTCCTCGGTGCTCGGACATCGCCAGCGACACCGGGGACTCCTTGCTCCTTGGTGCTCAGTCATCGCCAGTGACGCCGAGGACTCCTCGCTCCTCGATGCTCGGTCATCGCCAGCGGCGCCGGGTACTCCTCGCTCCTCGGTGCTCGGTCATCGCTAGTGGCGCCGAGGACTCCTCGCTCCTTAGTGCTCGGACATCACCAGCGACGCCAGTGACTCCTCGCTCCTCGGTGCTCGATCATCGCCAGCTATGTTGGGGACTCCTCGCTCCTCGGGGCTCGGTCATCACCAGCGACGCTAGGGACACCTTGCTCCTCGGTGCTCAGTCATTGCCAGCGACGTCGGGGACTCCTCGCTCCTTGGTGCTCGGGCATCACTAGCGACGCCGAGGACTCCTTGCTCCTCGGTGCTCGGTCATCACCAGCGACGCTGGGAACTCCTCGCTCCCCGGTGCTCGGTCATCACCAGCGACGCCGGGAACTCCTTGCTCCTCGATGCTCGGTCATCGCCAGCGATGCTGGGGACTCATCACTCCTCGGTGCTCGGTCATCACCAGCAACGTCGGGAACTCCTCGCTCCTCGGTGCTCGGTCATCACCAGCGACGCCGAGAACTCCTCGCTCCTCGATGCTCGGTCATCGCCAGCGATGCTGGGGACTCCTCGCTCCTCGGTGCTCGGTCATCAACAGCGACGCCGGGAACTCGGTCCTCGGTGCTCGGTCATCACCAGCGACACCGGGAACTCCTCGCTCCTCGGTGCTCGGTCATCGCTAGTGACGCTGGGGACTCCTCGATGCTCGGTCATCGCCAGCGACGCCGGGGACTCCTCGCTCCTCGGTGCTCGGTCATCGCCAACGACGTCGGGGACTCCTCCCTCCTCGGTGCTCGGACATTGCCAGCGACGCCGAGGACTCCTTGCTCCTCGGTGCTCAGTCATCACCAGCGACGCTAGGAACTCCTCGCTCCTCGGTGCTCGGTCATCGCTAGCGACGCTAGGGACTCCTCGCTCCTTGGTGCTCGGACATCGCCAGCGACGCTGGGGACTCCTCACTCCTCGGTGCTCGGTCATCACCAGCGATGTCAGGGACTCCTCGCTCCTCGGTGCTCGGACATCGCCAGCGACGCTGGGGACTCCTCGCTCCTCGGTGCTCGGTCATCACCAGCGACGCTGGGAACTCCTCACTCCTCGGTGCTCGGTCATCACCCGCGATGCTGGGAACTCCTCACTCCTCGGTGCTCGGTCATCGTCAGCGACGCTAGGGACTCCTTGCTCCTCGGTGCTCGGTCATCGCCAGCGACGCCGGGGACTCCGCGGTGCTCGGTCATCGCCAGCAATGCTGGGGAGTCCTCACTCCTCGGTGCTCAGACATCGCTAGCGACGCCGGTGACTCCTCACTCCTCGGTGCTCGGTCATCACCCGCGACGCCGAGAACTCCTTGCTCCTCGGTGCTTGGTCATCGCCAGTGACGCTGGGGACTCCTCGCTCCTTGGTGCTCGAACATCACTAGTGACGCTGGGGACTCCTTGCTCCTCGGTGCTCGAACATCGCCAGCACTGCCGGGGACTCCTCGCTCCTCAGTGCTCGGTCATCACCAGCGATGCTGGGAACTCCTCGCTCCTCGGTGCTCGGTCATCGCTAGCGACGCCGGGAACTCCTCGTTCCTCGGTGCTTGGTCATCGCTAGCGACACTGGGGACTCCTCGCTCCTCAGTGCTTAGTCATTGCCAGCGATGCTGGGGACTCCTTGGTGCTCGGTCATCGCCAGCGACACCGGGGACTCCTCACTCCTCGGTGCTCGGATATCGCCAGCGACGTTGGGGACTCCTCGCTTCTCGGTGCTCGATCATCACCAGCGACGCCGGGAACTCCTCGCTCCTCGGTGCTTGGTCATCGCCAATGATGCTGGGGACTCCTTGCTCCTCGGTGCTCGGTCATTGCCAGTGACGTCGGGGACTCCTCGCTCCTCGATGCTTGGTCATCACCAGCAACATCGGGGACTCCTCGCTCCTTGGTGCTCCGACATTGCCAGCGACGCCGGGGACTCCTCGGTGCTCCCTTGGTCGGATCTTGCTATGTCTTATTGATGTGCTATCAAGCTGCTCCATGCTGTTCAGATTAGGGTGCTGATCTTGGGCAGCACGTTTGGGGTCTTGATACGTGCATGTCAGACGACGCCAGCAAGCTTTCAGACTTCTTTTTCTTTGACCCTGCTATAAGATTCATTCTTCATCTTCTAGCAGGCTCGGGGACTAAGTGGACACACTTCACCTTGTGGTGAATGTGCTTATTCTCATCTTGAGGCTACGCCCGAGGACTGGCTGCCTGCTTGGCTGGTCTTCTACTTTCTAACCCTGGCACCATGCGACTATGTCACCTACTATTAGGCTCTGGGACTAGCTGTGGGGGGTATAACCCTGGATACCCATGGCAGACCACATGGGCTGCGCCCCCAGGGGTGGCCCAGCCCATAAGACGAAGCCTTGCAAGGCACAGCTCTGCTCGGCGCCTTTCGCAAGACATCTAGAGGATATCCTGAAGGTACCGCGAGATCTATTAGGATATGTATGATCCCTAGATTCTTGTAATTAGTTATTACTTTTCGGTTATCTCCTAGATCTAACCGACTTGTAACCTTGCTCCCCGGACTATATAAGGAGGGCAGGGACCCCCTCCAAACACATGCAATATCATACGATAGCTAATACAAACCAACAGACCACAGGAGTATGGTATTACGTAATACTGACAGCATGAACCTGTCTAACTTATGTGTCTCTGTTAGCTTCTTATTCTTGATCTCATGCTCCCCTGCCGATCAATCTACCTTCGTGGGATACCCCTCGGAGGACTGCCAATGATATTTGTCGACAGGAGGAGATCGCACGGGCGGGCGCGGGCGGTGGCGACGCGGCCAGCTACAAAAGACATGAAATGTGGCATTGCTGTGATTCTATTTTGCCAATTAATATCAAACACTAATACAACTTCTTGAAGAAAAATCAAACAAGGTTACGACATGCATAATTGAAAAGAATGTATCAACGAAGCAACATAAGAAGCTTGCCACTCATGTAACAAAGGTTGCTTATTTCTAACCATCAATAAATGAAAGGATAGCCTACTTGTCATTATTTATCACAACATCAAACAGAATTTAACAATTACGTATGTCTGCATTACTTGTCGTAGAGCTTACTATAGCAGCAAACGATCACAAATTTACAATATTATTGTTCTAGATACTGCTAGGATTGCAATAAGAAATATGAAACACAGCATGAAGTTGATCAATGGCAGTGAAAACAGATTAATTTTATGGAATTACATCCTTATATGAATGAATCCTATTGGGAGTTTCCAAGCACCAAGCAATATCGAAGTAGAATACCTCCCTTGGACTACAGAAACCATGTCAGGTTTCAAAAAACAAAAAGCCATCAGAATCAGCACAAGAAACACACATTTATGAAAATGCACATAGATTCCATGTTACATCTAAGAGCCAGCCCTCTCTGTTCTACTCTTTGATCTTCATTACCTTCAGAAAACAACTAAGATTAAGAACCAGGGATGGCATAAGCGGAGCACTTTCGCAAAGATGGAAGGGCCATAAGCTAATATGACTTACTGACCTCATAACTAACTAATACTAATTACTATAATCAAGGAGTGAGTTATGTTTGGCTTGATAATTGTCTTGCCAGTAATCAATAGAAAATAATTTCCTAATTGATTGCAATATCAAGAAACAAAAGCTAGTTAAACAAAAACCTGTTGTTCAGGTGGCAAGGGCACCAAATATTGTGGGCTTATGCGTTTGACAGTCCACTCCATCTAGGCACCAGTTAAGAAGATACACACGGTATTATGAAGAATGAAACGTATGCTCCACATCTCAGAAGGGAATATTAATAAACTACGAAAAAGACAATCGACATGTAAAATCCCTCAAAAGAAATTTTCTTGCCATAGTAAGAAGTATATTTTTAAGTTGCCTAATTCACCCCCTTCTTAGGCGTCACGGTCCCTTACACGAGCAATGGAAGGGCGATGGTGGGGCGGCCTCTAGGGTGCTCAATGATGACGGCCGTGACTGTGAGTGCCACGCCACAGGGATGGTGCACCGACACCAATGCGCGATCGCCAGCGGTTGCCCGATCGTGGTAGGGGGTGGTGGGGCTTGGCGAGCGCAAGCAATCGTCTCTCTTCCCTTCCCCAACATGCGACAACGGAGGCAGTGAGCGATCGCCTCTCTTCCCTTCCCCGACAGGAGTTGGACGAGTGGCAGCAGCATTGGTGGTGCTTGAGGGCACCGACGACGAGGCCTGGCTTAAGGGCGTGGGAAGACGGTCCTAGCTGATGCTCTGGTTCAAGGTGTTAATTTATCCAACTGTGGTTGTGCCAATGCTTTATTAGGGGCACAATGTTGTGATATCATAAGAAGGAATTGTTTGAAAAGGGCATTGAGAAATTTGTTTCAAGCATGGCATATAAGAACTGAAGAGTATCACTTTATATTCTGGAATCTCACAAAGGATGTCAGTGCTCCGGTTCACTTTTTCAAGACAAATATTTATATATGAGTAAATCATGGCTAGTTAGTAAAACACCTCTACAATTCAGTAAATTACATTGGTTCATATTCTTATCGCTTTCAGCATAGAAAAAATAGTAATAAAGAATTAGGAAAATGCTGCTAATTAAGCTACACCGGGGCCAAATTAGAATAGAACACATAATTTCTGCAGTGGTGGCGCTGTATTTTAGGGTCATATAATTTATTTATGTTCCATGCATGTGTGTAAATAGTACATTATCTATGTGCTCTAGCCTCTTTTTATTGTATAAAAAAGGTGCTGTAGACTTTTAAATAACATAGCCCTCAGGATCCTTGTTCATGATCTTCGTTAAGAAATCATTTGCATCGAAATTATTGTCACTGAACTGTGGTACTCAACCTGCACATGGCGAGAACAATGTAACTAAAGGCCAGCCAGTCCAAAATTATGAAACAAATAAATGAACATCATGAAAATAAAACGTGTCAACATCATGATATACACAGATCCGAAAATCATGAGAATCGTCTGATAAGTTACTACTGAAAACATCACTAACAAAGTTATAATTGGCTGCATCTAAAGTGCAGGATGAGAATTCAAACATCATGTAGCTCCCTGATCTGTTGGCACAGAGGTCACCTATAGTTCAAAAAACTATAGTTATTCACTGCTGTATTGGTATGATGAATAATGTGCACCGGAAATAGTAAAGAACCAAGATTATCTATGGTTTCCAAACCTGCTTGATGATCTTCTGTGTGACATCAGCCAGACTTGAGCCCTTGGGGTTGGGGTAGCCACTAATGCCTATAGCTCTGGGGATCTCGCCATGTCCAAAGTCCTACAGGAAGCATGTGGGCTCCGGCTCGGCAAAGAAGTTCCAGTCCACATCCAGCCCACCGCCACTGCTTGAAAGTTGCAAGAACAGAGAGAGTAGTAGCCTGCGGCCGCCAAATCATGCGGCTCTGCTCATGTCTGCAATGGAGTCATCTCCTCATGTAGGAGACGTTGCGAGCAGCAGTACACTCGCTGAGCAAGGGGAGTCGATGCACACATTGATATTAGCGGCAAGTAAAAGTCAAAAAGACTAATTAATACTATGTACTTACATTACAAAGCATTGATAGTATATATAAAAGGACCAGTAGTTACCTTCGTTGATCTGGTTTGTCAAGTCTTTAAATAGTGTGCGGCAACCGTGATTTTCAATGGGTTCCATATACCTAAGAATGACTAAAACATAAAAAGATGATTCCGATCTCAAGCTTCTCGATATCTTAAGAAACTTTTCCAACCCTGAAACTTTAAGATATGTAGCATGCCTGTCTTTTAACTGTTTTTGGTAGCAATAGAAGTACATCAAAACATAAATATGAAATCATCTATGAGTTTTTGGTAGCAACAGGAATATCTGGAATGAAGTTATTTCCTGTTAAGAAACAAATAAATATGAAATAATCTATAAACTTCTCGATATCTGTTTTGACAACTGGGTTTGGTATCCTCAAATCAAGCTCCAGGTACTCCCTTTGAACCCATATTATGATAAAAAACTGCAAGAAGGTGGTGTTATAAAAAATTCAAAAAATAGAAAGACCATGTTATCATCTCAGAGGAACAAACCTGATAAGGTTTCTTGGGAGACTGTCCCTAGGAGTTGTTTCAGTTACTCGTGGGAACCATCCTCTACATTTTCTTAAGGAATCTACATTTTTGAACGGTTCACACGTGTTCAAGTTAACAAAAGGAGTATCCTGAACTCAACATTTACAAAATTTTGCAACTACATTTAACATCAATACACCATTGCTTGCTAAATGCAGTTAAATAAATGTGGTTTGCCAAAAACCATCATAGTATGGATGAGTCCAGGAGTTGACACCGAGGATGGATTAATAGACTTCTCACAAAATCGAAAAGTGAAGTTCATTTGATGCCAAAGCGAGCATTATTAGGTACGCATCTTGTACTAATATTCAGTGTGTAAAAGAGACACAAAAAAGAGAACAATTAGAAGATCAGTGATGTAGAAAATTATTCAAATATTTAGTTAGTCCATATACCAATCCATACAAGTAGTGCCTTGTGTTTGGATCATAGTTCTCCTACTGCACATTGCACTCTTGTAGCGCATTAGTAGATATCTAGTGTAAGCAGCTGGTATCACACATCAGCTAACTTCAATAATAAGCATATCAGTTAGAAATATAATTGCATAGCTCCGAAAGACCTTAACATTTCATGGCTTTATTTCAGGAAGCTATGAAGACAGTAAAATTCCTGACAATACTATATTCAAAACTGAAACAACACTATGTCTGATTAAGAATTTAAGAAGCTGAGATCACACTGGCAATTTTTTCAAAAAAAGTATGCTACCATTATAGATACCTATGTCTGATTAATCTCTATGAAAAAAGATCGTGCACATCAAAATAGTAATTGATAAGATAATATGGCCTAACAGAAACTTACATAAAATAAAGAGTCTACATAAACATTCATTTAATTAGAACTGCATATGGTTTTCCCTTGCTTTCTTAGTTCTCTAGAATTTTAAAAATTGAGTAACATAAATTGCCCGTGCTAACAAAAATTGAGTAACACAATATTTTAACAAAATTGGATCAAGGTACATTGAAAATGCAAAGTGCTTCTTATAGTTTAGACCTTACCTTCGAACTAATTGGTCGTTCCTAAGTTCGTAGGCTCCAAGAAAATATCAGAATGCTTTTCAGATAGGAATGGTTGAAAAAACAAAGTTAAATATATTTTCTTTAAATACATCTATGCATAGTGCTTGCAGTTTCTAACAAATTAATTCTGCAATGTTATGTCTCCCACATGCAACTGCATTAATTAAAACAACTGCAAAGATGCCAATTAAGAATAGTAAGTTGATCTCCAGATGATCTAAATGGGTTTAAAATAAAATTAATTTGTCCAGTACCTTTTACCTATAATTTCACAGTGACTCTTTTCTAGTGCTTATGCGCCAAGGCCAGCTCCAATCTGTTGTGCTCTGCCTTTCATTTCGTCCATATATGTATTTGATTCCACACCACCCAAGCACCCGTAGTTCTGCACAATCCAGTCAGGCTCCATCCATCCAAGCATATCCTTTATACGAAAGCAGCAATTAATTAACTATAAGCCACCAGGGCAACAAATCAGAAGCAAAATGAATGAATAGAAAATCGACAGATTGGATTAGATTTTTGTCCATGGAGAAATCAACTACACCCCAAGCGGATGGATTTAGGAGCCACTGGGAGGGAGGGAGAGAGAACGGACCTAGATCTAGATCGCACAGCAGGGATGGAGAGCCACGACGGTGTGGATGGCATCCGCGATGGTGAGGATGGCGACCGCTGTGGTCTGAGCCCACACCACGCTCCCATGCTCCACCGCTATTTTTCGCTCTCCTTCTCACGGATGATTGAACCCCTAGCTCTTTTGCCTTCGCATCGGTGGGGGTTGGATCTGAGGCGGAGGCGCTCCATCGCCTGGTGGCCTGGTGGCCGGCGGCCTAGCATCGCCCTCGCTTGGGTGGTTGGTGGCAGCCCGGAAGGCGCCCTTGTCCCGTCTGGTGGCCGACGCCCTTGCTCTGGTGGCTTGCCTCGCTCGCGTTGGACTTGCTGGCCTTCTCCGAGCTCCCGCCTACGACAAGCTCCTCCACCTCAGCCGTGCTGACCCATCGACGGTGGCGCGAGCATGGAAGCACGCGAGGGGAGAGGGCAATAGTGGTGTGGGGATGGGGATGGGGAGCGGCACGCACGACGGTGGCCCATGGGATCCAGCGGGGTGTGGGATCAGCGAGGATGATGACGTCGAGGTGGGGTGGGGATGGATCCATCACAGGGGGGTGAGTGGGGGGTGGGCGGTGCGGTGATTGCGGCTTTCCTTTTTTAGAGCGACTTGCACGTGGATGGGAGGTGGGGATCGTAGGGGGAGAGGTAGACCCAAAACAAATGTCGTACCAAAAAGTGTCCACGCTTTGTTCTTTTTAGTTGTAGGATATATATATATATATGATTATATTAAAATAGTATAATAAAGAAAATCTTCTTATATTGTTTATTGATATCTCTTAGACAACAAAGTCACACAGAATGGACATATGGACATATGTTTAATGAGGCAATCAAAAAAAGTGGATCTTTATTCATCAGTTACTAACACACACATAATGGGAAACACTAACTCCGTTAATAATTAATAATACTAACTCATCATCAGTCACTCACACACATCATTATTAACCAACCACACCACACACATCACGACCTTTCTGCCTACCTGCCTCCCTACCCGACCGCCCTGCTGCGCCCGCACCTCCCTCCCTCACAAGGCCTTCATGGCGGCATGACGGAGGCTTTTCTTGATCACCTTAAAACCAACGAGGCGAGAAGCACAGCCTGGGCTTCAATCGTATCCTGCATATTTTTTGAAAAAAATGTGAATTTGGAGAAGAGGTGGAGTAGCATCCCGATCAAGACGCGCGGAGGCCTTGGGGAGGTGGCGCCACACCACCACAACCTTGTGCGGTGGCGGCATTGGTGGAGCCAAGAGGGGCCATGCCCCCCCCAACCATACAAACTTTTTGTATATATTGCAATAGTAACTGTTGTGTCAAAAGTGAAAGGTTGTAGTTGATCGGTGTGCATTGACACTTTTCAACGCAGGCATATGAGCATTGCCGTGGGGATGATTCTCAGTCTCGTTAAGAGCTTTGGTTCCCCCATTTCTTTAGCTTTGTCAGATACACCACCTGTTGGGGTAGACCTTGAGACAGAGTAGAGGTGTTTTCTTCCTTTCATCTCATTCAAAATTGTAATGGGTTCTCCTTCCTGCTTCATGCATACAATGGACTTGCTTCACGAGCGCATATCTTGCTAGGTTGGAGCGGTGCAATCTATGTTTCCAAGAACTAAAGAATGTGAGCGCTAGACTCAAGTTGCTGACAAGGTAAACTTCAATGGCTCTAGCCTCTTAAGTATCCCATGAAACCTCAAAACATTGTTCAGTTCAATGAACTAAACTAATTGATATCTCTGGGCATTTCCTTTGCAGGCGGCAAGGCGAGATTGGGAGATCGGCTTAGGAGCTCAACCTTTTTCTTCAGGATATCTTTCAATTGTCATCAAGTGTGTAAACAGTGACCATAGCACAACCTAAAAAATATCCACACACTCTATTTCCTTTGGTCATAACACATCCTGTTAGATCTGTTGAACACTAGGATCATAGATCTAGCCGGGTACAGTGGTTCTATTCGGGATATGATAGACACTGTACATCCTAATGCTTGTGAAACTAGAGAGATAGAGAGGGAAAGGGAAAGTGTTGAACCTGACACCACAGAGGGGGAGGGTTTGGAAGACGCCATTAGGTTCATCGGTGTAGTCTACGCTAGGGCAGCAACGGTCGGTGAAGAGGTGATGCGCAGTGGCGATCGGTGGTGAAGGTAGTGGAGTCTGGTGGCGGCGCGGCTAGTGGCTTCCCATCACTGGCTGCGCGCCCTCTAGATCGGATTAGGATTTTGTTAATGGGGAGCTCAGCTCAGGTCAACCTCGTGATAAGAGCCGTCGGCCCCCACCTCTTTTTATAGCGTAGGGTGACAGGGGCCCTCTAGCCATGGTGGGCTGGGCGCCCTCGATCAGGGCACGAATCAAAGGCCCAACTGGGCCGTTGGGTCCAATTAGGTTAGAGATCAATCTAACAATCTCCCCCTTGATCTCTTTCATCTTTCACTTTCATAACATTTACTTTTGTTCATTCCATTACAGATTAGCGCATAGAGCATGTCTCATCATCACGGTCCATTGCCGATAGATTTAACAGCTACAACACACTACTCTGTTCTGAAATAGATACTTATCTTTGGACCTTCTTTTATCTAGGAATTATAGGCTTTCCCTTAAACCCATGCCGGCTACATGTTCTCTAAACACATTGGGTGGTAAGCCTTTTATAAGCAGATCCATGAGCATCTTTACTATACTTATATGCTCAAGACTTATGACTTGATCCCAAACTTTATCTTTCACAATATAATACTTTATGTCAACGTATTTGGCAGCACCACTTGACTTATTGTTGTGAGCATACTGTACTACTGGATTATTATCACAGTATAACTTAAGTGGTCTATAGATGTCATCAACCATCTTCAAACTAGGTATGAACTTCTTTAGCCAGTTCACCTGCCCCGTTGCCTCATAACACGCTATAAACTCGGCATACATTGTGGACGATGTAGTGATAGTTTGCTTTGAGCTTTTCTATGAAATAGCTCCCTATGCGAGAGTGAATACATATCCAGATGTGGATTTTCTATCATCTCCCACGTAATCAGAATCTGAATATCCCACTATATGGAGTGAATCAAATCTTCTATACGTCATCATGAGGCCTTTCGTTCCTTGCAAATAACACAAGACTTTCTTTACTAATTTCCAGTGTTCTATTCTAGGATTGCTCTGGAATCTACCAAGTAACCCGGTAACAAATGCCAAGTCAGGGCACGTACATACTTGAGTATATTGTAAGCTTCCGACAGCTAAAGCATATGGAACCGCTTTCATTTTATCGATCTCATATTGGTTCCTGAGGCATTGAAAATCGCCATATCTATCGCCCTTGACTATAGGAGCAGGTGAGGGACTACATTTGTGCATACTGAATTTCTTTAAGATTTTCTCTATGTATGACTTTTGTGACAGTCCTAATACCCCTTTACTTCTATCTCGGTGAATCTCGATCCCTAGAATGATCGAAGCTTCACCAAGATCTTTCATATCAAATTTTGAGGACAAAAACTTCTTTGTCTCCAGTAGTAGACTCACATCTCTACTAGCAAGTAAGATATCATCCACATATAGGACAAGGAAGATGAACTTCCTATTCTTAAACTTTGTATAGACACAATTGTCCTCTACATTCTCTTTAAACCCAAAATTTCTTATTGTCTGATCAAACTTCAAGTACCACTGTCTTGAAGCTTGTTTTAATCCATAAATAGATTTCTTTAGGCGGCGTCCCATTCGTTCTTTTCCTTCCAAGACAAAACCTTTCGGTTGTGCCATGTAAACATTTTCCTCCAAGTGCCTATTGAAAAATGCCATCTTTACATCCATCTAATGTAATTCTAAATCATAATGTGCCACTAATGCCATTATGATTATGAAGGAATTCTTATATAAGACTGGAGAAAAGGTCTCATTGTAATCAATTCCTTCTCTTTGCGTAAAACCTTTTGCCATAAGTCGGGCTTTATATCTCTCTATATTCCTTTGAGAGTCAAGTTTTGTTTTGTAGACCCATTTACAGCCTACTGTTTTAGCTCCTTTAGGAATTATCTCCAAATCCCAAACTTTATTGGCATTCATAGATTTCATTTCATCTTCCATGGCCTCAAGCCACTTTGATGAATGATCACTTCTCATGGCTTCTTCAAATGAGGTGGGATCATCCTCCATTTGAAATTCCTTAGTGTTGTACACTTCATAATCAGCAGAAATAGCTGATTTTCTAGCTCTTTAAGACCTTCTAGGGGCCTCCACATTTGGCACATCTTCTATTTGAGGCTGTTGTTGCTCCCCCTCATGTGTGGCAATTGGTTCTATAGGATCCTAAAGAACAGGTTCCTCATCATCATTCATTGTTGCCACAGGTGGAATAACAATAGGTGCTGGCACCACAGTATCTTGTACTATCGGTGCAGCGACAGTAGGTAATGAGAAAAATGGCTCATGAATCATTGGAGTGGGCGTATACACCTGCTTCTCTTCAAGGTCAATTTCTTGAGCTACCATGCTCCCCCTCATCAATTCATCCTCTAGGAAGACAGCGTGTCTCGTTTCCACAAACTTTGTATGTCTATCTAGACAGTAGAAACGAAAATCTTTTGACTTTTCTAGGTAGCCAATAAAATGGCAACTTATTGTTTTAGGATCTAGCTTCCCAATATTTGGGTTAAATACTTTAGCATCAGCAGGACTCCCCCACACACGTAAGTGGTTTAGTGAGGGTACTCTTCCTGTCCACAACTCATACGGTGTTTTGGGCACCGACTTACTTGGTACTCTATTGAGAATATAAATGGCGGTTTCTAACACCTCCATCCATAGGCTCATCGATAAGGTGGAGTAACTTATCATACTATGCACCATATCCATCAGGGTACGATTGCGCCTTTCAGCTACTCTATTCTGCTGAGGTTCGCCCGGTGTAGAATACTGGGCTACTATGCCATTCTCATATAAGAACCTTGCAAAAGGTCTAGGAACTTGGCCATATGGGGTATGCTGACCGTAGTACCCCCTCCCCCCCACGGTCGGATCTGACTATCTTAATCTTTAAATTGTATTGGTTTTCAACTTCTGCCTTAAATATCTTAAATTTATCCAATGCTTCTGTTCTTTCTTTGATTGGATAAATATAGCCATAACGGGAGTAATCATCTGTGAATGTTATGAATGAATCATAACCATCCACACTCTTTACAGGAAAGGGACCACAAACATCTGTGTGAATAATCTGTAGAATTCCTACGTTTCATTTGGCATCTTTCTTAATTTTCTTTACATACTTTTGTTTTATGCAATCTCTGCATTGTTCTAAATCTGAGAGCTCTAATAGAGGAAGAATATCATTCTTAACTAGTCTTTCTATTCTCCCCTTGAAATATGGCCTAAACGATAATGCCATAATTTCGACAACACATCGTGAGCTCTCTTTCGTTTTCTGTTTACATCCACAGATGAGGATACATTCACATTGTTGCACGCAACGTTCTCATCATCGCATACAACATTCTCATCATCACATTGTGATAACAAATAAAGCTCATTTTGTAAGATAGCAAGACCAACACATGCATCATTAAATATTATCTTACATTTGCTATTTCCAAAATGGCAATCATATCCATCATTGTCCAAACATGAAACACTAATCAAGTTCTTCTATAATGAGGGAACATAAAGAATATCTCTAAGTATAAGTTTGAAACCATCAACAAGCTCTAGAGAAAGATCACCAATGGCTTCAACTTCTGCTCGGACTCCATTTGCGACTTTAACATGTCTTTCGCTTCTTTGCGTAGTCCTCGTCGAACGGAATCCCTATAAAGAATTAGCAACATGAACAGTTGCACCTAAGTTAATCTACTAAGTAGATTTTGAATACTATACATATAGGGATTCATTTATGAACGTAATAATGTTCTCACCTTTCTTTGCCATGATCATCTTTAGGTAATCGGGACAATCTTTCTTATAATGTCCCATCTTCTTGCAGTAGAGATATTGATCTTTCTCTATTGTAAACTTGTTTTGCTGAGGCTAATGCAGCATGGGATCCTTTTCCTTTGACTTTGAGGAGAAGTTAGCATTAGGATTCTTTTTCTTAGTCTTTCAAATAATTGATAGAGCCACCATTGGTAGCTTTCATTCTCTCCTCTTCTTGCACACATATAGCCATAAGCCTCTCTATGTCCCATTTCTTAGGCTGTATGTTGTAGTTGACAACAAAAGTGTCAAACTCTTTTGGCAAGGAAGCAAAAATCAGATGGATAAGGAACTCATCCTTGAGAGCCAGATCGATTGGTTTTAGCCTGGATGCCAAATTGCTCATCCTTAGTATGTGCTCTCTAATGCCACCATTACCTGAGTACCTCTCTGTTACCAGCTGCTTTATCAGCTGGGTAGCATATGTCTTTGAAGAGCTAGTGAACTGACTCTTTTTCTTTCGAGATACTCAGTAACGGTGTCACACTCTAGGATTGAGCCCACAATTGCAGGCTCAATCGTGTTCTTTATCACAGCCAAACACTTCTTGTTGGCAGTGACCCACTTCCTATGCTCAAGGTCATAGGACATTCTTTAGGATGCAAAATCCCTCTCTCTAGTTGCCCAAGCAACATCAGCCTCATTTGTGTCCCTCACCGGTGCCACAGGCTCTGTGGGACATGGTGTGGTGACTACCCAGTCCACCTCAGCCAAGATGAAGGCCAGGTCGATCTTTTTCTTCCACTCAATGTAGTTATCACCTTTGAGAGTGGGGATCTCTTTGATACAACTCATCAAGTTGTATCCGCCTGAAAACACAATTCAAATAGAGTGAGAACATAAATAATAACAATAACAATTTCATACCTTAGTTCCAACATTGGTCAAAATTAAAATATGCAACTATTCTCTACATTAATTCTACATCACCGTTGGGCAGAAGTAGAATTAATGCAAGACAAAATATCATCATAATATTACCATTAATCAACGTTGGTCAGAATAATAATAATATTATAATCAATTAAAAACATATCCATTTTCAAAATTAAATTCTCCCGTTGGTTCGAATTTAATAATGAAAATAACATCTTTAAATACGCAGCGAAAAATAATCTCAATTTTGTGAATTTTACCCACAGGAAAATTCTTTTTCTATTTTTTTGAGCCAATTTCTATTTTTCAATTTTCCTAAAAAAAGAAAAATATGAAACCAGGCTCTTTCTTTACTATTACTGGGCCCAAAATTGGCAACTCGGCTCGGCCCACTACCTCTTGCGCGCGCTGTGCTTCCCAGGCCACAACCTGGGCCTAGGCCGCCAAAGCCGCGTGATCGCGCGCGCCTGCCTAGGCCATGAGTTGGCCCGTTCGATCTCGGTCATCCACGCCAATCCGACGGCCGTCCGCGCCCGTCGCATGATCAAAACCGGCGACCGCAGCGGCGCCCTTGAACCCTAACGCCATTCTGCTCAATCCTTCCTCTCTCTTCGCCTCTCTCTTCTTTCTTTCCTTAGCGCAGCAGCAGCCAGCAAGCAGCGACGGTGACCGAGAGCAAGCAGCTGCGACGACCGAGAGACTGGTGCCATTGCTGGCCCCTTCGCCGGCGCGCGTGCTCCCCACGCGGGTGAGCGCGCCACCATCGAGAGGACTAGCGGCGACACCCTTTTCCCCTCGGTGAGGAACTCCCGAAACCCTAGATCTTTCGTCCTCTTCTCCACCTTCTTTCTCTCAGCCTCGCGAGCACGCGCCCGACGGCGGTACAGTGGTGAAGTTTGCCATTTCCCCTTCCCCTTTTCTCTTTGATTGGATTTTTTTGTCTTTTCTTCTCGGATCTATCCAATTTCTACCTTTTCTTTTCGGATCTATCCGATTTCAGGGTTGGGGATGGCGATGGAAGTTAGGGTTAGGGTTTCAGGTTCATTGTTAGGGTATCACTGTTGTTCTTTTCCCAAATTGATTGCGGGTTTTAGGGTTCGGTTTAAACATGAAACCGAGCCCTCCTTCTTCTTTCTTTAACCAAGTTAGGGTTAGGGTTCATCCGAACCCTCCTTTCTTTAACCCAGTTAGGGTTAGGGTTCAGCTTTCTTCTAAGACCTCTTCTTTTCTCAGATCTGAAAGGATCTAAACTGATAAGCTAGATCTATACCTAAAACCTGGCTTTGATACCAATGTTAGATCTGTTGAACACTAGGATCATAGATCTAGCTGGGTATAGTGGTTCTATTCGGGATATGATAGACATTGTACATCATAATGCTTGTGAAACTAGAGAGACAGAGAGGGAAAGGGAAAGTGTTGAACCTAACACCGCAGAGGAGGAGGGTTTAGAAGACGCCATCAGGTTCGTCAGTGTAGTCTGCGCTAGGGCAGCGACGGTCGGTGAAGAGGTGATGCGCAGTGGCGACCGGCGGTGAAGGCAGTGGAGTCCGGTGGTGGCGCGGCTGGTGGCTTCCCGTCACTGGCTGCGCGTCCTCTAGATCGGATTAGGGTTTTGTCGGTGGGGAGCTCAGCTTAGGTCAACCTCGTGATATGAGCCGCCGGCCCCCACATCTTTTTATAGCGCAGGGTGACAGAGGCCCTCTAGCCATGGTGGGCTGGGTGCCCCCGATCAGGGCGCGAATCAAAGGCCCAACTAGACTGTTGGGTCCAGTTAGGTTATAGATCAATCTAACACATCCTACTTCACTAGTCCTAATCGAGCACCTCGCTTGTGACTCCTCGCCTCACCGCTGACTCTGCCCTTCCACCGCCTGCTCGGCCGCGCCTCACCGCCTCGCTCACCACCGGCAACCTGCCACCACTGTTGGGCCCCTCCTTCTAAGCCCACTGGCCATGGATGCCCGCAAAATCTAAAACCCTAACACGTCGCCACGCCATCGCCTCGTTCACTGTCCCCGCCACGGCGACCTCGCCGGTGGCCGTTCCGCCCACCGCCCGCCCCCTTCTTCCTCAGTTCCGGCGACAGAGTCGTCGTGTGCGCCACTTCAGTTAGCAGCGCATGCGCGCCCGATAACGATTGGGCCAACCCGCTGCTATGTATGCACATCTTACTGGAGGCCCTCCACGTAGTGCCATATAAATCACCACTCGTAACATATTTAAAAACAATCTAAAATATCCATATTTAAACTAATGGCATATACTAAACTACTAGAGCCACATAACCAACTCAGCTAGAGACCTGTAACTCTCTCTCGGATAAAGTACAAGCGTACAACTATCTCGATTGAACGTTTAGTCAAAATCGACCGAATTCAAATTTCAGATTCTCCTCTTCAAAGACAGAGGACAACCAACAATCCAAGTTTATACAAACCAAAACACTGTATTGACAGACACGCTTACCTGCCTGCCAGGTACGTGCATATAGCATCGATGATCTTTGAACATATCTGATCTTGAAACGTTCAGCTCGCTCAAGCACATAACTTAGTCTGATGTTGAAACGTTCAGAACCCAGCCACAGTATAGTTGTTAGAACTCGATCGATCAGAGCCACCGGTAATAGGTATAGCCCGGTCTGTGATGATCTAGCTATATATATCACCTTCTTGGCGCCTTCAATGCAATGCAATGACGATCTAGCTATAGGTATAGCTCAGTCAACATATAACTAACGTGTACTTGTGGTACCACAGGCCATACAAGTTGATTAGTGTAATAAGAGTACTACTCCAGTAACAATCTACAGTTTTTTTTTTCCCCAAGGATCAGAAGAGAAGAAAGTCAGACCGTGATTAACAAAGGTCAGCACGGCGAGTTAATAGTCACATGCGCATGGGCTCCCGGCCTCCGGGGTCCTCGTGTGTCATGACCAAGCGGGCGCTGAGGAGAATAAGGTAGCGTTTGGTTGGTGGGATGACGTGGGATGATCCCACTTTTGCTGTTGTTTGGTTCAGGGGCGAACTGGAGATAGGACCATCCCACCAACAAATATTCTCGCTAGATGCCGTGACTCTCGTTCCTCATTTTTTGGCGGACAGAGTCCGTCCCACCTAGGACAGCCTTCGCGGGCGGGCGGGCGGGCGCACGCAATACGAGCGCGAGATGGAGAGCGGTGGCGCAGGTCGGGTGGGCGAGCTCCGCCACCGGCTCCGGCACGCGGCCGGGCGGGTGAGCTCCAGCCCCGGCTCCGGCGCGCAGCCGGGCAGAAGAGCGCGGCTGGGCGGAGAGCAGGCGCGCCCGGGCAAGTAGCGCCCCTAGCTCCGCCCCTAACTCCGACGGGTGCTGACGAGCGAGCAGCGCCCCCAACTCCGACGGGCAAGCAGCGCCCCTGGGATGAGCCGCGACGGGGAAGACGAGCGCGGGCAGCGAGAGGTGGCGCATGTGGGTGAGCTCCGGCGCCGGCCATGCCACGTGGTTCATCTCTGCCGCCAGCCATGCCACGCGGGTGAGGAAGAGGCGGCGGTGCTGAAAGGTCCTAATGGCTAGAGGGGGGTGAATAGCCTATTAAAAATTTCTATAATAACACTTAACAAATCGGTTAGACGATTATGAGGCGAAACAAGTGTTGCGCTAGCCTACTAAAAATGCAAGCTACCTACCACAATTCTAGTTTATATAGTTTCTATCCACACAATAGCTATGACACTACACTAAGTTAGTGTGCTCTCAAAAGCTAACTAAAGAGCCACACTAACCAAACTAACAAGCTCTCACAACTAGCTACATTAAAGAGCTTGACAACTAGTTTGCGGTAATGTAAAGAGAGTGAGCGATTTGTTTATACCGCCGTGTCGAAGAAGGAGGCAATCAATCACAAGAATGAATACCAATGACGACCAATCACCTCGAAATCAAATGATGAACACAATGATTTTTACCGAGGTTCACTTGCTTGCTGGCAAGCTACTCCTCGTTGTGGCGATTCACTCACTTGGAGGTTCACGAGCTAATTGGCATCGCACGCCAAACCCTCAATAGAGTGCCGCACAACCAACATAAGATGAGGATCACACAAGCCACGAGCAATCCACTAGAGTATCTTTTGGCTCTCCGTTGGGGAAAGGTCAATAACCCCTCACAATTACCACGATCGGAGCCGAAGACAATCACCAACCTTCGTTCGATGATCCTCGCTGCTCCAAGCCGTCTAGGTGACCGCAACCACCAAGAGTAACAAGCGAATCCCGCAGCGAAACACGAACACCAAGTGCCTCTAGATGCAAACACTCAAGCAATGCACTTGGATTCTCTCCCAATCTTACAAAGATGTTGAATCTATGATGGAGATGAGTGGGAGGGCTTTGGCTAAGCTCACAAGGTTGCTATGTCAATGCAAATGGCCAAGAGAGTGAGCTTGAGCCGGCCATGTGGTTTAAATAGAAGCCCCCATGAAATAGAGCCGTTGTACCCCTTCACTGGGCACAACACGGGGTGACCGGACGCTTTGGTCATATCGACCAGACGCTGGACCTCAGCGTCTGGTCACGCGATGCGTGCTACGTGTCCTCTCTCTTCAAATATTGATCGCCCGATCTCAACGGTCAAGTGACGATCGAACGCAGCAGCTCAAAATGACCGGACGCTGAACCCCAGCGTCCGGTCGTTTCCAGTAAGCATCCAACGACGTCTTTTCATAATCGGACGCGTCCAGTCATGCTCGATCGGACACATCCAGCGTCCGGTCACACGGCGACTCCCAGATGCGCTGCCATGTCAGCAGGACCGAACGCAACCCTCCAGCGTCCGGTCACTAAGTGACCCAGCGTCCGGTCAGAGACCGACGTCAGCGTCATTGCAGCTTCTACTGATCGGACGCGCCGGTCCAACCGAGGCCAGCGTCCGATCACTTCCAGTGTCCAACGTCTTTTCTGTATAGGGCGCCGGTGAAGTTCCTAACCCTTGCTCAAATGTGCCAACCACCAAGTGTATCACCTTGTGCACATGTGTTGGTATATTTTCACAAACATTTTCAAGGGTATTAGCACTCCACTAGATCCTAAATGCATATGTAATGAGTTAGAGCATCTAGTGACACTTTGATAACCGCATTTCAATACGAGTTTCACCTCTCTTAATAGTACGGCTATCAATCCTAAATGTGATCACACTCACTAAGTGTCTTGATCACCAAAACAAAATGGCTCCTACCATTTATACCTTTGCCTTGAGCCTTTTGTTTTTCTCTTTTCTTTTCAAGTCCAAGCACTTGATCATCATCATGACATCACCGTCATCATGTTATGATCTTCATTTGCTTCACCACTTGGAATATGCTACCTATCTCATGATCACTTAATAAACTAAATTAGCACTTAGGGTTTTATCAATTCACCAAAACCAAACTAGAGCTTCCAGACGCGCGTAGGCCCGACGGAGTAGGGGGAGGAAGAGGAAGAGTGAGCGAGGTTCGGGAGAAAGAGATAAGGAGAGAGAGGAAGAGAGAAGGAGAAGAGAAGGAAAAAGATAAAAGAAAAGAAAAAAAAACTTACAAATGAGTCCCACTTGTCAGTAGCTCATCCCACTTTTTGTCTCTTAACCAAACACAAAATGGGTCGATCCTGTCCCTCGTCAATCAAACAGAAAATGAAGCCGTCCCGTCTCATAAATCAGAGACAGGACCGTCCCACTCCACCTTTAACTCCCAACCAAACGCTGCCTAAGGAAGCGGGCCTGGAAGCAGCAGTACCCGGCAGGAAGAAGAGAAGGACCAAGTGGCTGACCGTGGGCCTGGAGGAGCAGAAAGGATGACAGGTGGGCCAAGTAGGGACCACAGGCACTGTGTGCCTTAAATAGCCGAAGAACGGCTTGTAACTATCTCAGCGAATAACTGAAACTCTGAATTTTAGAATCTGAAGAACTCATATCCCGCGGAGTCCCGCCGCGTTCCGTCCCAACCCTGCCTTGTTCTTGCTGATTTCCTCCCCAAACTCTATTTCAGTTATCGGATTCATGTTCTTGGTTACCCGGTTCGTGACATTTGGTATCTCGGAGCAAGGTTTCTTGGCCAGAAATTTTTTTTCCGCCTCCGTGAATCGCTCTGGCGCCGAAGAAGAAGCCGACGATGGTTGAGCTCCTCATGGCGGTGAACGCGGAAGCCAGCGCCAAGCAGTACCAGGGTATCGAGCTGCTTCTGCAACAGTTGCTCGACAAGGTTACCGGGCTCGAGTCATGGCGGACCTCGGCGGATTCGTCGTTGGGCGCGCTCTTGCAGACCGCGACGGAGACGGCGGGACGCGTCCAGCAGTTGGAGGCGCGACCACCGCCGCTGCCGCCACCCCCTCTGCCTCACCCATCGGCTGCGCTGCTTCATACACGGTCGCAGTAGACGGGAACGGGTGGTTTGGATCTCAACGCGTCTCCATCATTGGGGATGCCGTTGTCGCGTTCGATTAGGGAGCGCCCTGACGAACAACCGGAGGGGCCCGGGGGAGTTGGGGTCGCATCTGGATCAGCCGCAGACGATGCCGCACATGCAACCGCTGCAGCCGGCTTTGCACCCTCTTCAACCAGTCATCGGTATACCTCTAGACTCCTCTTTGATGAACTTGGATTCTGCATCGACTTCTCACCATCATGTTCCGCGGTCAACCCCTCTGCTCAAATTGGATTTCCCTAAGTTTGATGGTGATAATCCACGTTTATGGAAAGATCAGTGTGAGCAGTACTTTGAGGTTTATGCTATTAGTGATATCCTGAAACCTCGATTTGCTGCGCTGAATTTTGTGGGGGCTGCGGAAGTCTGGTTGCAACCACTTGAGTTGAGGGGTCAGTTTCAGTCTTGGCCTGCACTTTCTGATGCTGTGTGCAAACACTTTGATCGTGATTAGTATTAGTTGCACATGAAACTGTTGGATCACTTGAAACAGTCAGGCTCGGTAGCAGCGCATTTTGAGACATTCCAAGCATTGGCTCATCATATTTTGCTGTACAACAATTCCTATGATGATGTGTATTTTGTGACTCGTTTTCTTGGAGGACTCAGAGAAGAAATTCGCAGTCCAATAGCTTTACACCGTCCTAAGAACTTGGAAGAGGCATATTCTTTGGCTTTGCTTCAGGAAGAAGAGCTTGCTGCACAGAGATCAAAGGGGTCTAAATGGGATCAGAAGTATGCTAAGTCTGGAAATTCTTCAAACAGGGTCAAGGGAAATCCCAGGAAAGATGACCCCAAAGCAAATGATTCCAAGCCCTTGGAGGATAAATGGAATACTCTGAAAGCTTATAGAAAAGCTAATGGCCTTTGTTTTACTTGTGGTGAGAAATGGGGCCGAGGGCATACATGTCCTGACAAAATTCCTCTCAATGTGGTACAAGAACTATTGGAAATGTGTCAGTTGAGTGCTGCTGATGATTCTAGAGATAGTGATACTGAGATAGATCCTGAGGATTCTATTCTTGCTATTACAGACCAGTCACCACAAACGCCAGCATCAGCTCAGTCAAAGAGGAGAAAAGCCATGAGATTTCAGGGCTTTGCGGGCAAACAACAAATTTTGGTTTTACTAGATTCAGGGAGTGCAACTACATTTATTAGTGATACTCTGGCCAAGCAGCTTGATTGTCCTCAGCAAGATTGTGAGTTGATTCAGTATGCAACAGCTAATGGTACTGTTATGCCCTCTGAAAAGCATGTTAGTGGAATATTCAGGAACACTCATTCACCTATGCTGCTAGAGTTCTTCCACTCAAAGGCTTTGATATGATCTTAGGGGCTGATTTGTTAGAAGACCATAGTCATATGTGGGTACATTGGAAAAAGAAGATCATTAAGATTCCACACAATGGTAAGAGGATTAAGTTGAAAGGCATTAAACCTGATCTTACCAAGTGTGTGAGGGTGTCTGCTCATAAACTAAAAGGGCTCTTGAAGAAGAAATCAGTAACTCATGCTGTGCAGTTAAGATCAGTTGTCTCTGGTGATAAAGCTACCACCTCTGAATGTATGGTGACTGATCTTAGTGAGCCATTATCAAGTTCAGTGAAACTGCCATCTGAAGTCCCACCTTCAGTTCAGTCTCTGATACAACAGTATGAGCATTTATTTCATGATCCAGCTACATTGCCACATCTTAGGACTTTTGATCACATGATTTCATTGCTCCCTGGTGCCCAACCTGTGAATGTAAAACCATATAGGTACGCTCCTCGTCAGAAAACCGAAATTGAAAAGCAAGTGACAGAAATGTTACAAAAAGGAATTATTCAGCTTCGCATGAGCTCATTTGCATCACCTGTGCTGTTGGTTAAAAAGAAAAATGAAACTTGACGTTTTTGTGTTGATTATAGATAGTTGAATGCAATTACAGTTAAGGATAAGCATACTCTACCTATAGTGAATGAACTATTGGATGAACTCCATGGAGCAAAATGGTTCACTGAGCTAGATTGCAGGTCAGGATATCACCAAATAAGAGTGGCTGTTGGAGATGAGATGAAAACTGCCTTTAAGACACATCATGGTTTGTATGATTTTAAGGTTATGCCTTTTGGCCTTACCAATGCACCAGCAACTTTTCAGAGTGCAATGAATACAATTTTCGCTGCTTTGCTTCGAAAAGGTGTGCTGGTCTTCATGGATGACATATTAGTTTATAGCTCCACATTGGAGCAACATGTTCAACTGTTACAGCAAGTTTTTTCAGATCCTAAAGGACAATGAATTCTATTTGAAGCTCTCTGAGTGTGAGTTTGCTAAGGATCAGTTGGAATATTTGGGCCACATTATACCAGCTCAGGGTGTTGCTACTAAGCCATAAAAAATTGCAGCTGTTCAAGCATGGCATGTACCCAATTCAGTTAAGGAATTAAGGGGTTTTCTTGGACTCACTAGCTATTATGGAGGTTTATAAAACATTATGGCATGATTACAAAACCCTTGACTCAGTTGCTCAAGAAGGGCGTCACTTTTCAATGGACCCCAACTGCTCAGCAAGATTTTGTTGTGCTGAAGGATACTTTAGTCTCAGCTCCTGTGTTAGCCATACCTGATTATCAGCAACCTTTTGTGATAGAGACTGATGCAAGTGATCAAGGTATTGGTGCTGTGTTAATGAAGGCTGGTCACCCTATTTGTCATCTCAACCAAGCTTTGAGTCCTAAGAATAAGGCCTTATCTACTTATGAGAAAGAATGCATGGCTATTCTTTTAGCTGTGGAAAAGTGGAGGTCATATTGGTTAGGGAGAGAATTTGTCATAAGAACAGATCATAAAAGTTTGTCTTATCTCATAGAGCAAAAGGCAACCACTCAGTTACAGCAAAAGGCTGTAATCAAGCTTATGGATCTGAATTTCAAAATCCAGTACAAAAAGGGCATCAATAATGCTGCAGCTGATGCTTTATCAAGATATCCTGATCCTCAGTTTGTTTTTGCTATTTCCTCACCAGCTGCATATTGGTTGGATAGGTTACAAGAAGGATATTATGATGATGAGAACACTAAGCAGCTGATCTCTGAGTTGACATTGGGCATTCCATCAACTCCTGGCTATACTCTTCAAGATGGTATTATCAAATTTCATGGAAGAATTTGGGCTGGCAATAATGCACTAGCACAACAGCATATTTTGCAAGCAAAAGGTTACTCAATATGTTCAATCTTGTCAAGTTTGTCAGCAAGCAAAAGGTGCGCATATCAAATTACCTGGACTCCTTCAGCCATTACCTGTTCTATCTAGAGCTTGGACTGTTGTCAGTCTTGATTTTGTGGAAGGCTTACCAAAATCTGAAGGTTATGATGTAATCTTGGTAGTCATTGATAAATTTACAAAGTATGCTCATTTTCTGGTTTTGGCCCATCCATACAATGCTGTCTAAGTAGCAAAGCTGTATTTTAGTAAGATATACAGACTGCATGGTTTGCCTCAGGCTCTGATATCAGACAGAGACAAGGTCTTTACAAGTTCATTGTGGCAAGAACTTTTCAAATTGTCTGATACTCAATTACTCATGAGCTCTTCATATCATCCACAAACGGATGGCCAAACGAAAGACTTAATCAATGTCTAGAGGCATTCTTGAGGTGCACGGTTCATTCTTGCCCCAAGCAGTGGCATAAATGGCTACCATTAGCTGAATTTTGGTACAATACAACATATCATTCTGCTTTGGGACACACTCCATTTGAGGTTTTGTATGGGCATCCACCAAGACAGCTTGGCATCATTGATCCTCAGGATTGTGTTGTTCCTAATTTGGCAAAGTGGATGAAGGAGAGGTCCTTGCTGTCTACTCTGATACAACAACTCCAAAGAGCTCAAACAAGGATGAAGGCTCAAGCAGATAAGGGTCGTTTCGAAAGACAGTTTCAGGAAGGAGAATTCGTATATCTCAAATTTCAGCCACATATATAGACATCTATTGCAACTCGTCCCAACCATAAGTTGGCTTTCAGGTTTTATGGACCCTTCAAAATCCTGAAAAAAGTGGGATCCGTGGCTTATAAGCTGCAACTGCCATCATCTGCTCAAATACATCCTGTGGCTGTGGTACACGTATCCCAACTCAAGAAGCATGTGCCTCCTCAAACTACCGTCTCAGCTGACATTCCTATGGCTGAATCATTAAGTGATACTGTTGCTCAAACGATAAATGTTCTGGAATGAGTTCTGATTCCTTCTGTCGGAGCTACGGCTTTCAAGATCAGAGTTCAGTGGGGGTCTCAACCTGATTCATTGATCACCTTGGAAGATGAGGTTGATCTTTAGAATCGCCTCCCATGTGCACCAGCTTGGGGACAAGCTGCGTCTCAAGAGGGAGGGTATGTCATGACCAAGTGGGCGCTGAGGAGGAGAATAAGGAAGCGGGCCTGGAAGCAGCAGTACCTGGCAGGAAGAAGAGAAGGACCAAGTGGGTGACCGTGGGCCTGGAGGTGTAGAAAGGATGACAGGTGGGTCAAGTAGGGACCACAGGCACTGTGTGGCCTTAAATAGCCGAAGAGCGGCTTGTAACCGTCTCAGCGAATAACTGAAACTCTGAATTCTAGAATCTGAAGAACTCATATCCGGCGGACTCCCGCCGCGTTCTGTGCCAACCCTGCCTCGGCATGTACGAACACGTACGGACACAGTACGGCTACGGCCTAGGGGCACGTACGTACGACAGGGGTGGATGGTGCATGCATGCCAGTGGAACAAGCAAGGTTGAAGAGTAAAAGTCGAGGCGAATTTGTTTCCTCTCACGTCGTTTGATTGTTTTTTTTGCTGGAATATCTCCTTCCTAATTATCAATTGGTCATGCATGCACGTATATATATGGTCCATTATATTGGTGCTATATATAGCCCTTGTTTAGTTGGACCCTAAAATCCAAAAAGTTGCTACAGTACCTGTCACATCGAATGTTTGCGGCCCGTGCATAGAGCATTAAATGTAGACGAAAAGAAAAACTAATTGTATAGTTTGGTGGAAAATTGCGAGACGAACGTTTTAAGCCTAATTAGTCAATGTTTGGACGCGAACTAAACAAGGGCATAGCTAGCGTACGTGACAGCATGGGCGCGATCCGGCGATGGTGGTACGACTACTGGCGACGCTAGCTGAGGTGGGGGTGTGCCGGCCGACATGTCGGCACCTGTATGTGCATGTGTGTGTCATAAGTGAGATTGTGAGAACGAGGATGAAGCAAAGAGGGATCTCGTTCTCATTCTCATGCATCATAACATAGGAGTAGTATGCATGTCCGATCGACAAGCGGCAAACACAACAGTAGAACACGGAGTAAATAAGCGTGACAGTAGAATAGAATAGGGCAGGATAAGTTACCGTTCTGGGTCTAAGTTACCGTTCTGGGTCCCTAACACAGGGACCCCAGGGAGAAGCGAAGCAACCTAAGGGTCTGTTTAGTTCCAAATAAGTCATCTACTTATAAGTTAAAAAGTAAAAAAATGACTTATTTTACCAAACACCACCAACTTATAAGTCACCCCTGCTTATAAGTTTTAAGTTGGTTCACCCCTGCTTAAAACTTATAAGTCACCCTTTTTCACATGGAGCCCACACCTTTAATGAGTTTATAAGTCATCTACAACCAAACAGGCATGACTTATAAGTCACTGGTTTTCAGTCACCTGACTTAATAAGTCACCTGACTTATAGAAACCAAACAAGGCCTAAGATTATTAGGATATATATAGGAAACCCATCCGGTTGGCGGTCGGCCCTATAGCAGCTTCATCCATGCCGTGTCCGACGGACATGCGCACGGTTGCCATCGATCGGATGCCATGATCGAGAGCGAGCTCTCATGGGAACCCCATCATCATCACTTATTTAGGACGTGTGATAGATATGAGCGGGCATGCATCCCGTGGATGAGTGGGCACGCCGCACTAGCTAGTACACTGCACTAACCTTTGTTTATTTAATTTGCCCCGGCCCCCCTGCCATGCCTCATCTTTTTGGGCTCTCCGAATCAGATATTCGTGACCGCTTCTGGTTTTGGAACACCCACAAGCTGTCCCTTTTTCTCCCTTGGCCTGCTTGAATGCCACGAAAAAAAAATATCAGGCCTCCTCGCATCCATCACTGACTAGCAGTCACTACTAGCTAGTGTATTAGTAGCTGACTTGCATGAGAGCTGATGAGCGGCATGTTTTAGGGAATGCACCTGCAGCTGTGTTCAAGGAATGCATGCTCCACTGCCACTCGTGTGTAGTGTAGTAGTAGAATATAGCTAGTACAGTGAGTGTCAATGGGTCCTACGTAACGTGATCTCGACTTCAAGGCATCGCAATACAATCAATATTATAGCCTGGCTCTGAAAATAATGCAATTATGCAAATGAGTCTGTGTAAGGTTAATTATACAAAAATCCAATTAAATTGATCTAAATCATCATTATTTTATTCGTTTCGAACTTTATAATATATGTTACTAATCTCCACCTTAAAAAATTTATATTACATAAAAAATGTATTTCTAAATCTGTTATAATCATGGCCATCCCCTTCTAAGTCCCATATGGAATGGACATCCACTTCTAACGCCAATATACCTCCATTGGGGAAAGGACTAAAAAAAGTCCATGCCTAGCACCATGTCATGACTATGAAGAGGAAGAACCTTTGATACAGCCTGTTCGTTTAGCTGTGGCCTGTCATAAATGATCGTAAATTTTCAGCTGGAACAGTATTTTTCTCTCACACAAACCAGCCAGCAGTACTTCTTCACGAACCTAGCAACGATACAAACCAGCCAACCGAACAGGCTCATTATAATAAAACTGTGTGGGTGGATGGACCGCGTGGCACTTCTCAGGAGCACTCTAGAGTGTGGCCATTGGCGACCAGAACTTGCAGGGGGATGTGGGGTAGGGGATGACCCTGACAGTCGATGAAAGAAAATGAGAACCGCCCGAATCCACTAAAATCAGAAGCTCAATTCCCTGAATATTGCACAGGAGCTTCATGGTCTTTTGGTGCCTCTTGGCCCATGGCAGCTGCAGGTCAGGGTTGCATGAACAATTGCAAAGCGGGAGGTGATCTAGAAGTTGGAGAGTCGGTGTCAATGTCAAACAATCGTAAGAGTTCCAGCAGCTCTTCCAAGGCATGAAGTTTGAAAGTCGGGGCACAAAGGCGATTCTGCAACCATCTCGACACACTTGACATAGAGTCCACGAGCATGGCGATAGAGTCCACGAGCATGGCGATAGGCGCGCAATGCAACACCGCCAATTTGTCGTCGGTAGACTGGGTGCGTGCGTCCTCAAGGGTGTGGCAGTCGTTAGCCGCGGTACACCCCGCACCAGCTTGTTGAGCTTCAGACACTACCCTAGATCTGGGCATCATTATCGGTTTAAAAACTCACTTCACTGTCGGATTTTAAACCGACAGTAACGTACCGTCAGTGATGAGAGGGTGACATGACCGCTGGTCCTTAAAAACCGACACTGATCTACAGGAAACAGTGTCAGTTTCTGGCTCCACCTGGCAGTGTCCTGTTGAACAACACTGCCGGTTTGTAGTGCCAACCGATAGTGACGGTTGCTTTAAGAGTATCGGTTCTTGGCTCAAGCTAGCAGTGTTGAGCAAATCTACACTGTCGGTTCATGGATCAAACCGGCAGTGTTGTAGTAAATATGAGTGTCGGTTCATGGATCAAACTGACAGTGTTCTTGTAACTATCAGTGTTGGTTCATGGTTTAAGCCGGCAGTATTGAGCAAGAGAACACTGTCGGTTTGCTTCTAACCGGCAGTGTTGTAGTAAATATCAGTGTCGGTTCATGGATCAAACTGACAAGTGTTCTTGTAACTATCAGTGTTGGTTCATGATTTAAGCCAGCAGTATTGAGTAAGAGAATACTATCGGTTTGCTTCTAACCGGTAGTGATGGTTACGACAACACTATCGGTTTGTTGCTAACCGACGGTGATGGCATGTTCGTATTTTATTGTTTTATAATTTATTTTAATTTATATTTTTTTCGTGGAATCGGGTTTCGCTTTATATACGCTACGTAGACGACAGGTCCATCAATATTAAACATTACAAATGTTACGATTATAATTCAAATGTTCTTATCCACGTCTCGATCCCTCAAAATAAAAAAGAAATATTCTTGGACTTTACACATGCTTTTTGGACTTCTTATAATAATCTGGCGAGCCGCTCTGGGCCATACTGGTCCTTGTGCTTCACGGATTGTGCAATGGAAAATACTCCATCTTTTTCCAATACCTCGGCTAAGATGAATTTTGTCAGCTCTGATCGTAGTGCGACGATCTCCATATCTAGCAGCCTTTCGTGCTTATATTTCTTGTACTGTCGTTCAAAAAAGATGATATCCAAAGATGAACAGTAAATCATTTTATTGAATTATTAACAGACATAAATTAAATGGGTATTATACACACCAACTTATCGGCTTCTTCCGATTTTCCGCCGATGTAGCGAAGCATTGCCCACATTACATAAAACCCGCATCCATTGTTTTCCCGTCAGCTGTGATAGGTACTTCCCCTCTATTTCGACAACCTTGAATGGGATCGACTGTCCCACCGATATGTCTTCTTCAGGACACTGAGCAACATTAAAAGGAAAACATTAGAAAGCGGTATGTGTGATTAGAAAATAATAGTTATTAGGATCGCTTACTAATTTAGCACTGCCACCAGTGCATCGAGATGATGAAATAGTTTTTTCTTCGAGTCCCACACCTCGAGCAGATTTTTAGCAAGATTAACACAAACGAAGACGAAATGGTTGCTGCAATCACAGAATCCAAATTATCGAATAATCTTAACGAAAAAAGAAGCATAAAATTAAAAGCTGCTGCTGCCGAGCCAATGTGGTTTATTAATTGGACTGTCTATTATTTGGAGATCAATGTGGTTTAGTAATCATAGTTGCTGCTGCTGTCGAGACAATTTTAAATGTTGTTTTCAACTTTTTTTCTGGAACAGACATCTATAGATGCATTTTTAAGCATGCTATATATTCCATCAAAATCAATTGACACTCTACCTATAGCTGATTATACATGTACACATTTGACAAGAATCCATCAATTGACACTCTACCTATAGCTAAACTAAGGAGTAACAGCATGTAACTCAATCAAATAGGAATCGGCTGTTATTAGGGAAGACAACAACCATTGGGCATTTCATCGAACACTTAGCGGGCAGTGAGCCACGCACTCACCATGGGGTGGGAAAGCAGCTATCCGCGCGCACTCTTGAAGGCCTCGGCGGTGCTCCGGCGTCTGGCGGTGGACGACGTGGGGAGTGCTCCGGTGTGGGGCGGTGCACGGGCGTTGGCATCGAAGAAAAGGAGCGCGGGGCTAGAAACGGTGGCGCAGGGGGCGGTGGACGGTTGCTCCGACGTGGAGCGATGCACGGGCCTCGGCATCGAAGAAGAGGAGCGCGGGGCTGGGAACGGCGGCACGGGGGGCGGTGGACGGGTGCTCCGGCTTGGGGCGGTGCATGGGCGTCGACGTCGAAGAAGAGGAGCGCGGGGCTGGAAACGGTTGGCGCGGGGTTGAAAATTTTCCACCCGCGGCGAGCTTTTATACCAGACCTCATCACTGCTGGTTCTAGTTAAAAACCGACAGTGATGGGGGTACACCACTGCCGGTTGTAAGTAGAAACCAACAGTGATGGGGGTACATCACTGTCGGACCATTCTTAAAATCGGCAGTGATTGTCGTATAGCGGTTACAGCATAAGTAACTTATCTTTTCCACACTTTTTGAATACCTTCTACTGGCTCAATGGTTAAGACTCCACATCTCAACATGTGATACCCGTGTTCGAATCCCGAGCGGCCTAATTTTTTTTTGTTTAATTTTATAATTTATTAAGCATATGTATTCCTTTGTTGAAATAGCTTGAAATTTTTTTGATTAAGTGTCTGAACTCTGTAGCCCTGAGACCCGAAGCTCAAACCCGAGGGCTGGCATAATTTTTTTAATTTTTTATATATCACTGTCGGTTTTCAAAATAAACCGAACAGTGATAACAAGCATCACTGTCGGATTTCTTCTCATCACTGTCGGTTTTTTGAAACCGTCAGTGATGTTTATATATATTAAAAAAATTCTTTTATATACTAATAAATAGAAGCATATGTATTCTTATGTCGAAATGACTTGAATTTTTTTTTGGCAAGCTTGTACACCCAAATTAAGATCCCACACAAGATCTTAGGTCTTTCTAATCATTTTTTATTAATTATATTTTTCTGTGTGCTGAATGAGACAAAGGAGGGTGAATTTCATCTTGGACCCTAATAGATTTTTTATCCACCTCCATAAAATTCTTATCCCTTAGGGACACATTAGAGCCTATGTAAAAGTTTGGCACTATTTTGGATCTTTTCGTGGGTAGACTCAGTTCAACCTATAATTAAACTGTCTCGTCGCGCGGAAATTCAATTAAACCTTAGAAAGTAGCAAACCATCTCTGAAAAAATCCTAAACTTGGTGTTTCGTTCACACATGGCACATGCAATCCGAAGAAAAAGTTTGAGACTAATACGACACCGGAATACCTATGAACCACATAAACCTTGATAACATATGTGTATAGTCATGGTTCGATGAAAGGGCACATGTACCTCTGTGAAGCATGTATACTCCGCCTATAGTCGAAATGGCTTGAAATTTTTTTTGACAAGCATGTACACCCAAATTAAGACCCCACACAGGATCTTAGGTTTTTCTGATCATTTTTTTATTTATTATATTTTTCTCTGTGCCAAATGAAACAAAAGAGGGTGAATTTCATCTTGGACCCAATAGATTTTTTCATCCACCTCTACAAAATTCTTATCCCTAGGACACATTAGAGCATGTGTAAAAGTTTGGCACCATTCTAGATCTTTTCGTGGGTAGACTCAGTTCAACCTATAATTAAATGATCTCGTCACGTGGAAATTCAATTAAACCTCAGAAAAAGCAAACCATCTCCGAAAAATCTCAAACTTAGGTGTTTCCTTCACACGTGGCATGTGCAAGCCTGAGAATAATTTTGAGATCAATACTGACACCTGAATGTATATTTCTAATTGCCCAACAAATATTACACGAATTATATACATGACAATAATTAAACACACAAAGCCGTATATATTAAAATTAGAACCCAATTAAACTATGACCTTGAAAACCTAGCTAAATAAACATTAATTATTCTCGAAATCACTGTTGGGATCGATCGGGCCACGCACACTAACATGCCTCTGTAGCCATATATGATAGTTGATGTCACGGATTATATATCCGCTTGTATCGATGAAGTCCAATGCCCGTATGAGTGCACTCTCTCATACCTCACAATACCGAAAGAATGGTCGGCCATAGATGTAACCTACTGAACGACCACTGCCCCTGTTAGTAATCCTTATGCAGTACTGGTGTCCTTCTATAGTGAGATGGTCGAGGTTTCCATTGCAGAAGTCCTAATCGTACCGAGTTGCTCCGTAGCTTGGTCTAGAACAGCCCACAAGCCACATGCAGTATAGATAAGGTCCTGTAGCGCAATCTACATGTGGAGAAAAGAAAAAATTAGAGAATGTTATTACAATAATAAATAATAAATAACCACGACTCAGGTATAAGTGACCATTTTACCACATCCGCATGGTTGTAGCTTGCAAACCATTCGTTTGCTTGCGGGACGGGGATATCACCAGCATTCAAAGCAAGTGCCTTGAAGTGCGAGAAATCAGGCACATTATAGCAAATACGTCGAAGTGCCTCTAAACAGACTGCGCACGTCACTTAATTGGACGCTTATCATGTCCGGGCTCTGTATTCCCATCCCAGTGGATATGGTTTCCGATGATTTGAACTCCTCACATGGATGAAAAAACTGAGTTCACACGTCCATAGCCGACCACTTGCATTAAATGTCGTGTTCTCGACGATGTCCGAGATAAAGAACCAGCTAAATGTTGTTCGCAGCCAATCTATTGGGGATATAATCTGCGACATATATGCATGCAACAATGATATTAAACTAATTACACTTATTTGTTAGCATCAAAAAATAAAAGATGTTGGAAAATATTTCATATAATAGCTGGAATAGGGAACCAGTGGAATGGCCACATTAGGAGCGAATGGCTCATCGCCAGGGTGGAAACCTGGTTCTTGTGGTGGGGAAGGTCCGTTGTTCATACCACCTGATCGATAAAATGCAAAAAAAATATGAACATAAAATATATGCACAAAAAAAAATTCCAAGTAAAATGTAGCAACATAATTAAATATAGATCGAATGCAAGGAAGAAGAATATATATAAATGTAGAATGCAAAGAAACATAAATATAAATATAGATCAAATGAATATAGATACAATATTGAAGAAGACAACATATCAATACCATTAAAAAATACAGGAGCCATGACCAAATCACGTAGAGAGAGAGAGAGTGAATGTCTTGAGAAGTGAGAGTGAAACATGAGAAATGAGACTAAGAGAGTTCGTTGGTGAGTGAGATCGATGTATGTGGCCGACAGTTTGTTTTATATAGGGGGGACATGGACATCACTGTCGGTTTTTAAATAGAATCGACAGTGAAGGTGGTAATCACTACCGGTTTCTAAATATAACCGACAGTGAAGGTGGCTATCACTGTCGGTTTCTAAATAGAACCGACAGTGAAGGTGCATATATGTAAAGGATATATTTATTTAGATACTACAATGGGAAAGTTTTAACAAGAACGATATATTTATTTAGATAGTAATGAAATACATCAAAAAATTACAAAAAATTGTGTACCTCAGTAGCATTCTTCTAGTACCTTATGTGTGCACTATTTTGGTGGACTACAATGCATAACGATATCTGTGGTCTGTTGTGAGAGGAAAACATTGTATCATGGCTAATAAGGCATGGCTGAAATCAACATGCATGGAGAGGCTAGCTCCTAGCCGAGAGCCATTTTATAGGGGCTAGCAGTCGTGGTATATTTTTATTTCTGAACTAAAGTTATCGGGGTAGGTGGGAGCAGTGTTCTAACTGTTGTGGTCATGGAAGCACTATTGGCATATGAGGAGCATCTACACATCATTGTCGGTTTTAGTTTAAAAACCGACAATGAATTGGGCCTTCTGCGTCGGTTTGAGCAACCGACTATGATAGAAGCTATCACTGTCGGTTTTAAAACCAAAACCGACAGTGAAGGGCCCTGCCGCCATCTTTTAGTAAAAAGATATAAAAAACACTATCGGTTTGGAGCCTGTCATTCGCAGCCTTTTTGTAAAAAATATAAAAAAGTTTAGGCCTGCCTGAGATTCGAGCGCGGGTCATAGGGGTCAAGAGTGCACGGCCTTAACCGCTGAGTTAGGATAGGGAGTTCGGTTAGAATGGTTTTATTTATTTCTTTTATCCCATCATAATGCACTACTAAATCATAAATGCAAAATCAAAAAAGTTTAGGCCTGTCTGGGATTTCGAGCGCGGGTCTCAGAGTACAGAGTACAGAGTGCGCGACCTTAACCGCTGAGCTAGGATAAGGAGTTCGGTTAGTTTGCTTTTCTTTATATATTTATTAATAGAAATAATACAGTTAGTTTATATTCTAAAATAACACAAAAATTTATGTCTTGATTATTTAATTCTATGATAATTAATTAATGGTCTATAATTATCAAATAATAGTGTTTGTGAACATCATCTTAATATTTGATTACATAGTCAATAATTAAATTGTAAAGATGCGCACAAAATATAAATTAAATATTCAGTGCGAATTACTGATATAACGTCTGCATAATGATTACATAGTTAACAATAATCTAACTATCTTTAGGTGCATCAACAATGAGGGCCTCATTGTGATCAATTCATACGTAAGCAGATTCATCACTCTCTTGAAGGATAGGTATGGGCATGTTCGCCCCGAATGGATGCATTTCCTGATAGCTCCATGTAGTTTTCTTCGTCCAGTCACTCCATCGACACCAACAATCTTCCTTTTCCCTTCTAGGACTACTTTTAGCCTTCCTTTTGTCTTGTTGTTCCTTGTATAGAAGACTTGTATAACATCTCTTGCAAGGATGAAGGGGATCGTCTCTGTATGTGGTCTTAGTGAGATCAACGGTAGTGAATCCTTCGCTGTCAGTGTTGATTTCCTCGAGCTAGGACCCACTGGTAGCGAAAAAGAGCTACCTTCAATGGACCGTAGGCTAGCTCCCATATCTCCTCTATGAAACCATAGTATGTCGCCTGCACATTGTCGTTCTCGTCATGAGCATCAAAATAAACACCACAATTTTGGTATGTGCTCTTTTCATCTTACTTTTTTGTGTAAAATGTGAATCTATTGATCTCATGCCCTTGGTACTTAAGATATGTACTCGAAGGCCCCTTGGCTAAGGCATCCAGTTGATTACCCAAATTTATTCAAGCAAGCGATGTCGTAACCAGCTGACAAATTTCTCCTTATGTTTTTTATCTAGCCAAGCCTATGACCTGCTCAGGATACAGAGTTTGCAGCAATTGCCTGTGCTCGTCAATGTATGGCATCATACCCTCTGGCTTGCTGGAGAACAGCGAACTATGCTTGTCTAAAAAAATAGGGTTCATCTACTGTAACTCCCCTGATCGTTCCTTTGCTACGTAGTCTTCCCTCGTGACAAGATTCTAGAACTCTGACCCTTTTGATGTTCAGATAATATATGCAGAACTCAATGGCCTCCTCCGTTGACCATCCTTCAACCATGCCCCCTTCTAGCCTAAATCTGTTCCTAACATACCTCCTAAAAACTTTTATCAATCTTTCGAAAGAAAACATCTGATGCAGGTACATTGGGCCAAGGGCTCTAATTTGGTCAACAAGATGAATGAGCAGATGTAATGAGATATCAAACTAAGTCGGCGAGAAATGCATCTCAAGCCTAACGAGAGTTTTGGCTATGTCCCGTTGTAGCTGTTCTAGCGTGGACACATCAATGACCTTTTTTGAGATCGCGTTGAAGAACGAGCAAAGCTTTATGATTGGGGCATGGACCTTTGGGGGGAGGATACCATGTAGGGCAACAGGGAGCAGCTGAGTCATAATGACATGACAGTCATGGGCCTTCATAAGGCCATAGTTGAACTTGAGTTCTCTCATGTTTACTAGTCTCTTCGGGTTCTCACAGTAGCCCGTCGGGACTTTGAGTTCATTGAAGAAAGAAATAAGCGCACGCTTTTCTTCCTTCTTCAATGTCCATAACGCAACCAAAAGTTCGAACTGACCATTCTCTAGCTCCATGTGATGTAGCTCCTCCTGATTCCCAAGTGTTGCATGTATAGGCGTGTGGCTAGTGAATCCTTCGATGTCCCCCCGGTATCCATCAAGGTGTTAAGAGTGTTAGCGCACACGTTTTAGTGATGTGCATGGGATCAAGACAGTGGCGTACACTCAAAAATGGCCAGTAAGGTAGTTTCTAGAAAACTGATTTTTTCTTCCAAACGCTCCCATCAGGCGCTGCTACTGCATTGTCCCACTTCCCAAGGACAACCTCCAGTTTGTTGAGTTCTCGAAGTATCGCAGGCCCGTCTCGATATTTTGTAGCTAAGCATTTCTTAATAGCACTGTTGAAATCTTTTCTATTCCTACGGTAAGGGTGATCCTTAGGTAGGAACCTACGGTGTTCCATATAAACTATCTTTGAGTTATTTGGCAGATTTACCGTATTGGTGTCGTCCAAGCACTCGATACATCCAGTATAGCTTTTGTCTTCTCTCTAGACAACGAACCTCGACCTAGCAGGTCGGTGATTATAGCGATAAGTACTCCCTTGATCGTGATATGTTCCTTTTTGTACTTGTCCCAAACATCCGGCACACCCTTTTCAAACATCTCCACTAGTTCATCGATCACTGGTTTCAGAAACACATCGATGTCATTCCCAGACTATCTTGACCCTTGGATCAGTAGTGGCATCTGGATGTATGACCGCTTCATACAGACTCAAGGTGGAAGGTTGTATATACAGAGCGTCACTGGCCAGGTGCTATGATTGCTTCTAACGTGGTCGAAAGGATTCATCCCATCTGTGCTCAAAGTAAACCAAAGGTGCCTTACCTCTCCACCGATTGTCCTTATAGAACATAGTATTGACAGTCCTCCAATCATGCTCATCGGCGGGGTGCCTCATCATTGTATCTTTCTTACGCTCTTCGCCATGCCAGCGCAACAGCTTGGCTAACTTTGCACATGCAAACAACCTATACACCCGGGAAGCTATAGGAAAATACCAAACGACCTTTATGGGACCTCCTCTGATCTTGGTGCCCTCATCTGACGGCCCTTCCTTGTATCGTGGAGCTTCACACTTGGGGCACTTGTCTAAGTCTTTGTATTTTTTCTCATGGTACAATATGCAATCATTGAAACACGCGTGGATTTTTTCAACCTCGAGGTCGATGGGGCAGATCATTTGCTTGGCCAAGTATGTCTTTTCTGGCAACTCATTTTTTTCTAGGAGCATTTTTCCTTATTATACCTAACAACTGATCGAAGCCTTTATCGCTCAATCCGTTTGTCAATTTGAACTCTAACAGCATGATGTCGGCTTCCAGTTTGTTTCATTGGACAATTCCTATATAATGGTGTTTTGTCATCTTGTCTCATTTTCTCTAGCTTTCTCAGCTGTCTTTCACTAAGACATCCGGTCTCTACATTACGTAGCAGCTGAGAAATGTCATCGTTATCCTCGGTGTCGTCAGCTAGCGTGTTCCTAAACACATTATTAACTGTGGCCATAGGTTCCGTGTTGATACCGGGTTCCTCGTCAGCATCGTGGATGGCTACGTCAGGCATGTCCACATCATCGTCGTTTTCCTATAGAACATTCACACCAGCCTCGCCATGCATAGTCCATATCGTATAGTTTGGCATGAACAGTAATCAAGTGTGAACGTATAGACTCAATTTGACGAAAGTTCCTATGATTCTTGCAATCTTTGCATGGGCAGAAGACATGGTTCCTATTTCCAGCATGGACTTTGACATCGGTGATAAACTGGCTGACGTCATGCATGTACCGCTTGTCCGTTCGGGATAGATGCATCCACTCTCGATCCATCTCTGCACAAAAAAATACTGAGACAGTAATTACAAAGAATTAATAAGAAATCGAGCTTCATGAACAATAATTGTAGCTCGAAAGTACCATTTTTGGAAGACATTATTGTACACTAATTATTGGAAAATTGAAATTGGTAGCCCTGGTACTGTAAATTGAAAATCGTAGTAAAAAATAATTATTGCACAATATTGAAGAACAACTATTCTACTCTACTTCTAAGAACTAATTATAGCATCACATACTAACAATGATGATCTTGACCACCATGGAATAATTAGCTAGAAATTTAAATGTGTTCATAGACACTAACCTTTTGGATGATGGATTCACCATAATTTGAGCCTGACACAAATATTCAATTGGAAAAGTGCTCTCTAGAATGGAGAAAGAACTAGAATGAGAATGAAGCAATGTAGCCATCAAAACAAAGCTAATTAAGCAACAAAATCAAAGGAGTCGATGTTTGTTACTAACCTTAAAGCAAAAAGATCAAACCATTCTTTAAAATCCAAGCACTAGCTTTATGATGAAGAGCAGCCGCAACAATGGATGGAAGGGTCCAAACGCGCGCCTCTGTTCTCGGGATGGAAGAGAGAAGGAAGGAGAGGACGGCGGCAGCCTTTTTGTGTTGTTGGCTTATCACCGTCGGTTCTTGGCTAGAACCGACAGTGATAGAGCCCAATCACTGTCGGCTCTTGGCTTAAACCGGCAGTGATGAGTGCCCGCCAAAACACTGCCGGTTCAAGCCACAAACTGACAGTGATATGGTCCTTCACTGCCGGTTTTAGCCCAGCCCTAATCATTTTTTTATTTTCAAGCTCATAACCGATATTGAAGGTACATCACTGCCGGTTCTCACAAATCTAGCAGTGATGATGCCGATAGTGATGTGCAAATCTGGCGTAGTGAGAGGCGAAGGAGGAAGAGGTAACATGCCGTGGAGCACAACACACCCGCCCACCGCGACATCCATGTGACGAAAGTCGCAATGCTGGTTAGAGTGCACAGCTTATTCCCCGCAATAGAGCGAGAGTGCAAGCAACATCGAATGCAGATGGACACTAAACAAGAATAGCAGACTTGATATCATCGCATAGGCCATCAATGAAACGTATTGCAAATGTTCACGCGACAAATAATGAAGAAGTGGTAGGAAGAACAAGATTTCAACCGCAAAATTAGGCAAACAAATATATTCATCGGACAATGGGGAGTAATTGGTTTTAAAACTTCTTTAGGTTTAATACTATTGATGATGCCATCAAGTATATCAAACACTTTTGCAGTGGCCAAATGACACCGACTTCTACAATCGCACTGGGTGCACCCATCACCGCCCACTGATGATGCGATACAACTTTACGACATAATTAAAAGGCACAAAATATTACAGGCTTCGAATTTTACAATATGAATGTCACAAATTCTGATCTTACAAATCTTACATAAGAATATATTTTTCTAAATCTTATAGGATCACAAACAAGAAATAATTCAAATTAAGATCCTGATCCTAACGACCTTTCTATATGAGACTTTAGAACGGTTTCTCATGATAGGTCATATGTATGGGGGGAGATCTATTGTTCCGCAAGTGGTATCACAGTATCTGTCTGTGTTACTTAAGTCGAATACATATATTACAAATTTCAGTAGAACATCAATCAACAATCATATCCACGAAGAATGAAGTTTGCTAGATGCCGTTCAGGTACGACACTACAAAATCTATTTCCTCCTCTCCTGTAGCCCACCACTACTGATCCCATAGCCAACTAAAAACTAAGTTTCATCCCAAATTATATACATCTTAAAACACAATCAGTACCCCCACAAGACCACAATCGAATTCGCACCGGGTGCACCCGTCACCATCCACTAATGATGCGATACAACTTTACGACAAAATCAAAAGGTACAAAACAATTCTCCAAAATTAAAGTTGGCATGCTAGATTGCCCTCAAATCAAAGAGAGATAAAATAGTTTGCTTGGGATGTCCCACAAAACCTCTGTAGCAAAATTGACAAAAGCTAAAGACCACCAAGAAGCATGTGACTAGTGTCTAGTAGTGATCTGTCGACCAGACTAGCTGTGCTGACAAGGACAGGGACAGCGTGGTCAAGATCTATTTTTCACATAATATCCTGATCAGGACCTGGTTTAACTTATCCGTGCCACGTCACTCCATACACGTCGCTTTCATTCATCTTAATGGCATCGACGAGCTGTGGCTGCTCCTTGGTCCTTGCTGAGCTGCCTAACCGCACAGCCCAACAGGTCAATTTTGTCAACTGAAATTTATCGTGAGTGAAGGGTATCGGATGCTTGCTGTCAATTGCGCACGGAATTCCAAGGTGATCCAAACGACAAGTCAAATTTTGGGGGATTGCACACAAGTTAGGCACAAAGTCTAAGGTGAAAAAATGGCACACAGTGTATTGTGAATGCATATCCCGCAAGAAAAAGGTAGGCGCTTTCTCTCCGGCCTTTGAAATTTAGCTATTTGAACATGGTCCTCGATCGCCAAACTTTTGTACCTTGGGCTATTGACATCTTTAATTTAAAATACGAAATTTATGCATAAATTTGTAAAAAGTAGTTTTTTAGTTGAATATATTGCAGCAAGATCAAGCTGACTAGTGTATTTTTTAAGTTATAAAATAGCAATTGCAGCGAGGTCTACCGAACATGCTGATTATTGTATTAGTTAAACATATCTCAGTAAAAAATACTGGTCAAGTCCACACCTTAACAAAAGAGAATCCTAACCCAAATACTCAAAGCTGCTAATCAGTGACTGTGAGCATCAAATATTTATATTATGACTGATGAAAGGAACATACGCTCAAGCCATATCAAAATGAGAACCATCACTAGTATCTAAGGCCACCCTAACAAAGAGTATCCGTACGTGTCTAACGAAACGTCGACAGTGGAGTACTTACCATGTTTGCATTATGAAGAAGCCTCATTCATCCAGAAACGTTTGTCGTTCTCCACTAATGGCCGACACCATTAACCCCTTGAAGCAATGGAGTTTCAGTTTCAGAGAAAAGGGGTCTCCAATGCCAATTGCCAGCAGACATGGAGCAATGGAGGCCGCCGGCCGGGCACAAACATGGAGGGCCAGGCACGCGAATAAAGCCGCTGCTCCTACCACACCAAAATTATTGTGGCTAGCATAGCATCTTTTCCAGTAGCACACTGTAGCATAGAGAGGGTAGTACTAGTGGGTGGTAGAGGCTAGGAGGGAATATGGTTTCCAGGATCAAGGATCATCAAATGGTTCCTCCTGTCCAGTGACCCTCAGTGAAGATACCCTTCCTTCTCACCGTCACATCAGGCCACACTTGGAAGGAGAAGGAACCAAAGTGGGGGTGTGCCAGCGGAGCCTTCTTGACTTCCACAGAAAACTAAAAGGACTCTGCACTCGTCTCACTCAGACAACAGTGTATTTTTCTTGTATTCTCTGGGGTCTTGTTTAGATGCAAAAATTTTTGCAAAATGAGTACTGTAGTATTTTCGTTGTTATTTGACGAATAGTGTCCAATCATAGTCTAATTAGGCTTAAAAGATTCGTCTCGTGGATTTCGTCTAAACTGTGTAATTAGTTTTATTTTTTATTTATATTTAATGTCTTATGTATGCGTCCAAAGATTCGATGTGACGGAGAATGTGAAAAATTTTGCAAAATTTTTTGCAAACTAAACTGGACCTGGCTTCATTTTGGGTTTTGGTACAGGCTACAGGGCTTGGAAATGGCTTCAGGTTCCAGCTTGGGAATGGCACTGGGATGGGCCAGCAGTCTGCCAACTGCCCAACTGCCAACCAATGGGTCGTCTCATATGTCCACTTCCAATAAACCAGTCTGATCCAGCAAAGAAATTCCATCGGATTTGTGGCCAAGACAGCTAATAGTTTTTGGACCTTTGGCGAAGGATAGCAACCTCGGTCAGCACGGACCAACTCAGCATGCCAATTGCCAATGGCGGGTGCTGGGGAACACCGGACATGCTGCTGCTCTGCTTGCTCTATAGTGAGAACTGAGGAGACTGTTTTGACCTTGGTGAGTCTCGGCTTGGGCGATGAAACTGACTACTGAGCCAGTGAGCCATTCGTTCATATCCGTCCATAGTTTACCTGCATCCACAAGCGCATTTATAGCTACACAAACCATTTTATAAATGCAAATCTCTTTAATGGTATGTTCGCTTGTTGATTTCAGCCGAATCTTATCAGCTATAGTACAGTGTTTTCTTTCACAACAAACCAGCACCAGCCGGGCTTATCAGCCCAAAAACCAACCAACGATCAGTCTAAATAAATTCTACACCTACATGTGTGCCAAATCGATATCCAATCAAATCATTTAAGGCGCATATCATGTCAGGATATTGTGTACTGTATTTATTAATATCCATCTCCTTCCGTGAAATGAAGATTTCATAGTTAAACAAAACCAAACATGCATGATTTTTTTTTCTAGAATACGTAAAAGGCTTACGCATCGTTGTATTAAGACCAAGAAAAGTTAGTTTTTACAACGACGTGCCTCGGATTGGGCGTACTGCGGGGGAGGGGTTGTGTTATGATTTCATCTGAAATGCAATTTTGCACACGCCTCAGTCTCTGGCAATTTTCTGTCTTGCTTGGACTACTCTTGACTCGTTAAGAAGGCATGGACCACGGCTGCTTAAACTTGCTAAACACCTCATCATCGAAGCAACAAAAGACCAGTGTACTAAGGAGATGGAACACGAACATCTCTACAAGACCCTAAAGTCGCCAGTGTTTCAATCAGTATGACTAAATGGTCAAGGAAAATGGGAACCCATTGGCCGGTTAGTTGCAAAAAGGGCAAGCAACTTTTCAAAAATACGGATGGTTGCATCCTTGTACTGGGGAGGCAAGAGAATGACGCAGGAGAAGTCCTGGCTTGCAAAACTGGACACATGGAGGCCGGTGTGACAAAGGCACAAAGCTGGAAGAATCAGGCCAATTAACGGGCTATCGGATCCACACAAAATAGCATGCTTTTACGCGTTATTATATATATACTAGTATATATACGTGGATATTTGCCTGGGTGGGGCTCCTTTGTTTGGATAGATAGATTAGAGAGTGGGCCCAACAAGAGGCATGGCACGGTGACTTATTACGAGTTAAAGCTAGAAAGGAATATTTAACTGACATGACACATTCACGTCACGTTTTAGTACCTTACAGATTTAACCAATTATAAATTAAAAAATATCAATATTTATGATATCAAATAAATACTATTAGATAAATTGTGAAATGTATTTTTATAATAAATTAATTTAGAGACATAAATATGAATATCATTCATTAGAAACTCAGTCAAACATAACCACTTTATGTGACACATGACCCATAGTTGCATTCTTTTTGGAACGGATGTAGTATTATTTTATGCCGCATGTTTGGGTTATTGGGTTATGTAGTTTTCTAGGCTGGTGGAGGTTCTGGAGGCAGAATGTCCCTTTCTTTTTTTTAGTTTGATTGCGAATTTTGTGAGAGATATATGGCTAAGGGATGGTGTCTCTTTCAGTCGGTGCGAAAAGTGATCAATAAGTGAATATTTGTAGTTTTGCCGTATATTGAGATCGGATGTGGCCTAGCACTCAATGACACATGGTTTATACTGGTTCAGGCAACATGCCCTACGTCCAGTTTGAGTCGGTCGGTGACTTTATTCCTGGACATAGGTGCTCGAAGTTTGTTGTGGGGTTACAAACGAGTGAGAATAAGATGGGGGGTGTTAGAGGTTCGGTCGGACTCTGGACTAAAGGGCCGAGAAAATATAAGAACGTATGCTCTATGTAGCATTAGAGTTCTAGAGCCGTGAAACTGTTCGAGTGTTCAGAATGTCTAAAGCTAGCAAAGAGAGAGAGTCGGAATGATCGTCGTCTGTTGGAAGAGAGCGCATCCCCTTTTATAGGTGAAGGGGGTGGTCTTATAAGTTTAGAGAGAGAGAGAGAGTGTTCCCTAGTCTTGTTGCCGACGCCGTCGGGTACAAGATAGTTTGTCGGCGCCCACAATACTGTTGACGCCTAGATGCATGTGGCAGGCTCCATCGTGTTCTTCTGGTATGACAAATGTCGACGCCTACCATACTGTAGGACAAATATCGACGCCTACAATACTGTTTGTGTTCTAACATATCTAGAAGGCTGCAAAGTACCCTTCTGGCATGGCCTGACAGTACTACCCTATAGGTGTGTAGGGTACGATCCTCGATATTGCGGTTGACTTGAGCGCCTTACCTTATCTGCTCCGCCTGATTTCTTGGGTCCTCACTGAGCGGGCGTCCCTGGCCGGTCGTTCCTAGTCGGCTCCGACCACGTCGGTCAGAGAAGAGCCGTAAATGGAGGTTCGGTGTATTCCTGGTCGGAGAAGTGGGTCAGAGTCGGAAATGAGCGTCGTCCCCTCCTTGGCCAGGCCTTCCGATCAGAAAAGCGGGTCGAAGTCGGATGCGAGCACCGTCCCCTCCTTGGCCAGGCCTTCCGGTCGGAAAAGCGGGTCAGAATCGGAAGCGAGCATCGTCCCCTCCTTGGCCAGGCCTTCCAGTCGGAGACTGGATTGCTCTTCCGGCCTGTCAGTTAGGTATCTGGGCTGGCTCAGAAGTTACGCGTCATTTGTAATGTCGTCTGCTGGACCGAGCTTTTACTAGGAAGTGGGCCCATTAGGGACCCCGGGTTTATGAACCTGATAGGAGCCCCCGAGCCCTCGGGCGATTCAGGTAGAATCGTCTAGGAGATTTTTCATTTTTGCCAACGGGTGCGCGCTGAGCGCACCCGGTGGGTGTAGCCCCCCCCAAACCCCCGAGCGATTTGGGTAGAATCGTCTGGGGGATTTTTTGACTTGCCAGCAGGTGTATGCCAGTGCACCCGGTGGGTGTAGCCCCCGAGTCCCTGGACGATTTGGATAGAATCATCTAGGGGATTTTTTTGACTTGCTAGCGGATGTGCGCGAGCGCACTCGGTGGGTGTAATCCCTGAGCCTTCGTCTGACTAGTGAGTTGGTTGGAGGCTGAGTATCTTGGTACTCTTTCCTAGGGCCGAAGACTCCTGTGTTTCTGTCGGACAGGGTGTTCACCCATGTTTGTCCCACCCGCGACCTGCGCGGTTGGTTGGTTTCCCGAGTCAGCGTCGGGCGACCCGAGCCCCTAAGCCCTGTTGGGTTTGGTAGGGGTTGGTCTAGTTCCATGCGTTACCCCATCTGTGGTTTCCGCAACTGGAGGGCCCTGAGCTAACGTCGCTTGCCTCGATGGCTCGAGTGACACACTCGGTGAGCTCACTAACGGGCACGTTCGAGTGGAATATGGGTCCGTCGTTCGTAATGGGGTCGGCATAGCCCTCATGTGGCATTCCACTGCTCCTTAACCCATGTCTCAAGTAGATGCCTAGGTCATTCTGAAGACCGACTCAGGTGGCCCGTTGGCCTCCCCTCGATGGAGATTCTGTAGGCATGGCTCGAGGTTAGGATCGAACAAGAAGGTCAAGATGACCCTATCTGCTTCTGAGCATATCGGGCGAGGGTCGTTGGGGCTCATCTGCATTTTCTTTCCTAGCTCTATTTGACGTGAGGCGGCCTCGAGCCCTCCACGGGCTAGCCTTCAAACCCCGATCGGTCGTTGCTCATGTTGAATGAGGCAACTACCGCTTCGTGACGCAACACGAAGCGTTGTGATGCATTAATTGCATATGCGATGCTTTGGATGTATGGGATGAATGAATGATTGTATGAATGAATGTGTGAATGCGTGTATGAGAAAGGATGAATGAATGATCATGCATCAGAAAATGAAGTAAGAACGTTTGGTAAAGCTACCTTGATGACTCGAGTGATGGGTTTGAGGAGCTCTTATTGGATATGTCCAAATGGGATCCGTGTCCATCATTCATGGAGTTGGCATAGCCTGCATGAGGCATCCCACTGCTCCTTATCTATCTCTTGGTAGTCACCTGAGCCATCTGATCCACTTAGGTAGCCCGTTGGTCTTCCCTCGACGGAGATCCTATTGGTGGGCCCTTCTAAACCCTGCCTGGGAAGGCAAAGGGTCATTTGCATGCGGTTGCGCCTCGTTTCCTATGCCTAGGTTGTGGTAGTGGTGGGCCCAACCTAGGCCACGTCCCATTTTAACCAGGTGACATTTCATTGGGTAGGATGTGTCCCATCAGTCAGGACATGTCCCACCGCATGCCTATTTGTATTAAATAGGGGAAGGGAGAGGTTTTTGTCCTATTCCTTCACCTTTCTCCATCTACCGCCTATCCTCCTTCTTCCTTCTCGCCAAGCCCGTTCATGTGCCATGGTGGTTCCTAGGAGAAAGAGGGTAAAGCGAGGAAGAGGAGAACTCACAGATCCATTCATGAATCTAGAGCGTGATGTCAAACTAGAGGCCATCCAACATAGATGAGGTGGTGTTGGCTATCTTCACCGAGAAGGGGTTGGTTCCACCGAAGGAGGTGGCGCATTGGAGGGCTTCTGCGCTAGGGGAAGCCATTCTACGACCTCAGGCTGATGAGGTCATTTCCTTCCTCGCTTTCCATGAGCGTGGGCTAGGATATCCTATGCACTGGTTCTTGCACGGGCTCCTCAACAACTGGGTCCTAGAGCTACAACACCTCAATCCGACTAGGGTGCTGCATGTTGCTGGCTTTGTCACCATCTATGAGGCCTTCCTTGGTATGGAGCCACACGTAGACCTCTTCCAATGGATCTTCATCGAGTGAGCCTTGTTGGAGGGGAAGCCACCTAGAACCACATGCGGTTGGGGGCTTCGCCTTGTAGAATAAGCCAAGGCCATCGGGCTCCTATCCCACAGTACTCCCCCTATGACTCCAATCAGGGGTGGCATGGGGAGTGGTTCTACATCAGGAGCCTAGTGGAGGCGCCATTCCCGCCGTTCACCGGAAGAAGGCTAGAGAGGCAGGAGAGCTGATCGTGGGGTCCCTCTAGTTCGGTAGAATAAGCTAGATGTCATTGAGGTAGAGCTCTAGAAGCTAGTGTAGCATGGCCTTGATGAGCTATGGGTGTTCCACACCTTCTTCCATCAGTTGAGTCGCCCTGCTGGTGGAGAGGAGGCGACCGATGTGGGCCTACTTTGGCCCAACAGATCCCGACCACACATCTTCGGAAAAGTTGGCGAAGGACAAAGTCTAGAGTTAACTCGACTGGGTGCTGCAACTGAGGGACAAATAGTCCCTTGAAGGAAAGCCCAGGACCTCTTCATGCCACAAAGCTGTCCTAATCTGGTATGCTCCCCTCTTCTTATTTCATGTCCTTTTTTCCCTTTTTCTCTCCTATATTTTGACTATAAGTCATTCGTTTCATAGGAACTTGTGTGTTACAAGTCCCGACCGCATCTTCCTAGGGGGCTAGAGGGTGCAGCTCGGCAAGCCACTCTAAAAGAGGTAGCAGGTTGCCAAAAAGAAGAAGAGAGCTGAGAAGGCTCGAAAGAGTCACGAGAAGGAGAAGGAGATCGCTCGATGGGTGCAGGGCCATTGAAAACCAGAGCGACGTGGAGGCAGAGGTCAAGTCAGAGGAGCCCACGAAGATGGGTGGCGACACTGAGCACCTCCAAGGATGACTGGAGATAGGGGCGTCAGTCGCGACCTCAGTGGAGGGTCATGCACCTATGGCCACGTCCTGTTGGTGGTGGGCGGGATACAGAGAGGCACTGTCGATGTTCCCACATCAAGGAAGTGCATCGTGAGCTCGAACGCCGCCGTTGAGCGAGAGGCGAAGCGGGCATGGTCGCAGCACCCTTTGGAGGCATCGTTGGCTTCGCCCCCATGCTCTGAGCATGGTGGGGCACGCCGGCCGATCGGAGGAGCATACTCGTACCCCTGCATCTTTGGGGTCGGTGCGTGCACGTGACCCACAATGAGGAGATGCCCCATCAGTTGCCCCAGCGGGTGCGCCATGAGCCAGCGGTTGCGGCGACTCACGGGCCAATCAGGAACCAACCAGGTCGGCTCCTCCCTCGATCAATGTGAGGGGGTGTGGGTGGCGACCTATGAGCGGTCCTCGTCCGGTGGGCTCATTGCCAGCGGGTCGAGGCTTTAGGGCCCTGCCGCTTTCGTCCAGGTATGCATCTATGTTCCTTTTTTATCTCAAAGTTTAGTTTTTTGAGCGCGACTGGCCTATACTTATTTGACTATGGCTAGGAACTAATGGGAATGGGCATCACCCCACCTCCCATGTGGGAGGAGTGAAGACCCAACCTACAGCGAGTCCCGACGAGCAGGTGGGGAAAGCAGACTGGCGGTGGTGCGAACCTTCCCTTCTAGGGGTTGCGCCCTCCTGGCCGATCGTGAGTATGGTGTCAACGACTAGCGATCCAGGTGGTGACGACGGAGGTTGGGTCAGAGGTGACCCTTGCGATCCCTCCCCTATAGTCTCAGGTGGAAGAGAGGAGGGAGATCGGGTTCCTTGTCTCACCCAGTGGAGGAACACACGGCTCACCCTCCTAGTCAAAGCTGGAGGGGTTAGGAGGAGACACGGCCAGGCCGAAGGTAGAACCTCCACCAATGGGCCATGGAGTCGAGATAGTGAAGATCCTCTACTCCGATGAGGCAGGCATTAGGGTGGAGCCACCAGCCATCCCTCTGTCGCATGAGTTGGCGATGGTCCGGTCATCACACGATATTGCTGATGGCTGGAAATTCTAGTGGGTTGGGGGCGATCTGCGAGCTGGTGTGGCCCAACCCCGGTGACCCGAGGAAGGCTTGGTTCATCCTTCACGATGAGGAAGAGGTGGTGCTCTGGCACTTCCTGAAGGAGAGAGGACTATCGATGGAGTCCGATCTTGCCCAAACCAAGGCGAGGCTCAAGGAGGCCTTGGAGCGGGTTGAGCTTGTCCATCAGGTGGTCTTAGTCGACCTGCCATGCATCGCAGAGGTAAGCTTTATGCATTTTCTATGTTTGTCCTTGACTTCTTGGTCTTCCACTGGTTGTTTTAACATGCTTGCTTCTCGCTTTACAGGAGTTAGAGGCGACGTCGATCCACAAGTCCTATTTCCTTCTGGAGGAACATGGTCGGATGGAGCGGGAAGCCATGATGTCATGGCGGGTTGATGAGCTTGAGCGCCAACTGGAATCCACCCACCACGAGTCCTAAGACTGGGCGACCGAGGTGATAAGAGCGCGGGCAATGGAACTGCTCATGGTGGAACGAGCGATTGCTACCAAGCGAGGACTCGACATAGCAAAGGTCCACCTAGGCAAAGACCTGAGGCTGGTGCTCTAGAAGTCCTTAGAGACTCTGGAGACAAAGTAGAAGGCTCGATCAGAGGCTGATCAAGAAGTGCTCGTGCTTCGGGGGCAGGTGCTTGGGGCGGAGGAGTCGAATGCTCGACTGCTCGAGAAGGTGACCTGGTAGGAGGAAGGACTCTCCATCCTCGAGAACATCCACCTCAGTATGTACATGTTCCACCTTTGGTTGATGCCTTAGTTTTTCCTTTCCTTTGCTTCTGAACTTGTCATCCTTTTTCTAGAACTAGGCAAAATTCTTGGTTCTCTAGAGCTAGAGCTAGGAGATAGCCAAGGTGGCGATCGGTCATAGCATGGAGGCGCTAGCAAAGTCCCTTGAAGAGCGATGTGCTCTCAAGGGGGAGCTCAACCAGATCCAGCAATATCGCTTAGGTGGTCATTTTTGAGGTGTTCGGGTCGGCGCCGAGCACTAGCACTGCCCGTCGTCTAGCTAGTGGAGGTCCCGAACAAAGTTTGGGTGCTCATCTCCGATGGGATGTTCTACGGGACGTCGGGGGTGCTGACCTCAGTGGCGACGCACCACCCAGACCTAGACTTTGCCGCCATCTATAGAGGGTACGCTGATGGCTAGAACATGGATGCCATCCATGTGCTCGGGGAGAGCTTGGTGCCATATGCATAGATGGTTGCCGAGCAAGTCTCCGTACAGTGGGTGATGAAGGCTCACTATGCGAGCATGGCTGAAGGCATGCGCCAGGAAGACATCATCTAGCCTGTAGATGAGCATCATCCTGCCTCCGACCGAGCCAAACATCGTCCCGTTGACAAGCGAGCAACCCTTATCCTCATCGACCGTGCCATCAGCCGATGCCGTCGGGCGGCCACAATAGAATTTAGAGTAGAAACAGTTAGTAAATGTAAAGAATAAGTTTGTGGGGGAGCCCTCGTGTGAATAGTTTTTTGTATTCATGAATACTTTAATTTCATTTTGTGATGGAATCACTTCATAAGGGGAAGCTTGTCCCATTCGTTCCTTGTTTTTACCCTAGCATAGCTTTGTTTTTTATCCTTTCTTTTTCGCACCTGCCCATTTGACCCATAGGCTATAACCTTAAGAACCCAGGTGTGGCCCACGAGGCTTAGCTGCTCATAACCGTAAGTCATGGCGGGGTGTGATCGGTCGGTAGTTTAAAACAAAGTTATGTAGGGTAATTAAAGGAACGGACTACCCTTTCGTTTTGGTGAAAAGTATTTACTGTATGATAGTAAAAAAGAGAGGTGGTATCACATCCTCGTGGAGCCCCCAAGTGACCCAGGCCGAGAGTGCTCAGGCTAGGGTGCTTGTAGGAGCAAACATTGAATAAAAGAAAGTGGTAAGACTGAGTTTTAGGGGAAGAAAAGACATAACTGTTCGATGTTCCATGTGTTGGTGAGAACGTTGCCGTTGTTGTCCTTCAGTCAGTAGGTACCCAGTCGGATCACCTCGGTCACCGTATAGGGTCCTTCCCATGGTGGAGAGAGTTTATGTTTCTCCTTGGTTCATTGGGTTCTCCGGAGCATGAGATCACTGACCTCGAGGATCCTCCCTCTGATTTTTCTTTCATGGTACCTACGAAGAGTTTGTTGGTTGCAAGCAGAGCAGATGACGGTCATCTCATGAGCCTCCTTGAGTAGGTCGATCATGTTCTATTGAGCCTCCATGGCTCGGTCTCGGTCAAAGGCCTTCGCTCTTGGGGCACCGTGGTCGAGGTCAGAGGGCAACACTACTTTAGCTCCATAGGTTAGGAAGAAAGGTGTGAACCCTGTGGATTGGTTCGGGGTCGTTCTCAGGCTCCAGAGGATCGCTGGGACCTCTGCAACCCATCGCCTGGCATACTTATTGAGTAGGTCGAAGATGCATGGCTTGAGTCCTTGGAGGACCATGCCATTGGCCCGCTCAACCTGACTGTTAGTATGTGGATGTCCGATCGAGGCCCAGTCGATCCTAATGTCGTATCCATCATAGAAGTCTAGGAACTTCTTCCCGGTGAAGTTAGTTCCGTGGTCAGTGATGATACAGTTAGGAACACTAAAATGGTAGATGATGTCAAGGAAGTACTTGACCGCCTCTTCCGAGCGAAAGTTGGTGATGGGCTTCACCTCTATCCACTTGTCGAAAGGCTTTTCTGACCAACGACCTTGAGGCTGCGTGATGTCCGTAGATTCCAGCATGGACCTCGAGGAGGAGCTATTTCTCTTGGTTGGTAGGGATGCACTTCATGTGTATTCCTGACAGACTTCACTTGTAAAGTTCGTTATCGAATGTGACAAATGTTTTGGCGCATCGAGCGATCCATCGTGCTTTAGTCCTTTTGGGTGGGTGAATCTCCTTGAGGAGGTAGGCGAGTAGCGGTGCTCTCTAGTTGGCTTGATCGAGTGCTACCACGACGACGTTGGTGGGCGATGTCATCACGGAGGCGCCGAGGTTGGAGCCCCTGAGTGCCAGGTTGGTGTCCGAGTGTGTCTAGATCAAACCTTCTAGGACGTGGGTAGACAACTCATGAAGGTTGTTGATGAAGACCCCATCTAGAGACAAAACCTGCCTGGCAGCCAATTTTGTGAGAAAATTGGCGGCATCATCGTCCTTTCAGGGGACATGATGTAATTCGATCCCCTAGAATTTGTCCTTAAGCTTGCGCACCTCCTGGCAGTATGTTGCCATGAGGGAGCTTTTGCAAGAGGACTCCTTCATGACTTGGTCGACGACCAACTCTGAGTCACCATGGACGTACAACTGCGTAGCATTGAACTTGATGGTGATGCACAATCCATTGATGAGGGCCTTGTATTCCGTGACATTGTTTGAGGCCAAAAAGTGGAGACGGATCACGTAGCGGAGTCTACTCTCATCTAGGGAGATTAGAACCACTCTAGCCCCCAAGACGGGCGCCATCACCGACCTGTCGAAGTACATCGTCTAGTACTCGTGGGTGACGTCTAGGGTTGGGAGCTGGACCTCTGTCCATTCGGTGACAAAGTCTATGAGAGCCTGAGACTTAATAGCGGTGCAGGGGATATACCTTGATGTCATGGCCCATTAGTTCGAGTGCCCACTTGGAGATCCATCCTATGGCATCAGCGGTTGCGGATGATGTCTCCCAGTGGTAATGAAGTGACAACCATGACTTCGTTCTCGGTGAAGTAGTGTAGGAGCTTCTAGGGTCACCATCAGCACGACATTTAGAAGTTTCTGCACCTAGGGGTACCAAACCTTGGCATTAGTGAGTACCTCACCGACTGAAGTATACTGGGTCGCTAGACCTTTAGGTGGTGTCCCAGGCTCCTCCCTTTCGATGACTAGGGATGCGCTCACCATGTGGTTGCCTATCATGACATAGAGGAGGAGGGGTTCTCCCTGTTCGGGAGCGACGAGGATTAGGGCAGATGTTAGTAATGTTTTGAGGCTTTCCAAAGCCTACTATGCTTCCTCAGTCTAGACAAACATGTCTGTCTTTTTGAGAAGCTTGTAGAGAGGCATCCCCCGCTCGCCTAGCCAGGAGATGAACCGGCTCAGGGTGGCCAAATAGCCGGTGAGCCTTTATACGCCCTTGATGTTGCATATAGGGCCCATGTTGGAGATGGCCATGATTTTTTAGGGTTGGCCTCGATACCATATTCGGACATGATGTATCCAAGCAGCTTCCCCTTTGGAACCCTGAAAACAAAATTTTTTGGGATTTAATTTGATGATGAACCTTCGAAGGTTTGCGAACGTTGCAGGCCAAGTTTGTGATCAGGTCGCAAGCTTGAGCCGTTTTGACCACTATGTCATCTACATAGACGGTGATTGTTGGTTTTAGCTGCTAGACTTGATCAAGTTGGTCGAGCGGGTCGATTTGGTCGGCGAAGCATTGCTGCATGCACCATTGATGGGTGGCACCAACGTTCTTCAGACCAAAAGGCATGGTTACGTAGCAGTACGAACCATACGAGCTGATGAATGAAGTTGTGAGCTGGTCGGATTCTTTTATATTGATCTGGTGATAGCTTGAGTAGGCATCCAGAAAGGAGAGGATTTCACATCCTGAGGTGGAGTCGACTATCTGGTCTATTCGTGGCAAAGGAAAATAGTCCTTTGGATACGCTTTGTTGAGGCCAGTATAATCAACGCACATTCTCCATTTCTTGGTCTTCTTTTTAACAAGGATAGGATTGGCTAGCCAGTCAGAGTGGTATACCTCCTTGATGATTCTGGCTGCCAGGAGTTTGGCGACCTCCTCTCCTATGGCCCTGCGCCTCTCATCGTCAAAATGATGCAGGTGTTGCTTGGTGGACTTTGAGCCTAGGACGAGGCGTAATGCATGCTCGGTGACCTCCCATGGTATGCCTGGCATGTCAGAAGGTTTCCATGCGAAGACATCGCGATTGGCGTAGAGAAAGTCAGTGAGCTCGTATTCCTATTTGGCCAGGAGCTAGGGTCCCGATCCACACCATCTTGGTTGGGTCAGTGGGGTCGATCCCCACCACCTTAGTTTCCTCAAGTGGGTGGAAGGCAGTCGAGGAGGTGGGCTTGTTGTAGTCTAGGACTGCTAGGGTCGATGATTCTCTAAGCCGAGGGAGCTCGGCTGAGTTGATGACAACAGTGGCGAGCTCGTAATGCTCACGGTCGAACGTGTAGGCATGCGAAAAGGTGCTACCCATAGTGATGTTGCTGTTCGGTCCTGGCATCTTCAACTTGAGGTAGGTGTAGTTGGGGATCGCCATAAACTTGGCATAGCATGGCCGCCCCAAGATGGCGTGGTAGGACCCTAGGAAGTCCACCACCTCGAAGGTGAGGACCTCTGAGTGGAAGTTGGCTCAGTCACCAAATGTGATGGGTAGGTCGATCTGCCCAAGCAGGTATGCCTGCAGTCTTGAGATCACGCCGTGGAAGGGAGAGCTCACTGGGTGGATTTCCGACCAAGGGATACACATGGCATCGAGGGTGTCGACATAGAGGATGTTGAGGCCACTGCCTCCATCCATTAGTACCTTGGTGAGGCGCTTCTTGTGGACAATGGGGTCGACGATGAGCGGGTAGCGACCCTATTCTGGTGATATGGGAAGGATGGTCCCTCTGATCAAAAGTGATCGGAGATTCTGACCAGCTAAGGAAGGAAGGGATGGCCGTTTCGGTGATGCATGCCTCTCTGTAGCGCACTTTGTGCTAGCGCTTGAAGTAGATGGCATCAGATCCCCCGAAGATCATAAGGCATTCTTTAGGATTAGGAAAGTTGTCCCCATCCTTGCCTGCCATGCCTCCTTTCTTGGCCGTTGCCTTCTTTCCTTCTTTTGGTCCACCGGCCTGTCACAGAAAGCGCTTAAGGAGTTCGCAGTCCTTATAGAGGTGCTTCATGGGGTAGGCATGGTTGGTGCATGGACTCTCCATGAGCTTGTCGAAGTGGTCGTGCTGGCCCTGCTTGCCCATGTGATCGGCCATGGTGACCAAAGCGGAGTTGGCCGGTCAGCACTGATCCTTCTTGATTCTTTTTGCCCCTTTGTGTGGAGGGGCCCTCATCTTGGTCCTCACGCTTGGCCTTGCCCTTGTCTCGGCCTCCACTAAAGATCGCTCCGACCGCCTCCTCGTCGGAGGCATGGTTCGTGGCGATGTCAAGCAGGTCATGGGTGGTACGGGGCTTCAGATAGCCAGGCTTGTGGATCAAGGACTGACAAGTTATCCTAGAGAGGAGCACGTTGATGACATCCACGTCAACAACATCAGGAAGAGAGTTGCATCGTTTTGAGAACCTACGGATGTAACCCCGTAGGGACTCGTTGGGCTCCTGCTGGCAGTTCTTGAGGTCCCAGGAATTCCTAGGGCGAACATACGTCCCCTAAAAATTTCCGATAAAGATCCTCTTGAGATATGCTTAGTCACGGATGCTGTCAAGTGGGAGGAATTTGAGCCATGCTCGAACATGCCCCCCACGTAGATGGAGAGGTATTGAATGATGAAGTGGTCATCATCCACTCCTCTGGCTTGGTAGGTGAGCCAGAAGTCTTCGAGCCATATACTGGGATTTGTTTCCCTGGTGTATTTGGCGATGTTGGTAGGTGGTTGGAAGCACTGTGGAGACATCATTTTCTAGATGCGACGGCCAAAGGCCTATGGTCCTAGGCCATCCAAGATAGGACTTCGGCCGTTCGGTCGGTGACCATGCCTGGGGTGCGTTTCCCTGCTCCCCTCGATGGTCCGGCCAGGGCCCATGCCGCCTGCTCTCACCGCCCCTTGATGGACGTCATCATCACGCCAGGCTTGGTGCCGATTGTTGATGATGCTACGAACATCTCGGTTCGGCCCGAGGCGATCGCGCATAGGTGGTCGGTGTGGAGCGGGCACCGGGTCAGGCCATGGTGCAGCTACACACCCTCCTGCTCCATGGCGGCGACAGTAGTGGTGAGTGGATGGAGCGATTCGGCTGGTGCGCCCCATTTCCTCAGTGGGGAGAGAGGCCGCGAGTCGGTGTCGCGACATGGAGCTCTCCGCCTGTTGAACGGCGACGGTTTCCACCAGTGCCCAGAGATTTCAGTGGATCGCTTGCTTCTGGGGGTCGACAGGCTCTGAAAGGCCACACAGAAGCATTGTTGCAGCGGCGATGTTCTGGCCAGCCCGAGTGAACTATGGGGGATTGTTTCCCCCATCCATGATGTTGCGCTGGACCTAGCAGGCGTGACCCCAGGCGCCGCTCGCTGGGTTATGCGCGCGTGGTGGCTGGCTCGACGGCCTTTGTCATAACTCCTCACCATGCTCCTATACGCTCCCGGAATAGAGGGTGGCTAGGTGCGATAACGTCGCCGATGCTGGAGCCGTCGCTTTCAACCTCGTCATTCATGAGGTCATGGAAATAGGCGGGAGCGTAGCCCGCCATCCCCACAAATTCGGATGTGAGAGGGGGCGGTGTCCGCATCTTTCGGAGCCCCGTGCATACGTGTCCATGGGGGACACGAGGCCATAGGGGAACTGGTCGCATGGCGATTGTGGTGGGGACAACGGGTCCCTCTAGAGAGTCAGCAAAAGATATTAAATAACGTGTAAAGAACAATATATACATTACTCATAGTGGGGTTTGAGCCCAGCGTGGGCTCGAAGTGAAGCACAGGTGTCTCGTCATTGAGGTCGCCGGGTGTCCCAGAGCCGACGGAGGGCGCTACTCCTCCGACCAGCGCCAGGACAAGTGCCTCCCCGTGAAAGGCGAAGGACGTCGAGCTAGTCGGTGATGAAGTCTAGGCTTTCGAAGAGGAAGGTCTGGGATGGCTCGAACATGGGAGGAACCCACATCCCAACAGGTGGGAGTGTGGGAAACTCCAGCGAGCCGAAGTGAGTTGTATCGCTTGAGCCCGTCATGACGAAGATGGCGGGAAGGTGGGCCATCCGATGACCAAAAGCGTGAACGTACGTCATCCTCCCCATGGACGGCGCCAACTGTCGGTGCGAAAAGTGACCAACAAATGAATATTTATAGTTTTGCCGTACGTTGAGATCGGATGTGGCTAAGCACTCAATGACATAGGGTTTATACTGGTTTAGGCAACGTGCCATATGTCCAGTTTGAGTCGATCGGTGACTTTATTCCTGGGCCTAAATGCTTGAAGTTTGTTGTGGAGTTACAAACGAGTGAGAATAAGATAGGGGGTATTAGAGGTATAGTCGAACTCTAGACTGAAGGGCCGAGAGTGATGGGAGCTCCTATGTGCGCTAAATATTAGAACGTATGCTCTGTATAGTTTGAGTTCTAGAGTCCTGAAGCTGTTCGAGTGCTCAGAATATCTAAAGCTAGCAGAGAGAGAGAGAGAGAGAGTCAGAATAATCGTGGTCTGTCAGGAGAGAGCACATCCCCTTTTATAGGTGAAGGGGATGGTCTTACAAGTTTAAAGAGAGCGAGAGAGTGTGTTCCCTAGTCTTGTTGCCCACGCCGTCGAGTACAAGACAGTTTGTCGACGTCCACAATACTGTTGACGTCCAGATGCATGTGGCAGGTTCCATCGTGTTCTTTTGGTATGGCAAATGTCGGCGTCTACTATACTGTAGGATAAATATCGACGTCTACAATATTGTTTGTGTTCTGACATGTCTGGAAGGCTGCAAAGTACCCTTCTGGTATGGCCTGACAGTACTGTCCTATAGGTGTGCAGGGTACGGTCCTCGGTATTGCGGTTGACTTGAGCGCCTTACCTTATCTGCTCCGCCTGATTTCTTGGGTCCTCACCGAGCGGGCGTCCATGGCCGTCGTTCCCAGTTGGCTCCGACCGCGTCGGTCGGAGAAGAGCCATAAGCAGAGGTTCGGTGTATTCCCGATCGAAGAAGCGGGTCGGAGTCGGAAGCGAGCGTCGTCCCCTCCTTGGCCAGGCCTTCCGGTCGGAAAAGCGGCTTGGAGTCGAAAGTGAGCGTCGTCCCCTCCTTGGTCAGGCCTTCCGGTCGGAAAAGCGGGTCGGAGTCGGAAGCGAGCGTCGTCCCCTCCTTGACCAGGTCTTCCGGTCGGAGACTGGATCGCTCTTCCGGCCTGTCGTTAGATATCTGGGCCGGCCCAGGAGTTACGTATCGTTTGTAATACCGTCTGTTGGACCGAGCTTTTGCTAGAAAGTGGATCCATTAGGGACCCCGAGTTTATGAATCTGACACTTTGTTTTTAGTTTGCTTGTGCATTTTGCCTAGCCACACGTTTTCCTTGTGAAAATGATTTGCCTCTTCTATACATCCACAGGTACAAAGTTACACTCCTATACAGATCAACCGAAAAGACATAAGAGTGTCTTGTGTGGCCACCATACTGACCATTCAGCCTGTTCGCTTGTTGATTTCAGTCAGGGCTTATCAGTTAGCCAACAGTATTTTTCTCTCACAACAAACAAGCACCCGTCAGGTTTATCAGTCCAGAAACCAACAACGAACAGTCTTATTCTTGAAAAAAGACAATAAACATCACTTTTGTAATTATATAGGAAAGAAACGCTCACACGGACGATTACATATGCTCATCACATCAGCATGCACTTGAATTATTGTTCGTAAATTTCACACTTGAATTATTATTCGTAAATTTCCTAAAAACAGTAGCATACCGTATCAACTTCTAGTTCCTGATACGTACAATTAGGGAAATACCTAAGCAAAATTTTCCAAAACATGCTCAAATCAAGTAAGGGAATTTTTTTTGGAAACGACACTATTAAATTCAGAACGGTTCTATTATGGTTTGAATAAATGCGCAGAGGATAAGAGTAAACCTCGAAAGAAATCATTTATGGACATTCCATGCTTACAAGTCACAACTCATGTAGGTTTAATAACCTCTAAAATAGACATATATATATACTCCTAGCTTACTTAAATAACACACTACCCAAACCGCGCAAGAAACCGTACCGGGTCTTTGGGCGGACTACCGGGTCCAGGCAGCCCACGGAATGGGCCTCCCTTTCCCTTCCCCAGGTACTCCTGCGTGACGTGGGGTGGATGATATCACGGGCGGCGTTTGGTTTGGAGTCCGACAAGGCAAAGCGAGAGAAGAGAAGGACACACAGCGAAGCAAAGCAAACCGAAACCGGTTTCATATCGCCCCCCGCTGCTCCTCCCTTCCTCCGGCTCCCTCCCTTCCTCCGCAGCTCGAATAAAGTCCCCTCCTCTTCCAGTCTTCCTCCTCCGCGCTTCAATCTTCCCAGCGGCACGGTTTCGGTTCTTGCAGAGAGGCGCAGAGTGCCGGAGGATTCGGTTGGATTCCCTACTGCTGCTGCCGCCGGTTCGGTTTCTTGGTTTGCCTTGAGCGATTTGGTGCGCCGCGGATTGTTGTGGGGTTGTGACTGCAGAGACGAGGGCCGTGTGGAGAGTCGAGGAGGAGGGAAGGGAAGGGAAAGGAGGGGGCGCATGGGCGGGCAGTGGGTGGAGGAGGGGATGCCGCCGTCCAACCTGCAGTGCTTCTTGGACTGCATCACCCCCACCGTGGAGACGCACATTCTCCCCAAGGTGACGCAACTGCCCCCCGTTAACTTCTCGCCTTCGGTGTTCTTTCTGCTTTCTGGCCGGGGCTTGGCATGGTCGCCGTCGATCTGCGGCGTCCTGGGCGTTTCGGATTTGTCATTTACTCCTTTCTCTGCCTGCACCGCCTAGTGTGGTGGGGTGGAAAATATGGGCTTTCTTTTACTCGTTTTATTACGGCTCATCTGTTTTACTGATACATCGTTCTGCGTTTTCTGACGGTAAATGTCCAATTGCATCGTTCTGCGTCGCTAGTACTCTTTTTTTTCCTTAATTATTTGGAGGATTGTTTGCACGATACCAAGTCTTACTAGCTGGAGAACAATCTTGAATTCGGTTTCCTTGTGTCAATTTCGTCTGCTCTTCAACTGTTCCATTAATGCTCTTGGGTGACGGATCCTATCTGAAAGTGAGTCGCCGTTCGTTTTGATCCAGACGAATGGACGATTGCCGACCGATGCCTGGCACCACGCTGAGATGGACAGCGTCGAGTACTTCAATCTTGCCGACCTCTGGGAACAGTACTATGAGTGGAGCGCGTACGGCGCCGGAGCTACGGTGCAGCTCCCAGGAGGGGAGAGGGTAGTTCAGTACTATGTTCCATACCTGTCAGGGATGCAGCTATACACCAACAAGGCCCTGACTGCATCCAGGTATGGGCAAGATCCTTACTAGGGGGAGATTTCGAGTTCATGGTGATTTTGAGCTGTAGGCCAATCCAGTTCTCTGTTTGCTGCAGGAGCTTTGGTGAAGATAATGGCATGGATTTCTGGAGTGATGATGAGGACAACGAGAAGATGTCGAGATCCTGGAGTTCGACCTCTGATGAATCATTGTTCAACTGTGATGTGCTATGGTCCAATAGGAAGCGTCCAGGGCACCTGTACTTTGAGTTCTTTGAAGTAGGTTCACCTTATGGAAGGGTCCCGCTCATCGACAAGGTGATTTTTTTGACCTTATTTCCACTGTGGTATGGATCGCTTCTCTTACATGATCATTGCCCTTTCTAGGTTTATGAACTATCCCAGGGCTTTCCTGGATTGACGTCACTGAAGAGTGATGACCTTTCACCTGTTAGCTGGATGTCAGTTGCTTGGTATGATCAAATTTATGCCCACTGCTTATGTTCTTCTGAAAGAACAAAAATTAGTTGATGAAATAGTTATATTATGTAGTAGGTTTGTAAATAAGATCATACTTCTTGAGCTTTCCTCGTTGCAAATAGTTTTATAGATTGAATGAAGCAGTTGCATACCGCACTAAACCTGTGCCTTATAGCAGTTTGATGACAGATTTGAGTGCTTCGATGATCTTTTGTTTCTAAATAGTAACTGTTATTTCTAGGTTCAGAAATCGATCCTTGGTTGATTTTCTTTTCAGTGATAATAGCGGTTAGCATTATCATTCACGTCTGCTACTTTAACTAGGTACCCTATATACCACATTCCTTACCAGCGCAGCGTGAAGGATTTATCTGCATGCTTCCTAACTTACCATACCATTTCCTCCTCGTTTCAAGGTATGTTTTCCTCCTTGTTTTGTTTCAGGCATGTTTGTTGCACATCAGAGTATCAGACACTAAACTCTACCATTTTGATAAATTCTTATGGCACAATAATTTGATTATTATTCTTATAGGCTTCTGTACCAATGCCACACAGACATTGTATAACCATTGAAATTGTTATCAACAATCTCCATATTTTTAGGGCCTTGAGTTGATTTCCCTTGTACGATGTTTAGGATATTTGTGTTGGCATATTGGTTGAAATTTAAAACTCGGTTGTACCTTGAAGAGCATGACTACATGATATAATGACAGCTCCTCTCCTCTAGTGCAGTATTCTAATAAACATCTAGTCTTCCAATACTTCTGTTCTGTTGTGAGGTAGAACTTATTTGCATATAAAACATTAGGGCTTAATGAGTGAAAAAGTTACCATTTGTTCAAGCTCAAATCACATGATATGTATTGCAACATTATTATCATTCCCAGGAAATGTCTGTGTACCTTAGAAAAGATTTCCCTGAGCCATCGATATATTTCTTAATGTACACTAAGAAAGAGGAATGACAATCTTGTGGCCTAGACCAGAACAAAGGAATTTAAATTGTTGCTTTCTCACTCTTCTTGTAACTGGTTGGTTGAGTGGTCTTTAGTTTTCAAACAATGAACTGTATATTTGGAAAAGGTGCAACTGATGCTTCAGTTACGTTTCTATATCTTGAAAGATTCATATTATATAACTTAAAGATATGCTTTACACTGCATACCAGTTGGTATGCCACACTATTCTTAAATCAATTGATGGCTTAGCTTACAAGAGTATGAGAGTTTCCTTCAAGGCTTTGTTGGGTTTGCTATTTTGCATCCAGTTTGTCAACGCTGGTTTCAAAAGGCTTCATGTCTTAGCTTTTAAGTGTATAGTTAAGGAAACCACTTAAACAAAAAGTTGGTGGCCGCAGTTCTTTGCTCAGTAAAGAGAAGGAAAGAGACTGCCTTATCATGTTCCGTGACTTTAGAATTTATTCTTAGACATGCAGTTGTTCCTTGAAGACTAAAAATACGTATGCTATAACATGGAGGAAGAGTTGTTCATAGACACATCTTTGGAGAAAACTTGCTTGGATTGCAATATGTGCAAAAGCACCTAGGTTCACCAGCTGTCCTTCCTAAGAAAACAAATAATGATATTAGAGTCCAAATCAAGCCAGATCTTTGAACTTGACTGCGCTTTGCATGTTAAGACATTGACTTTCCGGCAGTTATTTGATATTGCATCATATCCTTAATTGCAGCTGCACCAGTGATGACCTTAGTACTGTTTTCAAACCACAGTAACATGTGTTATGTTTCTTACAGATCACGGGCTTGAGACCATGACCAATGATTGTTGCCATCCAGTTGCCAACGGCAAACAAAATGGCCATATGGATAAAAAGAGCAACACTGTATCACTGCCTCCATTTGGCCTCGCAGCACACAAGATACAAGGTTCCCTCTGGACCAACCCCATAACAGGAGATCACAGAAAGATGGACGTCCTCTTCTGCGCAGCAGACTCCTGGTTGAAGCAGCTTGGAGTCCAGCACCATGACTTCAACTTCTTCATCACTCACCGCATGTGAACCACTGATCTGGAGTAGCTTGCAAAGAACCACATGGGTTCAGTTTGAAGCTACTAATATTACTTACACCACCAACAACGGTAGCAAAACGTTTACAGTACAGTGCACTGGTAAAGTGAGTTTAACAATCGCAGGATAGATTTATACTTGAGTTTACTGCAGCGAATACCAAACATGTCGGCACTCAAAAGGTTTTCTGTTTCTTGTTTCTTGGCAGAAGATGTAACTGATCTGTACAGAAGTTTTGCAACTAATTTGGTATCCAATGTGTGGTTGGATCCATATTGTAGCTGTTGCTTGTGAACTTTAGTGCCCTCGAGAATGTTAGTCCAGGATGAAACTGCTTACGCAGACTCCAGTTGGACCTGAATCTGTTGATGACAATTTCATTCTCTTCTACAAGGCAGTTGTACGCACACGTTTTCATTCTGATCGCTGTATTATTGAGTTGTGCTTCAAATAGGGAAGTCTACCCAATACTAAATTGCAATTCAGCATGACGAATATTACAGCGCTTGCTAAAACTGTTTAATTCAAAGAAGCGAGGGAAAGGAACGCGGCGATGTTTTTCTAAGGTATCGGAGAGTTTAGCACCCTAGGTTCCAATCCTACTCTAGCATGGTAATTCTAAGGTATCGGCGAGGGAAAGGAGCGCTTGCTAAAATTGTTCTCATGCATAAAAGTTTAGCACCCTAGGTTCCAATCCTACTCTAGCATGGTAATTCTAAGAATGTAAAGACATGAAATGAATTACTCAAATATAAATACTCAAAGTAAAGAGAGGGAAAGGAACGCGGCGATGTTTTTCTAAGGTATCGGAGAGTCGCCACTCTCCACTAGTCCTCGTTGGAGCACCTACATAAGGGTGTAGCTCCCTCTTGATCCGCGCAAGGATCAAGTGCTCTCTACGGACTGATTCTTTGACACTCCGTCGCGGTGAATCGCCTACAGCCGCTCATAACTTGACTTGGGTCATCCACAAGCTCTGTCGGATGATCACCACCGAGCCCTCTGGGTGATGGCGATCACCAAGAGTAACGAGCACAAACTCTCACTTGACCACGACAAGCCTAATAAAAAGGGTGGATGCACACTTGCTACACTCTATGCACTAATGAGGTCCTTAATCTTGGATTCTCAAATCTCAATCACCTCACTTGGCTCTTGCTCTCCCTTGCACTCTAAAGGTGTTTCTCAGCTGAACAAATGGGCAAGAGAGCTCCCTTGGACGAGTGGAGTAAGTATTTATACCCCCTCATTCAAAACATAACGTTTGGAGGTTGAGTCAGCACTCTTCGGGATGACCAGACGCTCCGGTCAGGGTGACCAGATGCTCCGGTCAGTTATACCCGTCACTGTGCTAGAGAGAGCCATTAAGCTCTGACCGGACTCTGACCAGCGTCCGGTCAGCATCAATCGGACGCGTCCGATCAAGAAAAACACATTCTAGAACCTTACTGGAGTCGACGGGACGTAGACACCCTAGCGTCTGGTGCTCCTCCACTCAGCGTCTGGTCAGTACTAGACGACTACAGTTGATTGATCGGACTCAAACCAGCGTCCGGTCAGCACACACCAGACACGTCCGGTCACGAAAAAGCCTCTCTAGAACCTCTCTGGAGTTGACTGGACGCTGGCACCCCAGCGTCCGGTGCTCCTCCACTCAACGTCCGGTCATACCAGACGACTGCAGTTTGATCAAATGAACTGACCGGACTCACCCTCCAGTGTCCGGTCACAACCAGACCAGCGTCCGGTCAGTCATTTGACCCTCTATTCACTTTCAACTCGAAATCCTATGTGAATGAAGTTGACTCCAATTGATCTTAGGGCTATTCCTGAGATATCTAGTGCTAAGTTTGATAAGTGTGCACCACACCTAACCTACTAGACTCACCTAGGTCAAGCTACTAGTCCATACCCCCTTAATAGTACGGTCAAAGGAAAAACAAAGTCCTAAACTACTCTAAATGTCTCTCCAACACCAAACGACACTTAGAACTAGTCCGTCCTTAACCTTGTCTTCCATCCTTTGAAAACCGAAACAATTTTCATCGTCGGGGGCATGACAACCATGATTGCCCAATCAATTTCCATTACCATGACCTAACTAAAATTGTCTCTACAAAACACACGTTAGTCATAGTAATCTCGTGTCATCATTAATCACCAAAACCCAACTAGGGGCCTAGATGCTTTCAATCTCCCCATTTTTAGTGATTGATGAGAACACAACCTCGAGTATGTAAAACAGATGAGTGAGTTTTTCAACATGCTTGGTTCATATAAGCTTTTGACAATAAGAACAAAGGGGTTAGGCATGATTATATGATCCAAGCCAACATGGTGTACTCAAAAGATATGAAATAAGTATGAGCACATGAAGTAAAGATCATTTGAATCGGAGTAAAACGCGGAAGCAAAGCAAATGAGCATAACTAAGTGACATGACATATATATATATATATATATATATATATATATATATATATATATATATATATATATATATATATATATATATATATATATATATATATATATGGAGAGAGAGAGCACATATGTCACATAAGTCTTACTAACACATGTATATAATATAATGCATGAATGCATGTAGTATCACACACAAAAGATCAAAAGAATCGTATCGAGACTATCTCACACGCTCCCCCTAGATCTAACACTCCCCCTAGATCTAACATACTCGCTCCCTCTCCCCCTTTGGCGTCAAGCACCAAAACCTAAGTATCGGACGGTGGGACAGGAGCAGTCGAGTCGAGCACTGAGGTGCGGTGAGAGATCTAAAACTGAGTTGCATCATCATCTGACCCTAAACTCTGAGTGGTCTGACCCTCTGTAGCTGGTAGTGAAGGTGAAGCGATCGGGGTCTGCTCAGTAACTGGCGTGGCCTATGACTCTAGAGGTGTCACTATAGGAAGTGGAGCCACATCTGTCGCTGTCGCTGTGACTGTCTAAGGTGGCTCGGACGATGCAATAGACGACGGAATCGTCTCTGTAGTCCCGATAACTAGAGCAACTATGGTACGAATAGGGACTCGTAACTCTAGAGGTGTAGGCTGCCCTGTAAGCTTACTGAAGGTAGCACCAAGACTCCTGGAGACTGGGGTGTCCATCACTAACACTGAAGAACTCTGAGTCAGAGTGAAGCCCGTAACAATATGAGTAAAGTGAGGACCCTGAGCTATCACTGGTGAAGCAAACCACTAGGACACCTGCTCTGTAGGTGAAGCAAACTGAGTAGCTGGTGGTCCCTAACTCTGAAGCCCACTAGGCTATACAACTAGAGTCACTAGAGTGGTGGTAGCAGACTGGCCTATCTGAGGTGTAGACTGCTGAGGAGCAACCCCAATAATAGTGAATACATGCTGCATGAAGCCAAGTAACTACTACTGAATCACTAGCTACTGCTGCTGCCTCTGAAACTCATCCTGTCGAGCCTGAACCTGAGCAAGTGCAGCTGTGGTCTCCTATGCCTGGCGTGCCTAGTCCTATCTCATCCGCTCAAGTACTGCTAGAAGTGCTGGATCTGCCTACGGTGGCTGTGGTGGAGAGGAGCTAGAGCCACTGGTCTCTCTATCGTGTGGTCGAGGAGCCATCTGCGGAATTAGCTGATAGTCATCATTAGAGCTATCACTTGGGTCGCTCTCGACCACATCCTCCTGCTGTGCATCAAGCTCCTCCTCCTCTGTAGCTGCAATGCCTCTGATGATCTCATCTTGCTGAGCTGCTATCTCTGGTACCTCTGGGTGATGGCTCGGCTGGCGAGGTGTCCTCGCACAACTATGACGTAGCATCTGGGTCATGTCATATGGCGAAAACTCAGTAGTAGCACATGTGTACTCTGCCATTGTCTTAGGAGACTTCTATGTAACTGCCTTTTGAATTAGGAAAGTGATCCAATGAGCATAAGACAGCTGATGGTGACCCCTAAAGCCCTCTGCTAGTGTATCCTCCATCTCTAAAAGTATCACATCCCAAATATCAAAGACAGTCTGAGACACCAGGTGATACACAAGCCATAGCTGAATACATGTCAGGGCCTCGTGGTAGCCCATCCTTAGAAATAGAGTCCACCTCATAACAACATCAAGGAGCCGAGCTATAGGTGTAAGGTCACGTGGTGTCTTGCTCGACCCCTCGTCAAACAGCTCTATGAAGCATGATCTGACAAGATCTGTAGGTGGCACAAGTCCACCATGAGGGCGTCTCAGAGGCTCTATCTAACCATAGCATACCTCGTGAAGGCGAATAGGTGACTCTAGAATCTTTAGTATCTCTTTGATCCTCAAGCTCTGGAGCCTGTAGTCATGGCCTCTAAAAGCAAAGTGAATAAATCTATGTCTCGAGTCAATCCACAGAGAGGAGTAGAACTCATGAACCCTTGATGGAACATAGCAACCTATCCGTCCAAGAAGATCTATCAACCCTGGCAGATACGAGAGATGAGGATAGATCTGCTCGCCTGCAGTTGTAACTAAAGACTCTATGAAGCAGACTTGCTGGGATATGAAGGCAACACCACTGTTGAGATATGCATTATAGAAATCCTCCTACAGTACAGTGTAGAAGTGCTATGAGGCACACTCATCTCGCCTCGGGGGAAACCAATCCTCAAGCTGAACAAACCGTAGCTGTTGCACCTGTCTGGCTGTGGCTGCCCTCAGGTCAAGGTGAACCACCAGAGGAGGACCCTGTGGTCTGGGAGGTGGACGAGAGCCTCGCCTCTGTGTCTGAGGCCTTGGTGACACCTGAGTGTGTGTATGACTGGAGCATCGAAGCTATGGCTATGCTGCCTGCTCTGCCTCCTTGACTTGCTCTCCCTGTAGAGCATCCTCTGTCTGCTCTACCGACTATGTCTGCTATTCAGTCTCCCCCTAAGTCTGACTCTCCTCTAAAGAGACACGTTGTCCTCCAAGCATGATAGTCCTAGGTGGACTACCAAGACTGGCCTCAATCCTCTCAATGGTGGCCCTTTGAGTGGGTGACAACTGGTCACCTATGTGAACACCACTGCCAGCTCCTCCTCTCTCTGCACATTCTGCGGCGGCTGTCACTGCTGCTGCCCTCTCTGCCTCAACATCATCTAACTTACGCTTCTTCTATGTAATCGTTTTCGCCTTTCCTTTTTGCTGAGCAGTTAGGCGAGGTGGAGGCCATGTATCCTCATCACTAGGACCACCTCCACATTCTTACAACGTGCCATCTCTGAAGCTAATGAGAGTCACTGCCACTAACAGGAAACAACTGCCGACTGACACTTGTGAGGCTTGGCCTCAATTTGTACTCGCAGGCTTGGCCCTGAGTTTACTAACAACTGCCAAATCAAACACAAGAGCACCGACTCGCTGCATGATGGAATAGATAGGGAATATAAATAATCACAATATTCATTTAGAGATGAGAAACCCTAAGAAGCAAGCAGTAGAAGCAAATTTGAAATCTATGGCTTGCTACCTAATGAAATATGATGATCCGGTGACCGACAAGCAAAGGAGAGGATCACGGGGCATCACCGGAATAGACAAGGATACGCCTAGGGTTAGGGTTTGGTGTCGCAAAGCGGTGCGGTGGCCAAGAAGACATAGCGGTGCAATGCAGGCTCGGGCGCGGTGCGACGAGGCAGACATGGGCACTGGCGACACAGTGGAGGCATAGGCACGACAGTGGCATGGTGAGGCAGGCCCGACAAAGGCGTGACAAGACAGGTGGCGGGGCGGCTAGGTAAAGGTGGCGTGGATGCGCGGTGAGGTAGGCACGGGCATGATGACATGATGGCGGAGGCAAGCGCGGTGAGGGCAAGGTGCAGGCGTGATGGCGCTACAACGGAGGCAGGCGTGTGAGCAGGTGTGGCTGTGCGGCGGTGTGAGAGACCTAGGTGTGGGAGCGGGCGATGGAGGCGCTAGGGTAAGGCAGGCAGCGTGGGAGTGCGAAGGAGAAAGATAAATAGTGGCCCCCATGTCAAATAAGAAAGGAGAAGAGAAAACTTTTCTGCTTGACCTTTCATGACCGGACGCACCGATGGCAACGACCGGATGCTGCCACCCAAAGTCTAGTCGATAACAGAGAGGTCCAAAACCCCTCAAGTCGCTACCGAACACATCTGGTGCCTCATGATCGGACGCTCAATAGAGTCCGGTCGATCCTGACATCTT